>NC_136065.1:1086676997-1087161997 GCF_964261635.1 Lissotriton helveticus
ATTATACCTTATTCTATTTGTATTTGTTTTGTCCCAGGATTAAACCTGGTTCATAAACCTATACTTTTCTGTATTGTATTGTGCAGTGTTTTAGATAATAAGCATCTTAAAGTGTCTTGATTCACAACCAAAGAGAATATTTGATGTGTTCCAACCTTTGGTCTATAATCTATTGTACTTTCTTAGTAAGCCATTACAAACCAACACACAGTCTGAGTGATCCTGTAGCAGTCTAGTTCATGACAATTTTCAAAGTCATTTCATTTACTAAAACGTTAAGGCTGAGAGTCGTTTTCTCTTAATTCACATAAATGAGCACCCCTTTCTCAGCTAAAATTTTCATTACTTTGTTTGAAATACCTTTTTGTTACACACTGTATACACAATTTGAAGTCACATCTAAACACAGAATTAAAATTATAAATAGAATAAGGTACCAATAACTAATACTTTAACTCATAGGTACTCTGCCATTACTAAATTACATGAAACTTCGTTTTAACTCCGTAAATGCAAAGGGATCTCTCATCAAAATATTTTATTAATATAAAAAATTAATGAAACCAGGTTTATGATGATATGCTTTTCAAATAAATGTACAAAAATAGAAAACAAAAACTTTTTGTTAAAGTATGTAAACTTTTTCTTGAAATGTCTCTAACAAAACTTTAATGAACTAGAAGATCATTTTCCCATTTGAGGGCCTGATGCAGCACCAATGAGCAACAGCAGTTAACGTCTTTAGTAGGATTATAAAACACAAATTGTAAACAGAGACCAAAATAATAACTGTAAAAGAAAGGAGCTTTTCTAATACAGGAATCAAATACACTTTCGTTTTGGTTGTGCTATAGTTTTCAGACTGGTGTTTCAGATAGGAGAAGCTCTTATCAGAAGAGGAGGAACTTAATGATTTTAGGCAGGCAACATACCAGGATTTGGCTGCTTTTTCCCCCAGAAACAGTGGTTTTAAAAAGTCTTTATTTTACATAGGTGACATCCCTGGATACAGTTTCCAAAGGTTGTGGAAACTATATAATTAAAATGAAACTGGCATACTGTCCAATAAGATTGATTTCCTTGACTTCAACTTAATAATCTCCAGGCATGACATAGTGTTGAAATGACAGCCCGAAAGGAGTCTAACCATTACCATTGCTCCTTGTTTAATCAGTATCCTCGTTATGAAAAAAACAAGACCTCAACATTCTACTGGCAATCAGGGCTTAGTGTTCACTGAACTTAAAGAAACTTTAAAATCTACCTGTATAGTCCAACAATAACTGAACTAAACTGTGTAAAAATCACAATGTGCACTCTCCCAGAAAAAATATCTAGGTGGTCTGGTGATTACAAACCAATTCACCTCCAGCCTTAGGTTTATAATGTCAACCATCGTAGGTATCATAAGTTACTAACCTGCGATTGTAGTTCTCGAGTATTGGCATCTTGCATAGACTCACATGTTTGTCTCATTCCCAGTTGACGTAGGATTCCCAAGGTACCATAACAAAGCAGGACATAACATTACCATAGCCTATAAGAACAAGTTACTTACCTTCAGTAACACGTTTTCTGGTAGATACAGTATCTGCCTGTGAATTCCCTCATCATTTGAATTACCCCTGCACCAACAATCCATGAAAACTTTTTCTTAACTCTCCCACGTCGACGAGGACGTCACAATGGCACGGCTCCACTCGTGACTCCGCATGACGTCACCGGAGCCATAAGAGGACCTCGTCGGCATGCTGACGTCAGTTCCACCCATTTTTCCTGTGCCGAGGCGAAAGGGTGGTTCGACAACATAAATGGAGTCAACGCAGTATACAATATATACACAAATACACACAGTATATAGTTAAAGAGGAAAAGCTACAGAAACAAAGCATTTCCTAACAACCAACAGTATGGCAAGCAAAAGACATAGGAAAACATCCATGTCAAACAATGACAACTTTTTAGGTATACAAAGGTGGACAACAGGGAGGAGGGTGGGTCAGTGAGAACTCCACAGGCAGATATTGTATCCACCAGAAAAAACGTTACTGAAGGTAAGTAACTTGCTCTTCTGATAGATACATGTGCCTGTGGATTCCTCAGCTTTTGAATTGAATCCAGCAGCAGTCCCGCTCCCGGAGGAAGGTGTCCACCTACTCATACCAAAAAGTCCTGCAGCACAGAACATGCAAAATGACCACCCCTCCTCACTTTAGAATCCAAGCAATAATGCTTAGCAAAAGTGTGGAGGGAGGCCCACGTACAGCCCTACAAATATCCACTACAGGGACACCTCTAGCCAAAGAAGATGTGGAAGCAGATGTGGAAGACTTTGCTCTAGTAGAATGAGCTCTGATACTTTCAGGGGGCAACTTCTTGGCCAGGGCGCAGCATACCTTGATGCACAAAATGATCCACCTGGAGACTGCAGAGCGACGGGCAGTGCACATTCTCTTGAGTGGCAAAAAGGTCCAATTGAGGAAACCCCCACATATTGAATATGCGATGGACCACGTCCGGATGAAGCCTCCCATTGTGACGGGCCGAGAATTGCAAACAGAGACTGTCAGCATACACTTTCAGCACCGCGGCCAGATTAGTTGCAAATAAACAAATCGGGTGACCCTGAGCGCAGGATCAGAGTCGCAGAGCCTCACTGCAGAGACGATACAACCCTACGCCTCTCTGTTTGTTTATGTACCATATTGCGGTAGTGTTGTCTGTGAGGACTTGAACCGACTGACCGCGAAGGGAGGGAAGGAAAGCCTTGAGAGCTAAACGTATTGCCCGTAATTCCAGAAGGTTGATGTGGAGCAACCTTTCCTCTGGAGACCAAAGACCCTTGTTCTCCAGATCTCCCATATGAGCACCCCACCCTAGAGTGGAGGCATCCATGATCACCGTGGCCAGCGGTGAAGGGCCTCCCTTGAGACAGGTTGCCCTGCACAGTCCACCAAGACAGCTCCGCTGCAGTGTATCTGGAGATTCTGACCATCTCCCCGAGATCTCCGTTGTGCTGATACCACTGCCTTCGGAGGCACCACTGGAGTGCCCTCATGTGCCAGCGTGCATGGTTGACCAACAGTATGCAGGATGTGAACAGACCGAGCAGGTGTAGCACCTTCAGGACTGGAACAACAGCTCCATCGTGAAACAAAGGAATCATCTCCTGAATGTCGAGAATCCTCTGCGGAGGCGGGAAAGCTCGCACACAGTGGTGTCAAGTACTGCCCCTATGAACAGGTTGCGCTGAGAGGGCACCAGGTGAGATTTGGGTAACATTTATCGAGAAGCCCAAACAACAGCTGTGTTGTTACCTGCACATGATGCAACACCAACTCTGGCGACTTTGCTTTGAACAGCCAGTCGTCCAGAAAGGGAAAAACAGGAATCCCCGACCTTCTGAGATGAACTGCCACCACCGCCATCACCTTTGTGAAGACCCGAGGCGCGGAAGTAAGGCCGAACGGGAGGACCGCAAACTGGTAGTGCAGAGACCCTACGGTAAAACGGAGATACTTCTGATGCAACTTCATGGTGGGAATGTGAAAATATGCATCCTGCAAATCGATTGACACAATCCAGTCTTCTTACTGCATCGCCAGAAGAACCTGAGCTAGGGTCAACATCTTGAACTTTTCCTGCTTGAGGCAAAAATTCAAGACCCTGAGGTTTAGGATCTGTCTTAACCTTACGTCCTTCTTGGGAATCAGGAAATAACAGGAAAAGCATCCCGGACCCCTTTCCTGCTCTGGAACCACCTCTATCGCACCTTTCTGTAGTAAAGTATGAACCTCCTGCTGCAGGAGTAGCAAATGGTCCTCTGAACACCAGCACTGGCGAGGAGGGTAAGGAGATGGAAACTCTCGGAAGGGTAGGGCGTACCCATTTTCCCCAAGATTCAAAAGCCAAAAGGTCTGATTTAATAGATTTCCAATCTTGTAGAAAATGGGATACCCGACCCCCTACGGGACCAACATGCTACAAGATAGTAGATCTAGAGCTGCTTTCCTGTAGTACCAGAGGTTGGGACAGGGGAGGAAGAAGGAGGAGGAGGAGGAGGAGGAGAGTTGCCGAGAGGCCCCCCGCAGACGGCCTCTACCCTTTCCTCTATACAGAGGGTTCTGCTGCTGCTGCGGAGGCTGCTGAACGGCCTCGAATGGAAGCCGTCTTCCCAAAACCTCGGAACCTCATATTATCCATTACCCTTAGGTTGGGACTGCAGTCCTAAGGATTTTGCATTAGTTTTGTCTTTGGAACGGTGTGAAGCCGAATCCGCCTTTGCACCAAAGAGTCTGGACCCATCAAATGGCAGATCAAGAAGAGTAGCCTGCACATCCGGAGAGAACCCCAAAGACCTGAGCCAGGCATGCCTCCTAGTAGCAACGGAGGAACCCATCACCCTGGCTACTGCATCTGTAGTATCCAGACCGGACAGGATTACCTGATGGACTACAGCCTGCGTGTCTGCCAAAACCTCCAAAAAAGAACCACGGTCATTCTCTGGTAACTTAAGAACCAACTGTTTAGCCGAGTCCATTAAGCATGGATATACCTCCCCAACAAGCATGTGGCATTAGTTGACTTGAACGCCATACTTGCAGAGGAGAAAACCTTCTTGGCAGACTGCTCCAATTTCCTGGAGTCCCTGTCCCCCGGAGTTGTGGGGAACGACCCAGCCGATTGCTTAGAACAAGATGTAGCACCAAGCTTTCTGGCGAAGGATGGGCAGTAAGAAAGACAGGACTAGCAGGAGCAGGCTTATACCTTCTTGCCATAGTCCTTGAAACAGCAGGGGCAGATAAGGGTTTCTGCATGCCTCCAGAATCGTCTCGGTTAAAGACTCAATAAAAGGCAGTAGACGTTCTACAACAGAAGATTGTGAATGCAACACCTCAGTAAGAATATTTGGCCTGATCTCATCTGTGGGCAGTTGAAGGTTCAAAACATCAGCAGCCTTCTTGAAGACAGCATGGTATGCTGCAACATCCTGTGAAGGTAAGGCCTTTGGCGATGAAAGCTCCCACTCCAGGTAATTGTCTAAACCACTGGCCTCCCGAAGCCCCCTCAAATTCATAAACGGAGTCGTGGATTTCTCCTTCTTCCTCCTCATCCTGCTGGTATTCCTCTTCCTTCAGCAGCCTTTGGGCTTCTTTCCTTGAATGCATTTTCAGGATTGGCGTCGGTGGCGCCAGGTGTGGCGCCGGAGACATCGGCACTGGCGTCGAAGGAGGACCCTCGGAAGTGGGCAACGGTGCTGTTCGAAGTCGAGAAGATAACGGCCCAACACTAGATGGTGCCGAAGACTGTGGTATTGTCCGCCATTGTGCCATGTCCGTCATTGGCATAAAGGGCAAGAAGGGTGCCTGAGCATATTGATGACGGATGCCCAAATTAAAGGCAAGCGGACCCATAGGGCCAGACAGCGCACCGGTAGGGTAGGATGCCTTGGCAAACATGCCAAACATCGCATTGAGAAAATGCGACGGATCAGACCCTGGTCCTGGAAAAGGTGGATAAGGTACAGAGTCTGGATCCAATCCAGGCCGCGTGGAAGGCTGGGCTGCGGCGCCAGGGACACCGAATCAGGTACAGATAGAGCCACGGGAACAGGAGAAGACTTCCTGGGCTTCGGAGAATCCTTGGGCGCCAGAGAAACCCTGGGCACCGGAGAAACCTTCAGCATCGGAGAGTGGGTCGGAGTCGCTTTAGGAAAAGGAGAAGGCAACGGCGAGATGGCATCCTTAGTATGACTTGCCGGAGAAGCCGACCTCGAAGCCCTACCCTTCGAAGATCGATGTTGAGATCCATGCCTTCGCCTTTTCTTGTGTTTCCTTGACTTCGAGGTATGCAAGGCCGACAACGTCGATCTCTTACGACCCCTCTTCTCCTTTTTCGCCCATGCCATGCAACGCTTGGCCTTACACTCTTTAAGTTCCTTCGGATTCATCTTCCGACAACTAGAACAACCTTCGACGTTGTGGTTTGACGAAAGGCACCATAGATAGTCGTTGTGGGGATCCTTGATGGACATATGTCCCCCATACTCCCTGCAAGGTTTGAATCCAGGCTTCTTCAAAGTAGTCCAAAAGGGGGTGGTGATGGACCTAGCATCTGAACCAATCAAACACTCACACCCAGTCAACAGATCTGGGTTTAATCCATCACTGTTCTTTAGCCCACTCTGCCACCCCAGTTTAGACATGGCCATATGCAAATCAGTCTGACCCTGTGCCTCATGGGAACAGTCCTGCCCCGAACTGCCAAGCCATGCCTTTCCTGGACCGGATTCAAGCTTCCTAGGACCGGTTTCTGGCATTACAGCCGTCTTTAGCCAGGCTTGCTTGAATCCAGTGGCAAAGTGAGCAAGGGACTCGCGTCTGAGCACCTTTACGATTATTCCCATATGTTACCAGTAGTTGGTTTGTGTTTCTGAACTGTTTGGTGAGGTGCAAATACAATTTTAGACATCTTTTAACATCCAATGCATGCAGAGATCTTTCTGCTGCTGATTGAGGATTTGGAAAGAAAGCCCTTAGTACCAACCACTCATTCAATTGAAAATGTGAAGGGACTTTGGGGATAAATATCGGATTGGTTCTGAGTATCACAGTCTCCTTTAAAATGCAAGAAAGGCTCATTAATTGTAAAGGCTTGTATTTCACTGAAGCTTCTGTCTGATTTTAGCACTAACAGCAATGCTATTTTCCAGGACATAAATTTGAGTTCCACTTTGTGGATTGGTTCAAATGGACCCTTCATCAACTGTGTCGGCACTACATTAAGTTGGCACCCAGTAGGACCCTGAATAGACCTTTAAGAAACTGTTCAATAGTAATGTTAGATCCTAAAGATAGTGAGTTTGAAGAGCGTCTATATCTTGATATTACAGCAAGGTGTACCTTAATTGACGCATGGACCAATCCTGATTTTGTCAGTGACAAAAGATAAGGTATTACTTGTTCTGGTAATGATTCAATAGGGTCATTAATCGACTTCTGGCACCATAGATAGAAACACTTCCACTATATGTTTTCGTAGCGGTATCAGCTCTTGCAAGAAAGTCTCTGCAGTCTTGAGAGATGATTAGATCTTTGAACTCATGGTTTTCAGGAGCTATGCGGATAAGTGGAGTAAAGTCGGGTCTGGATGAAGGACCTGGCCTTGGTTCTTCATCATAAGTGTCCTGAACAGTTTCAGCCGAGTGTGGTTGTTTTCTGATAGCACAAGCAGCTCTGTGAACCAACACTGTCTGGGCCATCTACGGGCTATCAGGATTATTCAACACTGTTCTGTCTTCATCTTGCTGAGAAGCCTGGGTATAAGAGGTCTCGAGGGAAAGGCTGATGCAAAGATCCCGGACCATCTGATCGAAAAGGCATTTCCACACAGCCCTTGATGTGGACTCAACTTCCATAAAACTGGCATTTCTGGTTCTCTTTCATTGCAAAGAGATCTAGTGCCGACTTTCCCCATAGGGAGAATATCCTGTTCAGACTGATGGATCTCCCATTCCTGGCAGCTGTCTCTTGTTATGCTTAGCGCGTCCACTAAGATGATGCGCCTACCAGTAACATGTTCTGCCCAAAGTGTTATTCCGTGTAGCATAATCCAGTTCCAGATCTCTTGATCTTCCTTGGAAAGGGGCAGCAATCTTGTGCTTCCTGGTTTGTTCTCATTGTTTTATTTATAAAGTTTTATATAGTGCGAACATGATCCTGAAGAATATCAGAGCGCTTTACAATTTGAGGGAGAGGAAGGTAATAGCTGCAGTACAATTATCAAAATGGAATACCAACCCAAACAAATCAAATATGCATATCAAACAAAAAAAGTTACAATCGAAAGTGACAACAAAGGGTAAGATAATAACTGGAACATAGCGAACTGGAAGGGGAGCAAGTAACTAGTAAAGCAGAATAACACCAAACACCAGGACTTAGGGTGTGAGACCAAAGCATTAGAGCAGACGATTCAAGACCCTTTTAAGGTAGGAACTTGTTCATGAGGAATCTTTTTACATCCAATTTGAAGGCAACCTTGGTGGAGATTCTGCATATTTCCGGTGAGAGAGAGTTCCAGATCTTTGATGCAGAGCCGGAGAAAGCACGGTGACCTGTTCTCTTTTTGCGAAAGATCTGTGGTTTCAGGAGGAGAGAGTCAGCACCCCGAGAAGGTCTACCCCTCCGGATAATTCTAGCTTTTGCGCTAGATAACTGGGGATTTTGAAATGGAGGGCTTTGTGAAACAGACAGGCAATCTTTAGCTGAATTCTTGCTTCATAGGGCAACCAATTTAGGGATTTTAAGACTGGGGAGATGTGCTGGTTTCTTTTGGTACTCGTGACCAATCTGGCCACTGCATTCAGTGAAGCCCTTAGTGGGGCCGAGGTATATTTGGTGAGGCCACAGAGCGTAGCACTGCCATAGTCTAGCCTCGGCAAAACAACCGCTTGGACCACTTGTTTGAAGTCAGCTTGTGGGAGGAAAGGTTTGAGATTCTGGAGTATCCTCATTAGGTGATTAGCTACCTTTCGCTGATATGATTTTTCATGTTCAGATGCTTGTCTAGGGTGAGTCTGAGAGATTTGGCTGAGTCAACAATGAGGGGGGAGCAGTTGAAGGCAGTGAGGTGGCTCATCCAAAGGTTTATCTTGGGGATGTGATTCGGGGGAGAAATGAGAAGCAATTCTGTTTTGGAGATGCTGAGCAAGAGGTGGTTCTCAATTCACCAGTTCTGAGTATGTATTAGGGTAAAGTTGAGTGATATGAGGTTATTCGGGGAGGAGATTTTCAGATAGAGTTGCGTATCATCCGCATACATATGGAAGAGAATGTCCACGGAATTTAGTGCATTAGCTAAAGGTTCCAAGAACAAATTGAAGACTATGGGGGGATAGGGCGGACCCTTGGGGGACCCCCATGGATACTAGTGATGGCTGGGAGAGAGAGTGGTTCGCCTTAACTCTTTGGGGTCTGTGGTGGAGGTAGAAGGACGAGAACCATTGCAGCACTGAAACAGAAAGGCCCATCCTGTGCTTCAAAATGGATAGGAGATTGTCATGATTAACAATGTCAAACGCTGAGGAAAGGTCAAAGAGGATAAGGAGGCAGCATTCATTTTGGTCGAGCATTTTTAAAATGTCATCCATAACATGAGTGAGAGCTGATTCGGTGCAGTGCCCACTCCGGAAGCCAGATTCGTATTGGTCCAGGAGATGGAAATTCTCAATGTGGGCACAGTGTTGAGATTGGACGCATTTTTCTAGGAGTTTGGCTAGGGTGGGGATGTTAGAGATAGGGTGGAAGTTGTTAAGGTCTGTACTATCTGCTGTAGGCTTTTTTAGGATAGGTGTTACCTGAGCAGTAACATGTACCGCCGCCAGTCCCTGCTGGCGGTATTGCGCGAACTAACACTGACAAGCCTGCTATCCTTGGCAGGAAAGCTTGAAGACTTAAAAAAATTGCTTTGAGCTCTAGCCGATTGTTGTGCATACTCTTTGGGTTCAGGCACCCCGTTCCACTTATTAGAAGGTCTTTCAAATGGCCAACTCAGCCCACTAAGGAGGTGTCCGTGGTTATCACGTAATCAGGTATTTGAGGCAAGAATGTTAAGCCTTCAGATAGATTGTTGGCTTTTGTCCACCAGGTTAGACCTTCTGTCATGCCTGGAGTGATCTTTACCAGATCATCGAATGATCCTTCTGTCTGAATCCATTGCTTGTCTAGTTCTTCCTATAGTGGTCTCATTTTCAGATGAGAGAACAGGACTAGAGCTATGGCAGAGGTCATCATCCCTAGGAGCAATTTGAACAGGCATACCGAAAAGAACATTGTTTTCAAAAGTTTGTGGGCTAGTTGTTTGAGCCTTTGTTGCCTGTCCTGACATAAGAAAGCTTTGTCCTGGGTTGTATCCAAAGCCACTCCCAGAAACATTCTTCTAGCACGAAGAATTGACGATTTCTGGTGATTGACAATTACACCTAAACTCTTGAACAATGCTAGGCAAGCCTCCGTGGCCCACGATGCTGAACGAGCTGTTGGTGCTTTTATCAGACAATCATCGAGGTATAGGAATTTCTAATAACCCTTGTTTCTTAGAGATGAAGCCACAGGAGCAAAACATTTTGAAAAGATGTGGGGAGCTGATCTAAGGCCGAAAAGGAAGAATCTGAATTGATATTGAGTGCCAGCTACAGTGAATGTTAAAAACTTGTGATGTTTAGGATGTATGGGGATATGAACATACACATCCTGGAAATACAGCGTTGTTAATATAATTTATGTGGTTGAGGAGATGCAGGATGTCTGGAAGGGTTACCATGTGAAAGGATTAATTCAGTATATATTTGTTTCATTTTTAGAGATCCAAAATGGGTTGCCATTCCCCCGATTTCTTCTTTATGAGGAAAAACGGGATTAGAAACCCATTCCTTTTTCAGTATGGGGAAGATTTTTTATTGCTTCTTTAACATGGTGAAGGCTTTCTTCTGGAGTAAGTGGAGATGAGGTGGGTGCTCTCCCTTTGTTGGAGTAGTCGGCTGTCTTTTGATGAATTCTAAAGTATGACTGTAGGTGATGAGGTCTAACACTCCTCTGTCAGATGTTATTTGCAGGCATTCATGTTAAGCTGGAGAGTTTTGCACCCACAGTCTGGTGATTCTTTTTGGGCATAACCGGCACTTAAAGTTCCTACTTCCTGTTAGTGTCTCTTCCCTGGGAGGTCTGATTTCGCCCAGGCGCTGTTTTATTATAAGCTGCCACTGGCAGAGGTCGATAGGATTGCTACTAATAGGGTGGTCTATGTTGTTGCTGGAAGGGTTGAAACTGCATAAACCTCAGGTAACCTTATCTGTATGAAGTAAAACTAATTCCTTGTGCTCCTTGAAAGGGTACTTTCCTAAACTGCAAGGTGCCCTAAGATCTTGCAGTGTCTTTATTCGCCTTAATGGCCTGTAAGGCGTCTTCAACGTTTTTCTTGAATAAGGCTTTGCCATCATAGGACATGCCTAGGATCTTGCTCTGTACCTTAGGCCGAAATGATGTCACCTTTAACCATACCTGCAGCCAAAGAACCACAGTTCCTGCTAGCTGCCTAAATCCAGTTGATACTATATCCATAGCACAGTCTATTATTTCAGAAGATGTTCTTTCTCTCCTGTAATATTTCCTTTACTTCTGCTCTCTTTTTCTCAGGCACAAGAACTATGAATGCATGGATGTCTGGTGACATTTGCCGGTCATACTGGTCCAATATGGCCAAGGAATTAGCAGCACGAACTGTAATCGCCGACATTTTGGAGAATCTCTTGCCAAAATTATCAAGGCATTTGCCGTCTCTATCTGGTTGAGAAGAGTTAGGAGTTGAGGGACTCTTGGACTGGCGCTGAGATATTACTGAATCGGACTTTGGATGTCCTATAAGACATGCAGGCGAATCCTCCGGTGCATTACATTTTTTGTCGATTTGTGGTAAGCAAACCGAGACAGTAGCTGCATTTTTCATTATTTTCATGCCTTCTTCCCAAATGTAATCTACTATAGAGATTGCTCGCACAGATCTTTTGACATGCTCTTTAAAATCATTCAGGAAACAGTCAGATTGTTTAACTGTCATTGGTAGCTGGAATAGTTTTGCAGCCCTTTCTATAAGATTAGGAAAACCTTCAATGTCATTCAGCGGAGAGTCCACCGGTTGTGGAGCAGGTGGAGACGGAGCTATCCCACTAGTTGTGAATAGATTGACTGTCTGCTATCTCCCCTTCTTCTCTGTCTTCGTCAGATTAAGATGGATCATGTCTAGGAGGTGCTGCAATGTTGGGTGCCGGTGTCATCCCTGGTGTCAAAGCTGGAGACAGGACGAGGTGTTCTTGGAAATGAAGGTGGAGGTGGCAGGCTAGGCTGTGTTGAAGATGGTGGCTTAGTGGGTTCCAGAAATCTTTTATCATAATTCTGCAGCATGCCTTGGAACACGGTTAAAGGAATCTGCACCATTCCTTCTTGGGAAGGAGAGTGACTATGCTTGGAGTGTTCCCTATGCTGTTAGGCCTTTCAGAGTATTGAGCCTGCTTTGGTACGTGGAGCTCAGAAGGGATGTGGACTGTTCAAAAGGGCAGTCATCATCGGACTCTTCCACATCAAGAAGGTGACTTGTACGGAGGGGAGAGACCTTACTTGGTGAAGTATGTTCATGGAGCAGGAATGATTTAGCTATTTTCACTCTCTATGGTATTGTTGACGATGTCGTCAAATCTGTGTTTGTGCTTTCCTGCTTTAAGGACTTTTTGGATGCTTTCAACGTTGACAAAGTTGTCTACGTCGGCAGGGACCCCGTTGACGGTACCATCGTCGGCTGCTGTTATGCCGCCGTCGACGGAACCTTCATGATGACATTTTCCCCAAAGGGACCGACGTTGACAGTGTAGTGGATGGCGTCAATGTAGCCGTAGTCAACACGGATGTCAACATCACCGTAGTCGTCAATGCTGGTAATTTTGACAGCAAGGTTGTCGTGGTCGATATTTTTAATGAGATTTTAGGCTTTGACGTTGATGGTTCTGAGGAGGACTTCTCTGGGTGCACTCATGCTCTAGAAGATGGAGTGGTAGGTTCAGACCTCGCAGTTTGAGGAGAATTTCTCTTTTTTCTCCTTTTGGGAACTTTCTCTAGCAGACTCTTGGCGAGTGTTCTTGCATGCCCTTCCTAGCCCCTGCTGATGTTCCTGGTTCTCACGACCTTTACCTTTTACGTGACCTTTTCTGAGAAGAACAAGAGTTGTCACTATTCTTCCTCAGAAAGAGGAGATGGGTTTGATTTTGACATCCATAGCCATAAAAGTAACTTCCCCTTCATATCTTTTAGAGTCTTGGTGGAAAAAGTGTGACAGATCTTGCAGGCCTTTACCTTATGGGTAGGGTGGAGGCAGTAAATACAGTCTTTTCCTGGAACTTCAGAATGAGGCCTTTTCTTCCTGCAGGTGCCACAGGGCCTGAAAAGCTCTTTCTTTTAACAACTCTGACATGGTAGTAGGTAGTTTTAAGGCAAAATGTCTCAAACTCATTGAAGAAACTGAGCAGAGCTCAGAGATAATCCCTTCACATGACATGCAGTAGAAACTGAGGGACTCAGCGTATGTGGGGAGTGATCTAGAGGGTGCTGTTGTGGAAAAAGGGTTCAGGCAGATCAGGTCGTTTACCCCTTTTCTAGGTTTGCCCGGCGTTAGCCACTTCTCACCCAACTCACGATTACCCAAAATAAAGAGGCAGGCGCTGGAGACTGGAAGGCAGGAAACAGGAGTTTATTTCCGACGGAACAGAACACGTCAAATCAGACAACAGGGTATCTTCTCGAGGTGCTCTCACAAGTTTCTCTACGGCTCAGTCTTTTATACACAGGTTTATGATGTACAAACATTCCTTATTGCAATAAAGACACTTTGAAGTACAAAAAGGGCATGTTTGGGACCCCAGCTCCAGGCCCATTCCCATACTGACCGCTCTGATGTTGTTTTCCCCTCCCAAATGTGACATGTGATTGTAATCTGCAGCCGGACATTCCAACAGGGCACGAGAGCAGGAGGGGGTGGTCAGATCTAAGGTTGGGCGGGCGATAAGATCATGTTTCGCTATGCGGGGCCGGAGGGGTACATCCACGAGACCTAGTTTTATGATGTGGGACTGGGTCGAGAGGCCAGGTGTAGCCGGGGGGGGGGGGCCATCAGAAGAGAGGAAGGGTGTTCCTGGGAGGGATGCGGGGGTGTCGGTCAGGTCTAGGGGTGTGAAGGCCTTGATTAATCACCGCTCCTCTGATGTGAGGCGAGGTCCTACTGTAGGTAAGCAATAAACTGCATCTGTTGGGCTAGGTGATGGCCTGGGATCAGGTCGGGCAATCGGGCAGGGAGGAAGAGGTTACCAAAAGGGCCCGTTCTATGAGTAGGATGAAAGAGCGAGGGGGCAGGGGTTCAGCATGGAGACAAGGTCGTGTTTAGCGGTGCGTTTATGGCCCGAACAGGAGAGACCGGGGGCGGTCGGGGCGCGGGGTGTTTGCGGGGCTGGAGAGAGAGAGAGAGAGAGAGAGAGAGTGAGAGAGAGATGATGGCTATTGGCAATGGGCAGGGAGGTCATGACACAAAGATGGCTACTATCTATGTTCAAGATGGAGCCTAAAAGGGAACAAGATGGCGGGGCCACTGTTTCGTGACTTTCTTTACCTTCAACAGTGGCGAGGGTGAACACAAATGAACGCCGCTTATGTACATATACATTTTGTCATTTTCCACAGTCGCCGCTTTTTACATAAGCTAGATCATTTCCGTGTTTATCATACATATCGTCGTGTTTAGTCAACGAAATAGCGTTTGTCAATATTGGTAGACTTACATATAACTGTGTGTAGTTGATGCAACATACGAAGTGGAATACATATAAATTTACATTTGTCGTACTTAAAAGTGACCGATGAAACATTTTACAGGCAAAAGTGATTGAGGGAGGAATTTAGTCCAATATAAGCAATTAGTCAAGGGGTGTAGAAAGTTCCGAAAAAAAAGGGGGGTCTTCGCCACAGTGTTTTTATTAGTATCGAGTCATCACTGGTAGGTTCTGGTAGTTCATTTTCTTCCGTTGGCGCTGTTGAGCACCGGCGGTGGAGCTATAGGTCCAGCTCGGGTCCTTCTTTACACGTCGCAGGGTGTGATCTGTCCTTTGCCGCTAGGCCACAGTCCTGTTTCCTAGCTAATCTCTCTTAAGGGTGCCTTATGCTGGGCACCTGCATTTCTGTCTCGGAGTCAAAATCCACGTGGAAAGGATAGAAGGGGTTTTGTCGGATAATCGGGGGAGGAGAGGGCGGAATGGGACCGGATCTTTGAGACGGACCAGGGGAGCAAAAGGGTGATGCGCAGGCAGGTCCATCAATCGGGCTCAAAGGGGCGGGGACTTCTGGCACGCGTGGGTCAACAAGTAGAGGGCTTCAAGGCAGCCCCCCCATTCCTTCGTTTTCTGCGTTTGAGAGTGGTGCATCGTCCCGCGTCCCGTTGCTCTGCGGCTCCATCTTAGGTCGAGGTCACACGCGCCTCACGCGCCTCTGTGGTCAGGCTGTGCGTCACGTCCAGCCCCTCTCCTCCGGTGGCTGTGTATCCTTGAATGGGTACAAAACAGTTTTTAGCAAACTGGCAAGAGAAGGCATTTATACATTTCAATTCCGTCCCAGATCTAGGTAGCTGGGGGTACGTTTCATCGGTCACGGTCAGAAGTTATAACTGTGGAGTATGTATACAGGCGTGTCTACTGATTTTGAACTAAGTCTATTTGGCGTTCATTCATGTCGCATGTGGCTTTCTGACCCTAGCCCTGGCAGTCTTTTATCATCATGAGAGAGAGGTAGGGGCTAAACACTCTTTTCTCGGGGAGCAACAGTTAATCAGGATCATCAGTTATACTTCGAGTTTACGGAGCTGGGGTCGAGCGGGAGGAACGGGGACGTTTTGGACATCCGTACTTGGGTGCGGAGGGGTGGGGCAATCTGGGCCTAGGAGATTGTGTTTCTAACGAGCTGAGAGCAGAAGGCCACTGACGTATAGTCCTCCTATAAAAAGGGCCAGATTAGGGGGACATCAGTGGTCTTACCTGTCCTTTCCTTATAGCCAATTCAAGTTCTGTCATTTTTACAGAAAAGGAGAGGTAACATGGCAAATTACAATCGTTTTAGTTCCTGGCAATTTTGTCGATCACCTTTGTGTTCGAAAAACCAATTAGGCTTGTGCCGGCGGGGCACAACATTACCACACAGAGGAAGAGGGAGCAGGGGTCGTTCGCATTTTAAATGAACTATTCGGTACACGTACAACATGAAGGGAAAGGATGAGAGAGGGAAACGTGTACAATAATAGGCCATTTTGATGCACACAAAACACAAAACAGTAGGGGTCATATTATATAGAAACACAGACTGAGGGACAACGTAAATCCATATACTACGTACACATGAATTCAGACGAGGGGGGGGGGGGTACATGTATTTACATACAGAATTCAAGACAAAACATAGAACGGTACTTGGCCAAAGACATTTCCTCCTGCATGCTGCGCACCCTTAGTTTCCTATTTAATTCGCCTGGCTGTCTTTTGCTGTTCGTCTCTGTTGCAAATACTTATACTTTCGTCAATTGTTCGGGAACTATCCTGGTCGGGCTAGTACTTACGGTGGGATCTTTGAATCATTTTTAGCGGACGGGTATCCAGGCCAAGGTAACGGAGGGTGTTAGTTGGGGGAACAATGGGCAACTTCGAGTTTCATGGCGTAAGAATCTACTCGTAGGTGCACGTCATTCTTGGTTGCATTATTAGAGAGATAGTCATTTCTAAGTAAGGGTGCGTTATATCTATGACTGTTCATCGTGTATAGGTGCTATGTCCAGACCCCCTTTTTCCCCATTCCATCGGCCGTCCGATCATCACTCAAGTCGTACAAAGACATCTCTCGTATCAGGTCAACGCGTGCAACGTATATCCAGTCGAGTTACACACATTCGGTCATACACACATGCATTCATATCACCCAAATCCGCGTTGCTTAGGTCTTCTCCATACTTTAGTCGATGTTCTGATGCGACCTGCAGAAAGAAGGGGAAGAAGAAGGGGTGGGGGCGGCGTTTAAAGACACATTCGCGCGCATAAACCCAAAAGGCTTTTTACTTACTATGTATTTCGACCTATCTCCGCGGGGTGCAGTCCCTTCCATCTCGGCGTTTTAAGCCCCGTGGGACTGGTGGTGCGGGAGGCATAAT
Source organism: Lissotriton helveticus (assembly GCF_964261635.1). Lineage (NCBI taxonomy): Eukaryota > Metazoa > Chordata > Amphibia > Caudata > Salamandridae > Lissotriton > Lissotriton helveticus. The sequence continues at coordinate 1,086,693,780 of NC_136065.1, forward strand.
CATTTATGGACTGCATATTGCATAGATCGCCCACGTGTGGTATTGCGGATCTTGTGGGGGGGGAGGGGGGTTGAAACAAAAAGGGCAATCAGGGTAAAGTGGGTGAACTCGTGTTCTTCTTCGAGGAGTCGAGGTGGTCTACAGTGGTATCGGGTCTGGTTTAGGGGTATCTGAAACAATTTCCCTGAGATATGTGGCATACAAAGTAAAACGGAACATCGGGACCTTTATCGATTGCCTTAGGTTGCACAAAAGAAAAAAAAAAAAAAACACGCAACAACTTGGATCGTTCACATTTTCAATATTCCTAGGTACTTTGCTTTTTAACCTTTCAGCAATCGACTTGCTTTATTTCGCCTATATTTTACGTAGATCGGAAACAAGGGCTATGTATTCAAAAAAACTTACCAATCCAAAAATTACGACTGTATTTGTTGTCACAAAATCTTTATTTAAAAATGTTGACGTACAAATGCAGGCCTACAACCATGTGGGCCAGCCACGGAGTAGACTGGAACTGTACATGAGTGCATATTTATCTGCGGAAAACATAACTGAGTCGGTGGTTGTTTTATTTCATCAAGGTACGATAAGTGCAATAAAATCATATCGAAAATTCATTGTGGGTAAGTACCATCAGTGTCAAAAAGATTCGAACTTTCAATAGTACTGTAATCAATGATGCGTCAGAACTTAATATCAAATTCACTGTTCGAATGTTCGAGCAATACTCATCCCCTCCCGCCATGTGCTTCAAAACTGCATACATATCTCACGATATCAAGTCTGAGCATCCGGGACACAACGGGGGATGGTGAGTTTCGTTTGTACCGGCGCCATTTTGGGTGGGGTCAGGCGGGTCCGGGTATAGTCAAACTGTCTCCACCAACTCGTGGTTGGACCAGAACTTCTTTTCGGCAGTCCAGAAGTTTCGTTAAGGGGGCAACAGAAGGGACCGGTGACATGAACCATCAATCAAAGAAAAGGGAGGGGCAACAATCTTTCCTACCGGGTCGTACTGGTGTTCCACCGGAACTGATCAAATTGGTAGTCTGCAGTATCTTGGGTCATTCAAAACTGAGGCTGGCGCCAGCATGAGGGCGCCGACGTCTCGTGGTTACGTCTTGGTCGTTCTGCGGGTGATCATGGCAGTCACTTCCCATCGGTGGCGGTTGGGGGCCCGCGGAGGTCGAGGGCCCTCCGCAACTCTCGTAGAATCTTCAAAGCTGAGGAGAACGTTTCTGAACGGAAGACTCGTTTTTCTAGTTGGCCAGCGACCAGGCCATCCTTGCACGCCAGGTTCGTTCCTGCAAGGTCGACCGCCATTTTTAGGAGTTCTGCAGCTACCGGCAGTCACTGGGTCAAATGAGCAGACGGACTCCAGCCTGTTGGGTGAGGCGTCGTAGCACCGCCACAGTGGACGAGACCCTGCTGGGTGTGTGGAGCGTCCCTATACTGCAAGAGTGGAGGAACCCTTTGCCGGGTGCGTGGAGCGTCCCTATACTGCAAGAGTGGACGAACCCTTTGCCGGGTGCGTGGAGCGTCCCTGCACCGCAAGAGTGGACGAACCCTTTGCCGGGTGCGTGGAGCGTTGGGGGTGCAGCTGAGGGGCCTCCACCTGGGGAGGCGGGAGAGGCTCGTCCGCGCCGCCTCTCCCTCCCAGTGCACCCCACGGCGTCTCGCTGACATTTGTTATGGCCGGACCAGGCGATGAAGAAGAGAGGGGGGGTCGGAGGCATATGCAAGACATCCCCCCCCCCATGGCCTGCAAGGCGCCGGGAGAAGGGAATGGGAGGACCAGTTCATTCCGGTTCGGGTCCATGCCTTCGGCGGCCGGCCGTTCCTTGCCACGGCCCCAGGAATGGGTCCCTTGGTTCATCCCGGGGACAGGCGTAATGGTTCTCCACCCCACGCCGCCTCTGACGGCTTTTGTAGACTTTCTGACGCCCAAAAACCTACTAGAAAGTAGCCCAAAGTAGCCCGACATTGCTACTTTGGGGAAGGAGGGACAGGAACGGCGTCAAGCAGACGGCGAAATGCATTGTGGGTTTGTTGTTGCAGCCGTTTGCCGTGTAAATAGTTGTTTAATATATTTTTGTTCAAAAATAAAAACGTTTTAACCTGTTACTTTGCTATAGTGTTGTATATTTCTAATATTTGCCTAGGGTTTGTCGTTAATTGGGCGGGGTGGTCGGTGGAGCCGAGCTGTCTCGCAGTCATCATGGCGTTGAGTTCAGCTTTCCTCACTAGTTTCATACTTCCTGAGGGGTCGTTCCTAATGTTTCCATTTCAGTAAAGTTGAAAAGAGATCTCATCAGTGGCCTACTGACTTTACTCGATTCCTTTTATTTTTCCTAATGATTCTTATGTTCTTTTATTTGCTAGCACGATACCGCGGCTAATCCGCATTTTCTTTATATATGTCCTTTTTATTAGGGGTGTCCTCCGGTGGAGCCAGATGGTCTACCTTTAATAAATGGTCCGGGCTGAACCAACTACTGAGCAATGGGGGGAAGATAGGCATGACGGGTTACAACGGGGACAAAAGTCAGCACTACCTATCCTTCACTACTTTGCGGAGACTAGGTAGAATATTTCTATTCTACAGTATTCGCAAATAGGGAATACCCAAAGAGAGAACCAATTCCAAACAGTCAAGTTCGGACAAACAATCAATCAATCAAATGAGGAATAAAATAGGCGCGACGGGTTACAACGGGGGCAAAAGCCTGCGCTACCTACCCTTCACTATCTGCAAAGAGAGATATCTTCCTGTTCCTATCTGTTTGTAGGCAGAGAAGATCCTTTACAAGAACCAATTCCGAACGATCAAGGTCCGGTCAAACAATCAATCAGTGGGGGATAAAAATAGGCATGACGGATTACAACGGGGGCAAAAGCCTGCGTTACCTATCCTTCACGATCTGCAAAGACTAAACAGAGTATGGCGGCCCTGTGCTTGTTTGCAAATAGAGAATGATCCAAAAAGAACCAATTCCAAAACAATAAATGCTTGGATAACAATCAATCAAATGGAGAGGGAAGTAGGCGCGACGGGTTACAACGGGGGCAAAAACCTGCGCTACCCACCCTTCACTATCTGCAAAGGGAGAATACTCCTATCCTTCCCCGTTTGTAGACAGAGAATCTCTCAGGACAAAACAATCAAAATGCGTAATACTAGTATTTTCCAATGACAACCAAACAATCAATTCGCAATTTGTCGTGTTTCCACGACCTTACCCGGACCGTATGGACGGTTTCTCGTCTTCCGTTTCCAGCGCCCGATCGTCCTCTATTCTCCGTAATTGCTGTGGCACTCCTGATGGTTCCCAGTCAGGACCGTAAATCACTCGAGAGAGGTCTGTTCGGAACCGGTGAAGTTCGGAAGATCGGCTGCCAGACAAGGGTCTATTGGGCAGGAGCTCTTCCCGATCGTTGCAGTCGTTCACTCTGTCGTTGGGACCTCTCTCACTGGATCCACATGTCGCTGATGGGCCCCACGTTGGGCGCCAATTGTGGAAAAAGGGTTCAGGCAGATCAGGTCGTTTACCCCTTTTCTAGGTTTGCCCGGCGTTAGCCGCTTCTCACCCAACTCACGATTACCCAAAATAAAGAGGCAGGCGCTGGACACTGGAAGGCAGGAAACAGGAGTTTATTTCCGACGGAACAGAACACGTCAAATCAGACAACAGGGTATCTTCTCGAGGTGCTCTCACAAGTTTCTCTACGGCTCAGTCTTTTATACACAGGTTTATGATGTACAAACATTCCTTATTGCAATAAAGACACTTTGAAGTACAAAAAGGGCATGTTTGGGACCCCAGCTCCAGGCCCATTCCCATACTGACCGCTCTGATGTGGTTTTCCCCTCCCAAATGTGACATGTGATTGTAATCTGCAGCCGGACATTCCAACAGGGCACGAGAGCAGGAGGGGGTGGTCAGATCTAAGGTTGGGCGGGCGATAAGATCATGTTTCGCTATGCGGGGCCGGAGGGGTACATCCACGAGACCTAGTTTTATGATGTGGGACTGGGTCGAGAGGCCAGGTGTAGCCGGGGGGGGGGCCATCAGAAGAGAGGAAGGGTGTTCCTGGGAGGGATGCGGGGGTGTCGGTCAGGTCTAGGGGTGTGAAGGCCTTGATTAATCACCGCTCCTCTGATGTGAGGCGAGGTCCTACTGTAGGTAAGCAATAAACTGCATCTGTTGGGCTAGGTGATGGCCTGGGATCAGGTCGGGCAATCGGGCAGGGAGGAAGAGGTTACCAAAAGGGCCCGTTCTATGAGTAGGATGAAAGAGCGAGGGGGCAGGGGTTCAGCACGGAGACAAGGTCGTGTTTAGCGGTGCGTTTATGGCCCGAACAGGAGAGACCGGGGCGATCGGGGCGCGGGGTGTTTGCGGGGCTGGAGAGAGAGAGAGAGAGAGAGAGAGAGAGTGAGATGATGGCTATTGGCAATGGGCAGGGAGGTCATGACACAAAGATGGCTACTATCTATGTTCAAGATGGAGCCTAAAAGGGAACAAGATGGCGGGGCCACTGTTTCGTGACTTTACCTTCAACAGTGGCGAGGGTGAACACAAATGAACGCCGCTTATGTACATATACATTTTGTCATTTTCCACACTGTTGCATGACTGGCTGGAGTTTGGTTCCTTTTAAACGCTATGGATAGGTTATCAAAGAGGTTTTTTCATTGCTATTACAGTTTATTGAAATGGTATGTACCGTGGGACTCCCACTTATCGACGACGGAGAATGATTCAAGCATGTGAATCTAGGAAAGATCCAGCACTGTAGAATTCAGAGTTCACATGTTGGAAAATTAATCTAGAATCAAAAGCAGTTGGCCTGCTCTTAACTATATTGAGGGTAAATGGACAGAGCTATAATTTGTACATCAATGTGCACTCAAACAGCTTTGAGCCATCAGGGCACTATTTGCAAATCACCATAAAAGAGGAAAAAGAAGTAGTTAATAAACCTTCAGACTAATGATCTTATCTAAGTGGGCTAAATAAAACTGACCTAATTCGACAACAAAAAACTGATCAAAAGAAGATTATTTGTTATAACTTAAGTGAGAAATCAAAACCAGAGCACACTGACATGCAGTGAAAACAAAACAAACGGGAAAAACAAACTGCGCATAAAGGTAGACATAGACTATGGAGATAAAATTGTGAAATTAGTCTGCCTGCAACATTTGGAGTTATATGTGACTCTAATCACTCCCTTCAGCAGCATTAATAGCATAGTACAGTTGAAAAGTTATCATGACATCAGAAGGAAAATGAAGTAATTAAAAGGCAAATTATCAGCATCTCTCCCTTCGTCCATGCTATTTGCCATTAAGTTAAGTACTCCATGCTCTCATGTGCATGCTTTGATCCCCCCACTTCCTTTTATTTAGGTTAAGTCTTTACTCTAATCCTTGGCAAGACTGTTCCTGCTACATATGCCATTATTTTAACATGCTTAGCTACGTGCTGTATATTAACATTCCCACAATCTCACCCTTCCTGGCTTTGTGGCTCTGCCCCTTATTTCTTTGATTTAGAGTCCTTGCCAAAAACATGATCTAGATTCACTGCAAGCTCAGGGAAACCCTGGCAGCAACTTCCTCAGTCACTCTCAGGACTATTGGCACAATTCTGGTCTTTTTCACATTCTGCAAAAGCCCTTCATTACCAGAAACCTCATTGTTTGTGGGTCTCCAGAATGACCTTCCAAGAGTTTTGAACTAGCTCCATGTGATGAGGAAATGAGAGGAACGCCTGTGGTCAGTGAACCAAATTCCTCCTGGTATTGGCCATGCCATCTTTCGACTGCCCACACATGTTACTGAGCTGGACTGAAAGCCTTAGAGGTTGAGGGCCTGGGGCTGAGCTCACTCCATTCAAGGTTGATGGATTTTGATGAAGTCTGGACTTCACATCAGGTACCTTGCATTCCAGACAGGTGTTGTCCCACTGAGGAGTGTAGCTTTTGGCCATAGGTACCTGCGTTCTTTTGCTAATGAATGGTATCCATGCTGTCTACTATTTCAATGATCTCAGCACCCTCGTCAAGCTCTCACTCTTCTAGTCAAAGACCTTTGTTATCTGTGCTTAGTGCACCACCTAATTTTGCAACCGAATACACAGAGGTGAATTGGAAGTCTTGACAAGGGAGCAACCAGCTGACTCGCAAAAGGGCCTTTAAAAACAGCTTCAACTCCTCTAATCTTATGGCTTTGGGATAAAGATGTTAAGTTCCAACCTTATTTCATTAACAATTGACTCAAAGTCTTCCTTTGTGAATATCTTCTTGCAGAATTGATCCTTATGTATTCCACTACCCACTTTGGTCAGACTGCCAGCCTTCTGGCTTGGTGCAATCATTCATAAACAGACTCATTCCGATAACTTTGTGAAGGACCTTCTTTTACTGATACAATTGTAAAGAACGACAGTTTCTTGCAATTGTAGACAAGAAAACCATAGTGATTTAATTCGCAGCAGTCTACCTGCTGCACTAACAGAACATTGTTTGGCCAAGATTCTTACAGGTCTAGAGGTCACTGCACAAGATAGCCCTTAGTGCTGGAGTTTAAGAGCAAAGACAGACCACGAATGGGGAGAAACACAAAGCTTGGAAGTAACAGGACACTACAGTAACAAAGATTAGGTCCAAGGGTCCAACAGCACTAACAAAGCAACACTGAGAGAAAGTTCACACTGCAGAGTTGTAGAGTTTTTTTTTTAGTCTTGCCTCCTCCAGTTTTTACAGAACATGGAGCACTTGGATGTAAAATAACTGTGGTATCCGAAAACATGCATTGTGAATGAAACTGTCCATTGTGTACCAGATATATCATTTGGAAGGATTTCCAATGAAAGTTCCAATACAGGCATGAAGAAGAAAATAATTCTATGAGCTATTGTTCAGAAATGTTTCATATTATGTTGTACATCTCTGGAGTGCAGTTGCTGAGGAAGCAAGCAGAAGATTTCTCTTACTTTGAGAAATGGGTTAGTGCTACAAATCTTTTAGATTTACGAAGTAGTTTTTGATTTGCCAATGTGACAACCATGATCATATCATTGTTAATTTGCAGGTTTTTTTAATTGAAATGCAAACATTGTGTATATTAACCCCCGGTTTTGAAGGCGCAGAAATGACTTTCCATTTTCCTACTGAGACGTCTGATTATTTTGAGATTTTCTTGCAGGAATTGATAAGTGGGATAATAAATGTTTAAGTATGGAAGGGGGTGGTGACAAACAAGGGAGGCTAGAGTAAACAAGGGACTGGTGTTTTGGGGGTGGTGGTGGTTGGACGGGGGGTTGAACCCTCCCCCAAAAAATAAAGAAGGGAGGGGTGATGAAATACCCACGGGGAAGCTTGCAGTGGAATCATCGAAAAAAAAGTACAAGGAAAAAGGGGAGTAAAATCGGCCTGCCACCCTAAATAAAGGAGTATTCTGTGGAAATAAAATCTGTTCTTCACCAAGAAGGACATTTTACCAGGTTGGGTTTGTCAGCCTGGTGAATGCCATTCGTGGGGAAAATCCCGGGAATCCTTTATGGCAGAAATGGTTTCTTGGAGTTTATTTTGCTCAAAAATCAGATAAACCATTAACATATAGTCTAATTTTGTAGGTGAGCATCACGCCGAAACAAGCACTATTTTTAATTAAACCAAATGTAAAAACCCACAGACCCATAGGTGTTGTATGAACACGTCAATGTAAGAGCATTTTTAAGATTTAATGATGTTGTCCTATTGTGCTGCCACCATACTAGTGCCCATATAAAGATACTTCATGTTGGTGAAAAACTAAAGAACTACTAGCCATTCAAACGTTCAATGCACAACACGCAGTGAGTATTGTGTACAATTCAATTCATTCTTAGAAGTAAGTGTGCAGTACAAAGGAGGAAAAGAAACAAGAAAAGGAAATGGTCAGGCACAATGCGGTTAATGAAACTCTTTAAATTACTTCAAATACAAGTCATTACTCCTACTTACTTTATCTTGAACCCACAGATTTCTAAAAGCCATTTTCAATTTTGCAGAAACAGAAGCCTAAAAACCAGAGAAATGTCTACCTTTTCTCAAGTTATTACAAATAAAGCCCTCACACCATGAGAAGCGGTCGATTTTAAGGAAGAACAGATATTTAGGTTGCATAATATAACTAGATAGAACTGATCTACGTTATTGTCAAGGAGTTGCAGAGTCCTTGGCCAGACAAAAAAATGTTGCCTAATAGCAAAAATCTTTGTTTGGGTCCCAAAAAGAGGAGTTAATGCAAAATAGCCCAACAGGAAAATATGCTAAAAACAGATACCAATGAGTAAGGACCCAAGCTTCAAAATAATGTTACAACTCTTTACCTTCAAGGATGTTTTGAGAGACTTCCTCATAAAATGTTTCAGCCATGCCTGGCAACTGGGAGAGATGCCTATAGTTGGTTAGATGACCTACATTACTGGTTGGTGAGATCACAATATAGGTCTCATAAGTCAAACTTAGTCTCCATGCGCTGGGGTTTTCACACTTGTGTTGCTTCTCCCAAATGAGCATTTTGAGTGTTGTTTGCGTACCTGAAGCTGTTATCTGCCTCAAAATGAACATTTTATTATACTTGAATTCACTGTATGCCACAGTATTGACCTTCCTTTGGGAAAAGAAGTGACACAACATTATTCTACGACCTCAGAGATAGCAAAGTGAGAAAAGTCTCTCTTCCAAGAAAGCAGTTATTGTTCTCAGAGCTTTGCTCGTTTACATTGTTTTGCATAGTTGATGAACTGGCAAGTGTCTTTATTTACACAGCCAGTGAGAATTGAGCACAGGTTATACGGAGAATGAGAAATACTGAAGCACCACCCAGGTTTCTCTTCATTGTTTTAGCCAGAAGTTCGTCATAAAGGGAATAATCGCTCAACTTTTCACACAACATTGGGATATGTCAAACCCATGCAGAAGGGAGTGCGGCGGTTTAATGCAATTGCCCTACCTATTGTAAAACGACGGGTCTCCCTACATTAGGGCAGTGCGCAAACCCCCTACTGTGACGGCCTTGCTCTGAGGCAAGATGGGCGCTGACCGGCCGTAGGGAGCAGTTGTGATCTTCTCCCCTCTCGATGACATAGCAATGTTGAAGTATGCTGAAGCATGCGGAACGCTACGCACTGGCTGGGATCCTTGTTGAATAGAGTTTACGGGTGTAAGAATCAACTCGCAAGTTTCTCTCAGCGAGGTTTCTTCTCTGTGGTCGAGCAACTGAAGGCACAGCTACGCCGAATTTACACTACTTGATAATCCGAATGGCGCTGAGAGGGGCAAAGGCGAAAGACCAGAAAGACCACAAGGATTCATCAAAAGAAGCCGCAGCACCGACCCACCGTCCCGGCCCCCACCCTGCGAGTTACAGCGCAGGCAAGGAAAGTGGCCGCTAAGAACACTGAAGCCTCCAAGGATTTTCGGGGCCAGAGCTCTGGAGAGAAGGAGACTGCTGCCACGCCGGCGCCGGAGGTACAAGGCCTAAAGAAACGACATCCCGGCAGCCTACCTTGTACGAGTCGTTTCCCGTGGTGGAAGCTCCCCGGGCCCTGGAGGCGGGTGAGGACGGATGCAGTGTGTCTGGGGGCGCGATGCAGATTCGACAAGTTTCCAGCCTGGAAGTAAGGCTGAGTGAGCGGGGCACTGATGCAGTGGATGAGAGATCGGATGAGCGACCCTTTCAGCTATCCAAAGCAGGGCTGGAGGAATACAATCAGCGGATGGCTGCCAACCCGAATAGTCAGCAGGAAGGGGCTGCGCATGGTGAGATCAACTCGGAGGCAGCACTCATACATAGGTATCTGAGTCAGTATTTGAGTCAGTATCCACAGCAGCGCTGGAGGCACAGGAGCGGCTGCAACCAGTGCAAGCGGTGGGGCTAGCTGCGGGCCATGCTCTAGCTGGTTCTGGGTCGGGAAGTTACTCTGCGGTGTATCCTGCACATAAAGTTAAACCTGGATTCGAAATACCTACCATAGGGACAGGTGCGGACAAGGGAATTAAGATTAATAGAGACACCGGGCAAAAGTCTCTCCTAGCAGGTCCACAACTAATTCCAACGCCATTAGCTCCCGAGGAATGACCGCTTCTAGGCTGTTGCAGAAAGTAGCTCATCCGGATCTAGTAACAGGCTTCCCTAGCGATGACTGCTTCTTCTCCCTTAATGAGGACACGGGCTCCTCATTATCTAACGAGGAAAGCTGTACAAGGGACTCTGACTCAGAGCTTTCCACTGATGAAGGTGCCTCAGTACAGAGGGCATCCGCCACTCAGAGGGCCAAGCAGATGAAGGAAAGATCCCGATCTAAACTAAAGCTAACAGGGAGCCCGTTACAAGCAAAAGTAGCTAAAAAACTTGACTGGGACTATTCTGCTACATCGCAGCTGTACCATGAAGAAGGTGGTGCAGACTTACAGCATCATGCCGCTACACCATCGCAGACACCTACCATGGATCTGTTGTACACTACCCTTAAACAGAGGCAGGAGGAGGCAAGATCGGAATGCCGTAGGGCCAAGCAGGCAACCAAAAAAATAGAAGGGTCGTTAAGAAAAATGAACAAACTATATGCAGACATTGCTAGCAGAATTACTCAGGTGGAGGAAAGGACGGGGAAATTCGAGGACGATGTTAGTAAATGGCAGGCATTTAAGGGCACTCAGGAGAAAATAGTAGAAGATGTTCAGTGGAAGCTCGAAGATTTCGAGAATCGTCAAAGGCGGAACAATATTAGACTGCTGGGTGTGACGGAGGGGGCAGAGGGGCAGGATGTCCGGCCATTTGTTATCACTTTGTTGAGGGGGGTCTTCCCGGAAATGTCAGCATGGGACTGGGAGGTTGAGGTACAGTGGGCGCACCGGTTCCGTCTGACTCAGAGGAAAGGAAATGTCACATCTACGAATGACAGGCCTAGAGCTATTCTTGTCTATGAGGGGAATTACCTTCTCAGGCAGGAGGTCATGGACAAGGCAAAACCTGAGGCTAGGCGATCTTTTAAGGGTAGGACATTTTTTGCTCCCCCCGATTTCTGCCACGCTACTGTGGAGCGGAGGTGGCGGTTAAGACAAATGATCCCTGCCTTTTAAAATTTGGGTTGCAAAGCTGATCTGCTATTTCCATCCCGGCTTAAAGTGCTGGTAAATGGTGAAGTTAGGATGTTCTTCTCAGAGATAAAAGCCCAGGCATTTCTGAAAGAGCTAAAAGAAAAGAAGGACCAGAGGGGCACTGGTGTTGGACTGCGATAAGTGAAGTCCGACTTCTTCTCTATAGATTTGTATTGCTAGACCCAGTATGGTATTATGAGTGTAAGTAGTGCAATAGCATAAGTGCATTAATGCATAAGGGTGGGGTGGGGTAAGGAAGCAGGGCACAATATTGGAGGGCACATGAGCGGTTACTGGTACGGCACATAAAGCACTTATTGGAGTACACAAGGTAAAATGGCGGTAGGATTGTATTCGGCAGGGCTAGAAGATAATATTAGGAACTTGAGCAACGATGGTCTGGAGAATTTGTTAGGTCAGGCACCAGATGTATATATTTTTTTTTTTAAAGACTTTATTCAGCACCAAATAGAATGCACAGTAGGTTACAACAAACCAGAACAATATATGCGTACCAGTGGACGATGTCATACATATCAAATGAAGAAGGGTAATGCAGGAGCGGGAAAGTTCAGGCCTGTTCGATCAGAAATACAAAGTGCCCTTTTCCAATATAGGAGAATTATAAAGACAAAAAAATGAACAAAATGCAAGAAGAACAAAAAATACATAATATAGCAAAGGAAAGGAAATCAACAAGCATGCGAGAATCAAGGAGGCAAGTCGGGCAGCACAGTTACAGGTAAACAGTGAGAACGCCGTGGTGGTCTGGGACACAGCCCACTCATCCCGCTACAGGTCCGCTATCACAGGTCTCTCCCCATTAAGGAGCGAAACTCCACAGGTGACAAGCATTATGTATTGGAACACACCAGTTCTCATGCCCACACCCCACCCCCCCATCCAAGGCATACCGCAGTGCTGAGCCAAAAGTGGTGAGTGTGACATCTGATTGCAGCGGGCGAGCGGAGGGGCCGCTTACAGCCTAACCCACCCCCTCCGGGACAATGGAATGAAGGGATTGGGACTGCGCCTTCTGGGTCAATTTTTCGACATAGCTTCGGTATGGCCCCCATATGTCCGTCGAGGCACCAGATGTATTTTAATGTCTACATGAATATTTACAATTAATGTATGTGGCTTGAACGATCGACTCAAGAGACAGCGAGTATCAGCAGTGCCGAGAGCTTCACGCTCGGACTTCATATGTCTACAGGAGACACACATTGAGGGAACCAAAGGGTTCTTATTGGAACAGTTGGGGTATCATTTGTTGGCGTACTCGAAGCAGGGAGCCAAAATTAGAGGTGTGGCGATATGGTCTAGATCGAAAGATGTTCTAGTCAGGGTAAGGCTCGAGGATCAGTGGGGCAGGTGGGTTTTGATAGAATGTATGATAAATGAAAACTGGGTTACTTTGGGGTCAATCTATGGATCAACTAAAGATGATCCGGAGATATTTTCATACTTAGATTTAGAATTAGCAACATGGGCTCCACATGTGATACTCTGTGGGGATTGTAATATCAATGGGGTGGGAGGACTTGGTTTAGACCCAACTGAGAAATATCAAGGGGGAAGAAGAAGGTGTGTCACACTATTTTAAGCCTAGCAAGAAACAATGCGTTAGTGGACGTATGGACAAAATTGAAGCCTCTTGACTCTGGGACCACCTATTACTCTGCTCCCCATAAGGTGTGTGTTAGGCTAGAATATTTCCTGTCTTCTAATAGTCTCTTGTTAAACTCTCAGATTGAAAAACTTCAGCGGATCGTGCCTGATCACAATCCTCTAATTTTCTCCTTAGACAACACAAGGATAGTTAGGCCGGAGCGTATGTGGACTTTTGAGCAGGGGTTGTTAAAGGATAACAACTATGTCCATCACATGAGGGGTTGGATCATAGGTTACTGGGACATCAATAGGGATAGCACATCCTCAGGAGTCACTTGGGCTGCTTTAAAGGCATGTGCTCCAGGTGAAACATTAAGCTTTAGCTTGGCTAGACAGAGGCAGGAGCGGGTGAGGGCTACAGAATTGACTAGGGCTCTTGTGGAGGCTGAGGACGAGTTGGTGGCTCTTTCAATAGCAGGTGCACCCGTAGAGCAGGCACTCATTAACTTGGCTAGGGCAAAAGCCGAGGCAGAGGAGAAAATATATAGCAAAGTAGCTGCCACATATTTAACCAAAAAGGAACAATGTTATGAATTCAGCGAGCATGTGGGTCATACCCTAGCAATTGGCGCAAGGCAGAAAGCTGCTCTGGGCGAAGTTAAAGGGGTTATTGATGGCTCTGGGCTTTTGTTCACGTACTCAAGGGGAATCAGAGACGTTTTTAGGCAGTTTTATGCAATGCTATATGATGAAGAGCATCCAAAGGATCCCTTGGAAATTCAATCTTATCTTAGAGGTATTCCTGCCCCATGTCTTTCCCAGGAGAATAGGGTAGTCCTTGACTCACCCCTGGAGGCAGATGATATTCTAGCTGCCTTGGCGAGCTTACCGTCAGGTAAGGCTGCAGAACCTGACCAGATACCTTTTGAATTTTATAAGCTCTTTCAGGATGTAATCTCCTTGGACCTGGTTGCTACAATCCAGCAGGCTCAGACAGGGACTTCTGTTCCCAAATCTTGGGCGGGAGCAGATATTGTAATTATAAAAAAAAAAAAAAGGGAAGGTATCTACAGAGCTGGGGTCTTACAGACCTATAACACTAATGAACTCAGACGCCAAAATCTTCTCCAAAGCTCTGGCTGTCAGGTTATCAAAGGTTATAGACACATTGGTAAGGGTAAATCAACATGGATTTATCCCAGGGAGAGGAACAACGCAGCACACTTGCAGAGTTATTACCTTATTTGACGCCACAGAAGCTCCAGGAGACCTGATGTCTGTTATGTTGCTGGATGCTGAAAAAGCATTCGATCGGGTCTCCTGGGACTATCTCTGGTCAACTTTAAGATGGTCCGGCATTGGAGAGGGCTATATTCAAGCTATCCAGGCGTTCTATTTAGCTCCCACAGCACGTGTTTGTGTGAATGCTGACTATACTATACCCTTAGAGATTAAACGAGGCACAAGGCAGGGCTGCCCGTGCTTGCCACTGCTCTTTGCACTGTATATAGACCCCCTCCTTTGAAAATTAGAGGCGAACAAGAGGATTCGCCCTATAAAGACCAAGGGTGGGGTCTGTAAAATCCTGGCATACGCCGATGACGTGGCAATTGTCACCCCAGCACCCACAGAGGCTATAAGGGAGGTCGAGATGGAAGCCACGGGGTTTGGCTGAACCTCTGGATATGCCCTTAATGGCCCTAAAACGCAGATTATTAGGAATGAGAAGGCGGTCTGTTCGGACTATCGGGTAGTGGACTCTGGAGTTTATTTAGGGATTAACATCTCTGCAGATCTGGACAAAGTGGTAGCTAGGAATATAGAACCTATAATCAATAAGGCTAAAAAGGACTTGGACAGATTGCACAATCTTCACCTCTCTATAGTGGGGCGTACTAACATCATCAAAATGGTCCTCCTACTAAAATTTCTATACCTTTTTAGGGCAATCCTACTCATATTTGAGGCAAAATGGTTTGGTATTTTAGAATAGCTGATAAATAGATTCATATGGGCACATGGCAAGACGAGAAGGGCCTTACGATACATGGCGCTCCATAGGGACTGAGGTGGATGGGCTGTCCCTGATTTTAAAATGTACTATTGGGCAGCAGCCTTGCAGTATATGTCTGGTCTTTAACGGGGAAATGCATTACTTACTATGGAGACTCCTGAGGCGGAAGCCGGGAGTTAGGGACCAGACCTTTTTAAAATAATATAAACTTGCTGAATACCTGCTAGCACTGTTTATTTTTAACTGGCACATCTCTGTTTTATTTGCTGTTACTCGAACAACCTGAGAATCTGCTCACTCCCCCTTCACGCTGCATTGCCTACCTGTTGGGCGCTTTCTTGCAGGGATCACCGGGGTCTTTGGGAGCCGATTTAGGGCTTCTACAGACCAGACAGACCTCTGCACTCGATCCCCATCGGCTTTCACAGCGGCCGCCATCTTAGTTGTGGGTGAGGACAGCGTTCTAGTGTTCGGCCGATTGGGGGCCCGGACACGATAAAATGAATTCCTCTTCGCGGCCGTGCAGCGGGCGCGCGCCGGCGCGCCAGAGGCAAGCCCGTCTGTGCCCGTCCGGGCCCGGACCGGGACCAGGGCCATCCTCACTGGCCCCGGGCTCATCGACACCCACATCACCCCTATCTGCTATTCCTCCTCTCAGCTACGAGAACTTAATATATCCACCACTAATCTGCGCTGCCAGATTTTGCCACCCCCTTGCTCCCTTGTTTCCGCCACTGCCCCATGCCCTGGATGTAAATACACTCTCCCATGCCCTACTCCGTCTGCTTTTAGCATCTGCTCCACACCCAAGCTCAACTTTCGTTTGGCTCTTCTCAACGCCCGCTCGCTCCCGAAACATTGCTTAGAAATTAGAGATCTTATCGGGAGTCAGGAGCTGGACATCTTGTTCATAACTGAAACTTGGGGAGACGCTGCTTCCGGCCCGGATTTCTGCGCGTAATTCTGTCCTGGTAAGACAGGACAGAATTACGGGGAGAGGTGGTGGCTTAGCCATTATTTATAAAGGGATTTTTCAAACTAAAATCGAATCCATTCTCAGACTGAATTGTGAAGCCTGTACTTTCTCCATTACACTGAATCACAACCAAGTCTTTAAGGGAATTCTTATTTACCCCGCCCCCCCCCCCCCACCCGGTTCACACATCAGTTTCCTGTTGACTCTTGATGATCTTATGGAACTCTCTTTGGGCCACTCGGACTATACCATTTTGGGGGACTTCAATTTTCATCTGGAAGTCCTAGGGGACAAAGACACCACCCAACTGATTTCCGATCTACGTGCTGTAGGATTACAGCAGTTGGTTGAAGCCCCCACCCATCAGGCAGGGCATACGCTTGATGGCTTGTTTACTAACAACCCTAATATTGCACTGACTACAGTTCTTCCTGTAGTATGGTCAGACCACTCGGCAGTTATCTTTACTATTCTGGCCCACAACTCCAATCCTCCGCAACACACCTCCCGTACCTCCATTACCACCAGAGCCTGGAAAAACGTAGACTATCCGCTCTTGTCCAATATTCTGGCTAAATCCTCCTATGAGCCATCGTTGCACCCCACGCTACTGTCCAGTAGATATCAGGATTGGATTCTGAACGCCATTAATAAAGTAGCCCCAGTTAAATCCATTATCCCCAACCGGGCTAAGCCATCTGCCCAATGGTTTACAGAGGACCTTCAGCTACAACGCCAGTACTGCAGGAATTTAGAAAGGCGCTGGTGCAAGCACTATAGGATCTTAGATAAACAAACGTACAAAGATGCGCTTGCGTTATATAAGAAGGCCATCATTAAGTATAAAAGCGCTTTTTTTCTTGATCAGATCGAGTCTGCCGAGAACTCTGCCAGAAGGCTTTTTCAAGTCGTCGAGTCTCTCTCCAATCCCCCGATAGGGCCTCCAAATGAACCATCCCAAGACCTTTGGAACTTTTTTCTTCACCAAGGTCATGAACATTTATTCATCTATTTCCCCCCCTTTGGGTTCGGATTACACTGAACCTCTTCCTCAGTCCTCCCCACTCACTCCCACCTTTCCTAATTTCCATTTGGTCACGGCAGACCAGATTAGCATGCTAATCAACTCCATTAAATCTGGCTCTCCTTTAGATCCCTGTCCCCCTCCTACACTGACTGCCTTAACTGAGGTTATCACCCCCCCCGCTCACGGACCTATGCAACTCTATCTTTCAAACAGGCATATATCCTGAAATCTGGAAAAAAGCGGTCATCAAGCCCTTGTTAAAAAAGCCTTCTCTGGACCCCGCAGACTCAGCCAGTTATAGACCTATCGCTTGCCTTCCATTTCCGGCCAAAATATTTAAAGCTATCATGAACAAACAGCTGGCGGGCTTCATCGATTGCCACCAACTTTTAGATGACACCCAGTTCGGCTTCAGGAAGGGCCATGGCACAGAGACGGCTTTGATAAAAGCCTCGGATGAGATCAGGGCTATATTGGACCAGGGTGGGGCAGCGGTCTTGGTGCTTCTAGATCTTTCCGCTGCCTTTGACACGGTCGATCATTCCATCTTGATCGACCGAGTCACATCCTTGGGGGTGACTCATCTTGCCAGGGACCTCATCGCCTCGTTTCTGGCAAATCGCACCCAAGCAGTAAAACTAGGCACTTTTTACTCGCCTATCTTCACCCTTCCGTGCGGGGTGCCGCAGGGCTCCTCGCTAAGCCCCACATTATTTAATATATATGTGGCGGATCTGGCGAGAGTCATTAAAGCACAGGGTCTTCGTTTAACCACCTATGCGGATGACACTCAACTGGTGTTGGCGATACACAAAGATGGACCAGCTGTGGCCGCAAGATTCATGGACGGAATGAGGACCATCAGTTCATGGATGTCAAGCAATTGCTTGAAGTTAAACTCGGACAAAACCGAGGCCATGACCTTTGGAAATCTTGCTCCGGAATGGTCCTCCAACTGGTGGCCCAGTGAAATGGGACCACCCCCGACTCCGGTTGCCAAGGTCAGAAACCTCGGTGTTATGTTCGATGAGAAGCTGCTGTTTAAACACCACGTGAATGCGGTGGTCTCATCGTCTTTCTTAATGCTAAGGAAGATCAAAAAACTGTTGCCATATCTCCCTTCAGGAGCAGGGAAAACTTTGATTACCACTCTCGTTTTCTCAAAAATGGATTATGGCAACGCCCTCTTTCTTGGCACACAAGAACAGATCTTATCCAAACTACAATTGGTGCAAAATGCAGCGGCCAGAATTCTGCTTGGCATCCCCAGCCGCCGCCCCACCTCCATGGCCATACGCCATCTGCATTTGCTAAGAGTTAAGAGTCGTATAAAGTTCAAGGCACTTTGCATTGCCTACAAGGCCATCCATGACTCTGGACCAAGGTTCCTCAAAGAGGCTTTTCGGATCTATGTTCCGCAAAGATCTCTTCATTCGGCTGGCACCCACATTCTTTCTGTCCCACGCACCAGAACCACTAGCTGGGGAGCTAGACGTTTCTTAGTCGCCACCCCCAGGCTATGGAACTCTCTTCCGCTGCCCATTAAAACCAGTCCTACCCTTACCATCTTCCGCAAACTCTTGAAAACTTGGTTATTCAATCAATGATTCATCTGGTAGCGTTCCGTTTCAGGGAGTCCGATATGCGCCAAGACACCTTTGGGTAGTTGCGCGCAATAAAAATCTCAAAAACATAAACATCAGACCCAGAGGGCACTTCAGGCTCTATTACAATATATTCAATACTGCTGGGAGGGGATGCAGATAATGTTTTTTTGAAATACACAGACCCCGTTTACTTTAAAAGGACAAAATTTAAGACCTTGATGGCTGCATATGAGATATGGACATCGTTCAAGAAGAAGTATGGGTTAGGGAGGTTTAATGCATATACCAGGTTGTAGAAGAATGATACTCTTCCTGCAGAAATTTTTTCAGATTCCATCTTCACAGATTGGGGACGGTGCGGGGTGAGGAAGGTCCGAGATTTGATGGGTCTGTCCGGAATGTGTCAGTTTTCTGATATTCAGCTGCTCTATGGGATTGAGACAAGGAGTTTTTTAAATACTTGCAAGTTAGGAGCTTTTTAACATCCAAAAGAGGAGGGCCAGTCGGGTTTGGGAAAAACTTAATTATGGAGGTTATAGAGGGTATGGATGGTCCCACGATTAAAAGGCTCTATGCCGAGCTGTTGGCAAGCAGGGAGGATGATCTAGGGAAGTATGGAAGCTAGTGGGCCGAGAAGCTTGGGGTAGGGCATGAGTACTTCCACCTTTCTTTAGAACTAGCACAAAATATCCTTTGCTCGGCCGCACTTCAGGCCCAGCATCACAAAACAATTTATTCGCTATATTATACGCCCGCTAGGATTGCACAGTGGGGGGGGGGGGGCGGCGGGTATCACCTGCCCCCAATGTGATACCACAGAGGCTGAGATAGTACATGGCTTTGCTACCTGCCCACATTTGCAGCCACTCCTTAAAGCTATAGAATCTTTCTTAGTGAGATCACTTGGGATTGAGACCACCCTCACACCGGCAAGAATTGTGTTAGGCATTGATGGTGACGGCATAGATTAGCCTGCATGTTACTTTATATTCCTGGCTATGGCTGTGTTACGAATCTGTATTGCCTCAGCCTGGCTTGATCAAATACCACCTACCTTCCATCAATTGCTGGCTAGATTCCTCTCTGTTTATAAACTGGAGAAAGGGATATATGCAAGGAAGGGCAAAAGGGGGAGAGCACTAGGGTTGCAAATCTGTGAGCCTTTCAATAACTGGAAGGAAAGGCAGGAAAAATGTATTTAGGTATTCTCCTTGTCTTTAGCTTTATGAGGTTATAATTTAGTTAGCCAATGCATTCAAATGTGTTGAAATGTTAACTCTGGTATAAAAAAAAAACGGCTTTATAAAATTATGTATTTCTGAATTTGTGTTATTCACTGTATATTCTGCAATCTGCCAATTTATCTTAGTTTTTTGTATTTTGTATATTGTGCTCTGTAAAAAGACAAGGGGAGAAATATTTAATAAAGATAATTAAAAAAAAAAAGAAGGCCTGGCTCTGAGATTTGGTGTATTGTGCCTCCACAAGTGAAATATACGCCACACTACAACCAGTTGCTTCACACCCAAAGGACATCTAAGTAAATCTGCCAAACGATGCAAGCACAACTTGATAAAACTTCACCCTGAAACACTCATCGCTGACCCCTACTTCTCAATACACAACCGAAACACTACCTCTGACATCATTTTCCACACTAAACGAAGAGCGCAATGGAGGAGTGCATTCCTAACCTTATTTACGATCTCATCCTCTAGGAAAACCGCGCATGGTCTAGTTAGTCATATCTCCCCCTCCCAGCTCTTCCAAGGGACAGCAACGGAGGCATCATCATGCAAGCCACAGATCGTAGTCTAAATCTCCTTGATAACATCTTCCCCATTATTAAAGAACAAGTAGCTAAGCCCCAAACTGACACCCAAGCTACCTACACCACCAGTACACAAAATATCACATTGCCTATCTCCTCTGACAGCCACGCCCCACCTCTTCACCGCCCATTACTTGCTTCGGTACCATATGCCACATCCACCCAGACCCCCCCCAAGCACACTGCACGTCACTTCACCAAAATGCTCTCCAGCTACGCTCCTCTATTACACCGACCTCTTCTCACACTGGAAACTCTTGCCACTCCCATGCCGACTAACCCACATACTTTAATTCCGCCGAGCACGATGGAGACAACATGTGCACCCCCAATTGATATTGATTCTCCACCGTGTTCAATCACTGCTTCCCCCCCACTATCATCATCCCTTCCATTTCCATTACCAACTTGATTGCTACCGCCTCCTTGCTGCTCAATGTTACTCCTAGCACGTTATCCTTCCAATCCAGCCCCCCCCCCCCCCGGTCAGGCGGTGATACATAATAGGACACCCCCTTACCATGTAGATCGCACGCCGCCTTCAGTCCACTCAGTTCCTAATACACTCCCCACACCACACCTCTGCCTGCCACACCCACAACTCAGCCATCTACATCCATAACTCAGCCATCCACACCCTCACCCCTGCCAGCAACACCGACAACTCAGCCCTCTACATCCACTACTTCAACTATATTCATACAGACACCTGACCACAGTCTGGAGCAGACCTCAATGCAGCCATCCACACTCATAACACAGCCACCTACCACATTCATAACCGCTCCAGATCCCAGACTGGATGAGATCAAGAGAGCACACTCCACCAAATCAAAGAAGAACTCCAAGCTTTTAAAGAGGTGAATTCGAGACAATCATGGGGAGTCAGAGCTACTAGACCGGCTAAATCGAGCAAGCTCCCACATCACCTAACATTCATCTCAAAACTTACTCTACCCGGTTGGAAATCAGTGCCTTCCCGGAATAACTCAACCCCCCCTATCCGTAGTATCTTCTTTCTCTTCCACACTATGATCCCTCTCTGGTGAACCCCCTCACTACCACTGCACTTTCTATCCCTACCATTCCCCCTAATCCTCACAGGACTACCAAACAAAACACTAGAGGAATCCTCAGCAACAACCTCAGAAGAGTCCCACTCATTCAGGACCCTACTTCATCCCCCAACACCACCCTGTCTGAAATGCATACTTCTAAATTGTAGATCGGCCTCCAGACACGCAGCAGACATTGCTGACCTCATTACCTCACAAGACCTGGACCTGATATTGTTAACTAAAACCTGGCTTACGGAAGCTTCCACACCAACCATTAACATTCTAGTACCCCCAAACTATGACATCGTCAGTCTAGATAGAATTGATAAGACGGGGGAGGGATCGCCTGTATACATCGTAGCAACATATCTGTAAACAAAGCTATATCCCCGGTATTCCCTTCTTGCGAATACATGTGCCTCAACATCTCCAGCAATGGCAAACCACTATGCTCTTTACACACTATCTACCATCCCCCAGGTGACAACCTCATCTTCAAGGAACATTTCATGGATATGGTCTCTATGAACAATGGGCGTCAAAATACTCAAATATTCCTTGGCGACTTCAATCTCCATTGGAACGACCACAGTGATGCAGTGGTCAATTGTCTCAAACACTTCCTCGATGACCTAGACCTCACCCAAATTTGCAACAGCCCTACACACAATAAAGGCTCAATCCTGGATATAATAATATCCAAAAGGGACTCCATTCAGCTTCAATTGGTCCAACCCTCTGACTGCTCAGACCATCATATCATCACCTTCTTGCTTAAGGAAACAGTGAAACTTAACCCCGGTCAATCCACAAGACCAAAAGTATGGAAAAGAGACCTAAAAAATCTCAACCCAAACTTACTCCCATCTCCCAGCCGCAACCTACTTTTGCCCCCGGCAGGTTCTTCCGATGTCCAGGATCTCACCAACCACTACCTCAATGCCATGACCTCCTTAATAAACAAGGTAGCCCCCCTTCAACTAAAGAGAGTCACCACAAAAGACTCTAAGCCTTGGTACAATGGTCTACTCAACGAGGACAGAATGTCTCTCAGAACCTTTGATCGTAATTGGAGATCAGCCCCACCTGCCAATCACCTCAAGATACTAAGGAAAAAGAGAAATGCATATTTCAGAAAGATCAAACGAGCTAAAGCAGACTTCTACAGCCTCCAACTAGACCAAGCAAAAAATCGTCCCCAAAAACTTTTTGAACTAATCAAAACCCAAGCTAAGGATGCACCGCAACGTCTACAAGACTTAGCTTGCCCGCAACCCAACTGTGAAGAATTCTCTACCTTCTTTGCTCAGAAGACTGACAACATCAAGAAAGACCCCTTAAATGATCTAATCTTACACTCGGGTCATTAAACGAAAACCTCCCCGGCACTTCCATTGGCGCAACACCAAATCTCAAAGTTTGACCTAAAAAACGACGCAACTTGGTCATCCTTTGCCACTTACACTGAAGATATATCTAAGATACTTAGTGCCCTGAAGCCTGCTAATCACTTCACCAATCCTCTCCCCGCAAACGCGGTTAAAGACTTTACGCCTCTGCTTCTACCTCTCTGGACCAAGACCATTAACAGTTCACTGCAACAAGACTGCATCTCGGACACCCTCAAAGTTGGACAGGTATCTCCCATTTTAAAGAAACCCACGGCGGACCCTTCGGACCTAAACAACTATCGCCCTATTTCCAATATTCCTACCCTGCCCAAATTATTGGGAAAATGTGTACACCTCCAACTGACAAGGCATATTGATCACTTTAATCTTCTTGAGAAACACCAATCAGGCTTCCGAACTGGTCACAGCACCGAATCAGCCATGACACACATAATTGACGATGCGCTACAAATCCTTGATCAGAATGGAACCTGCCTACTCATCCTACTGGACCTCTCATCAGCCTTCGATATCATCAAACATGAGAACTTGAAAGATCTGCTAAAACACAGAATGGGTGTATCTGGATCAGTGCTAAACTGGTTCACCTCATTTCCCCAAAACCAGTCACAAAAATTCAAGGTCAACAACACCTGGTTTAAACCCGTCCCGTCCGAAAAAAGTCTCTCCTGCTTTGTTTGAGGGACTGATAAAGGATTTCTGCTAGAAGATGCGGATTCTGAATCGAATGTTAGTCCAGTACAGCTGTGGCTGTTATAAAAACGCTTGTCTTTTCTAAAAGAGACATACTCCCGGATGTGTAATCTTTATTTTTTTTGTCCCTTACCATGACCTTATGGGAGATTAGGTTAGGTAGTCTGCATGTCTAGTCTCCAACATTTCCGTTCCAAGGGCTCTAAAGATATAAAAACGTAATTAATTCTTTGTCATCTGTCTAAGGACACCTACTGGCACAGATGGGATATCTGGAGGCGACATCTGAAAAGGTATCCAACAGTATCCCTCATCTTCACTAGTTACCGTTTCCTTCTTAAAGTACTCACAATAGCCCACAAGGCAGTCCATACCCAGTTGCCTAAAGTGACCTTGTGGGGGCGGAGCTGTGGAAGGAGTCCTCTGGAAATCGGAGGCACATCATTAACCCTCTTACCTTCCAAAAGTTGTTGAATACTTTTCTGTTGAAGGAATTACCCTCTATATTACCTAACGTACACTACTTACAAGACCCTCCCCCGCACAGAAGTAAGTTAGGATTAGTTACCCTATACTAGTTACAGCTGCTCTTTCTCTGGTGCACTGACGCAGGCTGTGGGTGCAAATCAGAAAAAAAGGATTCAGCTGTAAGCCCTAAAGTAATCTTTCCGTTTTGACAAACATTTCCCCTGGGAAGATCCCAAACTGTGTGTATTACTTTGTCAGGCATGGCAGCTTGTGTGCATTTGTACGCTCCTTCTTGTAGCCTGGGAAATTGGATTCTGGGAAAGCAGGTCACCCCTTCCAAAGGTTGCCATTTCTTCCATTAGACCACTCTGGACCACTTTGTTAGGATCCAGCAGGCTACAGTGCTGATGTTATTTACCTGCAGGAAAGTTAAAACCTCCTCAACACAACAGTTACGGCAGAAGTGTAGTGCTGAAAATCTACAGTTAGTGCAGTGGCATTCTGTTGCCATTCCCTCGGTTTCATCATTTAAGGTGCTGGCAATATGTTTGCTGCATTTCTGTGAGAAGCTTACTGCCAAGGTACTGAACTCTACTGGAGATTGGTGTCCGCTCCAAGTGGTGGCACATATAACATAGGCAGCTACTGTCACTCCATGCCTGACCACATGGTTGATAGTAGCCGATTAATAGCATTGGGGTGCAGGCTGCTTCTTGCATTCTGGAGGGACAATTGTGGCTGATGGCCATTCTGCGCACTAGCACCAGTCTTGAAGTAATGCTCTCATCGTTCTTTGGATGGTGGGGTCTGCTCTTTAATGGAACACACCATTCAGGGCACTGTGCAGCAGCTCCTGCTAAGCACAATCAGTCATGCAACCAACATAGCAGGAATCAAGAGTTCCCTATAAAAGGAGTTTTAAAACTGCAAGGATGTGTTTTTAAATACCCAGTTGTCCTGGAACTCTACATACCCTTGCATTTTACTACATCACATCTTATAGGTCTACCTAGTCGGTTCCTGTTTGTTTTTGCCTTATTATATATCGTTTTCTCTCTTAATGTCATGTGTTCTATTTGCATCTCTTCCTTCTTTGTATGATGCTTTTTGGGAACATCTTTATGTCACTATTTTCCAGTTTCACTTGACAGATTTCTGTGCTTTTAGGAAGTCAGCAGTGTGGCATTCTGGAGAAGGTCACCCATGTGCTTTTAGGAAGTCAGCAGTGTGGCATTCTGGAGAAGGTCACCCATATCCTTTCAGTCTTCACTGGAGTAGAGTAAAAGCCTATCTTAGGCCGTCATCTGACAATACCTTATGGGTCAGTTTGGAATGCCCAGCCTGTGGCCTGCAAGAAAGTATCACTGTGGCAATGATGGCAGTCAAGGGCATGGCTCCTGCTAGTACCCGAATAAAGAAGATGTGTTCCACCCTTCCTATCCCCACACCACTGTAACTAGTTCTGACAAAAGAGGACTTAAATAAAAAAACTAAGCACCTGATAAGGTGAATAACTGTACAAGCACAATCCACAATTTCTGGTGATATTATGGCATGCCTGCCATCACAATGGGATCATATTTTAAGAGTAGATTATGGGTTATTCCTTAACAAGAGACTAAATGTAACAAGATGTACTTGTAGCAGACTAGACACCACACCCTAAAAAAAGAAGGAAAAAAAAAAGAATACTCTTATTCGTTCTATTTGTGCAGCATATTTCACCTCAAGAACTGAAGCAGCCAAAACCCCAGTCAATGAAAGTTTTGCACTGTGCAAAATCTTCTAAATCAAGAAACTTGTAACAATACCATCACAATGTTTCAAGAGCTATGCAAGAATCTTTCAGATTTCTTCCTAGAGAGAAACAAATGAACTAAGCTGGGCTCGAGGTCCAACCTTCCTTGGAATCCTTCCATGCTAGTCTAGACTTGTACCTAAAGAACTTTTCCTTACTGGCCACTGAAAATATCAAAACCTCTCTTTCTGTGGCAGAATTAAGCTCCGCACTTGATCCATTCCTGCCTCACATTGTTTCAGTAGCCGGAAACACCTTAGTACTTGCTCTTGCAGACCTATTCCTTGTCTTCTACCCAGGTTCCCTCTCTAACAGGAAACATGCCAACAGCTGAGCCCAATCTGTTAAATAATTATTGGCCAATCTCTCTCTTGCCCCTTCCATGAAAGATTCTAGAGAACGAAATAAACAGACTGCCTTCTACTTACCTTGAATCCAAAAATCTACTGGAAGACACATAATATGGATTCCGACTCAAGCACAACACGGAAACCACACTTCTGTCTGTAACTGATGATCTTCGGTCATTTTAGATAAAGTGGGTTTGCTGCATTGGTCATTTTAGATTTCTTGCAGACATCGACACCATCCCCTATTTGATTCTCATTAGGCATCTCTTTGAAAGTGCTATCTGCCTGAAAGCGTTAGACTTGGCCTGCACCTTTCCTTTTCAAGAGATCCCAGTTCATATTGCATTTAGAACAACAACTGCAAATGAGGTTAAACTTGGGGTCCCTGAGGGATCTTCGTTTGGCCCCACTTTAACTTTAATATTGCCACTCTATCAGTGCTAATTTGATGTTTTGGATTTGAGATCATGTCTTATGCAGATGATACTCAAATTATTATTATCTATTTGTGAAAATGTATCGTACATTGAGAAGGGCTTCTGCGCCTGCATATAAACATTTACCCCTTGAATGAGGAACAACTGCCTCCACTTAACAGCAAAAGACTGGCATCTATTGTTCAGTTGTTATTCGTCCATCTGGTCCTCTTCCAAGTGGTCCTCTCTGAGCTGGGGTGTTTACCCACGCTGGCCACATCACCCAAAAATCATGGCATATATTATTATTCCCACCAGTTGTTCAATACACAGGTCAACATGGTTGTAGCATTGTGCTTTCTAATTCTCATAGGGCTTCGGAAAATCACCCCCCCCCCCAATAATATCGTCACACCAAACAGTAACACACACTCTTACTACTTCTAGATTCGATTATGGAAACCCACTTTGTCTAAATTTGCCAAATTATCCCATCCACTGTTCCAAGTGGTACAAAACGCAGCTTCTTGGTTGATCCTGAATCGATCCGTGCATCAGCAGTGTCTTACTTTCTTGAAGATCTAGCATATGCAGGTGTGTCATCTTTAATGCACCTTGCCTGGCTGATAGGGCCCATCATCATTATTATAGCCCTCTATATCTAATCTGTAGACTTTGCCTTACTTTAATCCCACTTCCTCAGATTGGCATTTGCCCACCTCTTACAAATACCTCAAGAGCCCGCTGGTTGGCCTGTCCTTCTCCTATTTGGAACTCCCTTCCACTTACCATCCAAGCCATTCCTGCCCTGAACTTTTTTAGGAAACAGTTTAAGACTTGGCTTTGCCAGCAGCAATAGTATGTCATTTCAGATATGTTAGAATCCGCAAGTGCCAGGATGTCCTACAGGGTACAGTGTGCTCTATAAATTAAATGTAAGTTTCATTCAAGGGATGCACCACTTATAAATGGCTGTTTGTGTCTGATACTGTTTAAAGATATAAGCTAACCCTGTAAAACAGAAACATTTGTTCACAATTGTCGTCCAGCATAAACTTTGTGCACAGCCAGAGCATCAGTGTCACCAGGGAAAGGAAGATTAGCCGTGCTCCATCAAGTTGGGACCAGATTTGAAGGACTGAGGAAGGGCTTGCATTGCTGTGCTCGGACTGCAATAAAATGCAAGCTTACTGAGAACCCACATCATCTGCTGAAGAACCAAGACCAAGCTGTCTAAGAGCGGTCCACAACATGAAGCACTGCCAAACTCCGAAACATTTACTGTTACTCAGTCCGGCCACAAGTACAACTTCGAAGATAGTGGAGCGCAGCTCCAACGTTCAGTGAGGGAGCACAAAGGGATCGCTTGCGCCTGCTGTCAGGAGCGTGACTGACAAGTTCTAGGTCCTCAAACGCACTCCTGTGCAGCATGCCCGAGGTGCTGGCACTCCATCCGAGGAAGTATCTCCATATGTTTACTGATCATGTTGTGGTATTCCTGGTGGTGTCCTTCGTGTGGTTCCTCAAAGCAAACCCACAATCCAGCAAAGGTCACCTCCTCCCTCCGTTATACTACAATATCTGCCATGTGCTATAGCAGCTAAGATCCATGGCTATCTGAGTGTCTATTTCACAGGGACACAGCAAACGGCTGCCAGTTAAGCACTCTACACTTGAGTTAATGTTTGACAGCTGGTGCTGGTACCAAACCACCGATGTGCATTTTATTTAATTCAACATTAAGACTTTATAAATACCTATATGAAACTTTCTGAAGCTTTCACTGCAGATTAGACACCACAACGGGGCAGCATATGTTATAATGTCTTCCAGATATATTTCTTTTGGGGTCCCGCTGGACGCTTTGAAGGCTTACATTGATTGTGTGCACTGAAGTAAGCTGGACATAACTTGTGGGCTAAGTAAAACCTTGCTTTTATGCTACTGAACCTTCGTTTGTTTGACGTTAAAAGTCTCATACTTTTACAACATATTTTAACTATGCCTTAAAAAGTATGAAGGGTGTTCTTGGCATTGCCTGAGTTCAAGGGTTCCAGTGTCAACGAGCAATACTTGGTACAAGGATTGTGCTGTTGATCCAGAGTTCCCTAAGCGTGGAGAACTGGCATGAGAAATGAAAATGAACTGCTGTAATTCAAAATAAGACTGCTCAAGCAGTCTATCAACCTTTCATTCGGCCCACTTATTGTGCAACACTTGGACTGAAGCAGAAACTATAGAAGCGGTTAGTGGGCTTGGGGGAATTCTGTAGTTACAAGTATTAAAAGGCAATCGCACATAATTGACAAGGACTCTCGATATCCTGGCGCTCCTCTTAACGCACTGAAATTTTTCTTTAAAAAAAAAAAAATCAAGATTAAATGAAGCGCCACGGATGAGGTAATTTCAGAGATATTCAAATGCTATGTGTTAGAGGGAGGAATAGGCAAAATTTGGATATTTACATCCATTCTTCTCCAGCAGCCCTTTTTGCACCCTCCTCTTGGGCTTTCCATCTTTATTAGAACTCCCATCACCTGCTCCTTTCTTGAGCTTATTCAGTCTTTTTACTTCAAATCCCTTCATCGTCTGGTTTGCTTAGTATATCCCTCAATCATGATAACCTATATACTATTTGTCTTCTACCCTCTTCCGCTCAGCGTTTATTTCACCTCTTCTCTCCAGGTAAAGTGAACAAAAAGCGGAATTCTAGTGGTAGTACAAAATAAATATATATTTTTTAAACCGATTTAAAAAACGGGAGGTCATGTAGCTCCACTATATGTTTACTTTTCATATTTTGATTTCCTATTTTGATAACCAAGAAAGCTTCTAAGAGAAAATGAGTGCAGGTTTATATAATTAAAACGTCTGGTTGTCACCTCTCGTTTCTTCTCTCTTTCATGAGTCCCTCTCCTTCCATTCCATCCTCTGCATACCTCCTCTCTCTGAGCACAACCTACTCTGACACATGCTTGCTTGAATATTCTCTATTATTGTATTTCTGCAAATTTCGCACAACTCATTTACAAGATCACAATCGGTCCTCCTTCCTCTGAAAGTCATACCTATCCAACCTGACAATACCTAATCTCCTCTAACACCTCTAGTAATCCCACCAACCATCTGCATGAGCTCACATCCCTCCCCCTCTAATGATCAAAACAAACCACTATTCATTCAGTCCACCATAAATAAACTGAAATGACTGCATGGAATGATTTTGACATTAACCAATAACTCTGGCCTAACCACCAACCTTGGGTCCCGTAGCAGCGAGCTGCCCGGCGTAAAGCGTTTCGATGTGTTGTCAGGGGTAGTAAGAGCTATACAAAAGCAATTACAATTACAACACTTTGGCTCTATCCGTGAAACAACATGAGAAATACCTTTCTCAGACAGCGACAGAGGGCACACACCCGGTCTGTTTGGTTGTCGGTTTACGGTTTGAGCTACAACAGCTGAGGCGAGTCCTTTGTTCGGTACACTAATCCCATAAATCCATATCTATCACTGGAAATAATAGACAAACCTCATATCCTCTCGCTACTCGAGCCATAATGCTCTATCACAGGATTAAGGCAGGTTAAAGGTAAAGCTCTCTGCTTGGAAAGTGTGCACCACCACTATTCGGATATCTGAAACTGCACTGGGTGATCGGTATACCTCTACCCACACCGCCTTTCCCTGCATTCCTTCAAACGCTATAAATCAAGGCGTACATGAACCTATAACCTGCCACAAATGCAAATGAACTGCCGCCCCATCTGTCTCTCTGTCACGAGTCCTGGCAATGTTACCAGACGCTGAGACCAGGGTTTGATTTACTGCCACTACCCAACGCTGCAAAAGCTGTAGAGGAATGGCTGTATGTCGAGGCGCTGCCATGACGGGCTATACATTGAAAATGTCTCCCAGGTACGTTGTGACACGTTTGCTCTAAAGGAATTGGAAGATTATTTTTTATGGTGCAGAAATCGGAGAAATATTCCACGTTGCAACATTGCCTTCTCAAACCACTACACAATTTAAAACAACATCATGGTTTTCACAATGGATCACTCCAAGCTATTGAAATAAATGTATTTCTGAACTACCATATACAAAATAGTCGCATTTTACCAGAACAGATGAAAATGTGTTTAACAAATTGCATCCGTGACGACTTTTTAAATAAAAATAAAATATATAGCAGCGCTTCACCTTAAAATACTCTGCAAATATAAGAAACAAAACTTAATTGCCGATATTTAGAATAATAGTTAAAAATAGGATTGTTTTCCAGCGAGGGGTTCAAAGTGACAACACAGACAACAAGTAGCGGCAATGCCAATAGGTATGGCTTATGAATCGTAGCCCTTTTTGTATCACTGGGTTAGGCACTAAAAAAAGTCATCATACAAGCATCCCGTCACTCATATTTGCATTCGTGCATCCATTCATCCATCAACTGACTCATTCTTGCATTCCCCCACTGACACAAGTGCAATAAACACACAAACTCAACAATATATGCAAGATAAATAAAGGAATACAAGTACATAAAGGAATACAAGTACAAAAATGAAAACAGTCTAGCCTCTAAACAGTGGGCATATGCTTGCAATAACGAAACGAAACACTGCAGCAGGTTTCCATCTTGCAGAGGCATCGTAAATAGTCTATGTTTGTTTTAAAGTTCCAACTTGGCCTCCACTGTTAGAAACACTGTATTGGCCATCTTGGAATGAGAAAACAGTGATACACTATGAGCAGGGCCACTGGAATTATGCGACTGTAGCAATTTTTGCATAAATGTAAATTTGCTATATTTGCCACATACTCCACCATCTCTTGCATAATCTGCACATTTAAACAAAAAAGAATTTGTTCTTAACTCAAACGGTTCAAAAGTTAGTAAAGACGCAACAAAACAGGTTGCTGCGCAGGGAAGGCCCTTTGCAAAGGTCGATTGGTCACCTTTCTGTAGTTTACTGCTATATATGGGTGTTAAACTGGTACTAATGAGGTATGACTAATGCCCAGACAATGTTAACAAGCTTAAAAATGAAAAAATAATGAAGTAATACTATCACAAAATGTGTTGCATTATTTGCCTTTTTTACGCATAAGGAACTCACCACTGCCACATAACTCCAGTGGCCCTGTCTATAGGCAACTGCATTCTATACTGGTCGCCTGGTTTACAAGTAGTACCCACGTGGGATGTGGCACATTCCAAATGAAATGAGCTGCAAGAAATAGACCCGTTAGCATGGCCTAGAAAGATTTAGTATCCGCTGAAGAAACATTCAAATTAAAGGAGGCGAAGCTAAGAAAAAAATGGTAATCTATAAAAGAAGAAATTGTAAACTCAAGGACTGGCCAACCAGCCCTGACACTGAAGCACGCTCATGTTCAGGTGGATATACACAGGTGATCAGAAAATGCCATCATTCACAAGGCAAGAGAGCCAATGACTTGTGTGGACTGAACCATTACCCGATGCCTTAAGTCGTCATGGATGGAAGCAGAGGGTAGATGACACTGACAGACCACTGGCAGTGCAAAAGTCCTTCGTATATCTATGTGGATATATATTTATATAGGTGTATATATGTATTATTTAATGGTTTCTTTTAATTAAAACACCCTGGCAGACAGGTAAGAAGAGATACTGACACGAATGATTACACACAAATCTTCGTCCTCTATGGTTTGCCTGAGGTGGTACCAACATTAAAATCCTTCCCTACAAAGATAATCTGGGACATTTTGTTTAACAAAATTCCCATTGTAGGCTTTATTACGGAGTAATAACAACCTATCCTTAAATGTATATTAATTTTAAAATATATTTTACACAATCTATATGTCAGGCCTACTGCATATATTTAACATTTTCACTATAAACAATCTAACCTTTATTATTGGCTTTGTCACCACAACCTTTCAGGCCTACTAGGTTGATCATAACCCTTCCCACAAGGTAACCATCAAGTATACCATAATAACATTACCAATATGAACAATCTACATTCGTCAAAACAAATAAAATTCACTACTAATAGAACCTAATAAGGATTACAATAGGGCAAATACTCTCTCCCCATTGTGTGTTGGGTGGCTCACCAACACAAAAACCCTTGTCTACTACGGTAACCTACGAGATTACATGTAAAACTACCTGCCTAAGGGCTTTAGCATAGTTCAATAACAATCCACCCTTGAAAGCCTATTGTCCTGAACACATGCTTTTCACAACAAGTAAGTAAGGCACTTGCTTTGTCATAACTTTTCATTATAAACAGATCACACCAAAGGAATCTAGCATAACTTTACCAGGTGAAACGAAAATACCTCTAGCCTATACCAATAGCTTGACACTATATACTGTACATAAGATGGCAACCATCAGGCATACATTTATAAAATTACAGATCTGTACAAAATTATAGCTGGCAAAACAATATACAATCTCTTCTAACAGGGCATACCAAGAGTCACTAGAGTGGAATTCTACTCCCATGGTTTGTCCGAGTGGGTGATGAACACCAAAACACTTGCTTACCATGATAATCTGTGAGATTACTTGTAATAAAATATAATTTTAAGGCTAGTAACAGAATGTGACAATAATCCACTGTTAGGGAGGTATTGCCTTTACCATATGCTTTTCAAAATAAATAAACCAGGCCCTACTGGCTTTCTAATAACATTTCATAATAAACAGGCCAATCTATGGCACCTGGCATGACACTTCCTTTCACACAAATCATGCCTGAAGCTGTTAGCATAGGCTTGTCATCATAACGAACTCACGCTTACGGTACGAAGTTTCTGCTTTCTCACAAGGCAACAATCGGGCATACACTCATTCATTTACAAATATATACGAAATAACAGGAAAATAAAATCCAATCTCTCCCAATATGGCATATTTTCTACATCCATGGTTTACCAGCACCAAAGCCCTTGCATACAATGTAATCTGTGAGGTAGCCCTTAACATAGAATAAAAATTCACACTTAAATGCCTATGGACTCTAACATATGATTTTCACAATAAATACATTCGGCCTGGCGCACCTTTTCAAAACTCATTCATTTCATAATAAACCATTCAGTCCCTATAGCCATAATCATTGGCTTGCAGTCATATCCAACTCAGTGCTGCTGTACTGAGTAAAATATTTGCCACAAGCCAAAAGTGCAATAAAGCAGTCTTTTTAGTGGAAGCACACAAACTCAACTCAATCAAATTCATACTGGTAACAAGCCAACCCTAAATGCCTATTGACTTTAAAGTATACTTATCACAATCAATATGCCAGGCCTACTGCCTTTATGATAACTTTTCATAATAAACAATCAGACCTATAGCCTGTATTATTGGCTTGTGCTCTAAACCAACTCAAGTCTAGTGCACTGAGTTCCGCTACCTAGCCGCTAAACACTGGAATACTTTCCCCTATGCTCTCCGGATGGAACCAGCAGAAAACTCCTTCTGAAAAAAAAACTAAAAACATGGCTCTTCAAGATATAGACTTACCACCATGCTTAGATTTACTGTTACAGAGCGGGCAAAGTACGCTGCAGCGCGGGGACACACTAGTCACTGTAACCAGGCGCTTTACAAGCTCATTTATTATTATTATTATTATTATAAACCTTTCCACAAGGCAACTATCTGGCACACAGTCATAACATACTATCTTCCCTAGGAGAGCCTAACAAGGATTCTCTTTTATCTTCATGGTTTACGAGGTGGACCTCCAACACTAAAGCCCTTGGGAATTGCAAAATTCCATGCAACAAAATAGCCGCCTACAGGCTTTAGCACATTTTAATAACAATCCACCCTTAAAAGCCTACTGTCTTTAACACATGCTTTTCATAATAAATTGGTCAGACCTACTGTTTTTGTCACAGTATTTCATAATAAACACATCAAAACTATTTAATCTAGCATGACTTTCCCATTAAATCGGTGAAGCTGGATACCTTTCCCAATGGCTTTATACCTTAACCAACACTGATCTGTTCAAGTGCACATAAAATGGCATCCATCATGCATACAGTTATACAATTACAAACATGCATACAAATATAGCTTGCAAAACAATATAGAACCTCGGTCTACAGGGCCTAACAAGAATAATTACAGTGAAAACCCACAGGGTTTTTAGAGTGGGTGGCCGGCGCCAAAACCCTTGGCTACCCATTCAAGCTGACAACAGGTGTTCTGCTTGCTCACAAAGTGATCAAGGTGGTTTCAACCACCTCCTCCAAGGATTTGATCCCCCTGTTCCCAAAATGGGGGTATCTCGGGCAGTGCCACCATGTGTGCATAGAGGTTCCTTCAGCAGCACACTGTCAGGGACACATGGTTCTAAATCCTCCCAATTTTGTGAAGTAAGGTTCTGGTATAATATGCCCTGAGTTGGATTAATCTGAAGCTGGCCTTAATGGCCCCCTCCGTTGCCAGTCTTCGTCATCAATGTCCCCAATATCTTGCTCCCACCTATCTTTAAGGATTGTGAGCGGCCTCCGAGTGTTCCGCATTAGCGTCCCATACGTCAATGATATCAATTGATGTCATATCTGGCCATCTAATAACCGTCTCTCCAACGGGGATTCCACCTGGGCATCTTTATCTATGCTGTAGGTTAGTGCATGTCTCAGCTGCCTATATTTTAGCCACTCTGTGGTCGGCATTTGGTACTGCCCTTGTAGGTGGTCAAAGGGGACGACCCCAATCGCATCCCACACCTCAGCTAATGTACTAATACCGATCTGATCCCAGCCTTGGAAGCCCCCAGATCGGCCACTCGCCTCAATCAGGTCAGTCTTTTGTCCCACTTCATCTCCCTCAGTAAATTATTCCATACCTCCAAAACTGTGGCTGTATATGCCCATCTATCTAATCAACCTCTGTAACTGTGGTCTCCCATTCACCATCTGTCCACTCATACTGCCGGGTCATCCGTATCTGCGTATACCCAGTCACTCCCACTTGAGCTGCCTCATACTACTTCCGGACATTAGGTAGTGCTATAGATCCTTCATATTTAGACCACTACAGTGTCAACAGCTCTATACGGGGCTGTACCCCCACCCAGAGTAGCATCCTCACTAGGGTGTCTACTAGTGAGAAAAACATTTTTGGCAACCTATAAAACAAGTTACTCATCTGTACACTGCTGTTCTCCAGTATTGATATCTTTTATAGATTCACATGCTTGAATGTTCCCTGTGACATGGTGGGAGTCCCACGGTAATAGTAAAATAGCAGTACAAAAGCTTAAAGGACAGTCTGCCTTGAAAATCAACAGCATTTAGTAACCAGTTAGCCTTATTAAAGAACATCCAAACTCCAGCCAATCATATCACAGACCCTTTAGTATCCATCCCCTGCAGGGCTACTATACCTCAGATTTCGAGCACTAGTGTAGTTAGTAAAATAATAAAGGTATGGAATGTGCACCTGTAAGGGGAGGACAGAGGGCCGCATGTGAATCAATAAAATATATCAATACTGGAGAACCACTGTGTACAGATAAGTAACTTGTTTTTTCTCCAGTATTGTATCTTTTATAGATTCACATGCTTTAATCCGACTAGTAAGCAGTACATAATAGTTAATGGAGGTGGGAAAACAGGTGAACCATCCCACCATGCGACCATAGTAGTATAACCAGAATCGTAAACAAGTAACAATCTCTATCTATATAAAATATAAATAATATTTGCCAAAACACCAAGAGAAGAATAAACTCGGAATAGTGATATAGGCAAGAAGTAATAATAATAATAATAAAAAACTCTTAGTAAACCTCAATAAAATGAGGCCTACCTTAAACGAACAGAGGATGAAGGGCTGTTTGACCAATCACAATATCAGTCTTCTGCAAGGTATCCAAGCAGTATTGTCTTGTGAAGGTATGGAAGTTTGTCCATGTTGCACCCTGCAGATGTCGGATATAGACACTCCGGCAAACAGGGCCGAGGACGTTGCCATCTTCCTAGTGGAATGGGTAGTCACTTTAGATGTAAGTGGGCCTCACTCTCCTTCATGGCAGTAAATTATAGTAGAAATAACCCAAAGTGTAATTGAAGCTCTAGACAAAGCATGACCCTTCCTAGGGGCAGAGAAGGCGATGAGAGGTTGGGTAGATTTACGAAAAGGTCTTGTCCTTTGAAGGTAAAACTTCAAACATCGTTTGATGTCCAAGGAATGGAGAGCTCTTTCCACTGGCGTTGACGAAGCAGGAAAAAAATGAAAACAGGACTACAGGTTCATTCAGGTGGAACGTGGTAGGTACCTTGGGGATGAACAAAGGATTTGTGCAGAGCACCACGCTGTCCTGCTGAAATTGGGTTCCGTTGCCATGAAAGCCTGAATTTCACTAATACGTCTAGCAGACATGATGGCTAAGAGAAAAGCCACCTTTTCAAGAGAGGTATTTCAAATCACACTTGTGAATTGGTTCAAATGGTGATTTCATTAGATGAGACAAAACAATGTTCAGTTGTCAGAGCACCGGAGGAGGCTGAACTGGAGGGTAGGCTCTATAAAAGACCTTTCATAAATTCCTTCACTAGTCTGCAGGACCATAGAGACAACTGATTTGAATGTCTACTATACATCGAAATTGCAGCCAAACGAACTTTAATCGAAGAGTGGGGAAGGCCAGCTTTGGCCAGAGATCAAAGATATGGCAAAATCTCCTTCGGAGGAGAAGAGAATGTATGGCAGGAGTGTTTTGCACACCAGGAGCAGTATTTTTTCCATTTGGCCCAGTAACACTTGACAGTGGAGGGAGCACTGGCCTTGTTGAGTATGGACCGGCCCTCCTGAGAGATAGTTAAGTCACCAAAATCCATGTGGTGATGAGCCAGATCGACAAGTGAAGAGAGTGAATCTGTGGATGAACCACTTGGCGTTGGTCCATGGAAAGTAGACGTTCCGAAGAACAAAGACGTATTGGAGGAGCCTCTGATAGGCAAAACATCTATGTGAACCAGTATTGCCTTGCCCATGACGGGGCAATGGGAATGATGCAGCAAGGCTCCCGTTTTATCTTCTGTAAACATTTGGTATTAGTGGGAACGGAGGCCACACTTAAGCAAACTCCCCTTCCCAGGAAAAATGGAAGGCATTCCCCAGAGAACCTGGCTGAGGAAATCTGCTGGCGTAGAATTTGCATTTTTTGCTGAGTGATGTAGCGAACAGATCAAGGGTTGGAAATCCCCAACGCCTAAATATTTTTTCCAGCTGAACGGCATCCAATTCCCATCAATGACCTGTTTGGTGTCTCTGCTGAGTTAATCGGCCCATTCGTTTAGCACCCCTGGAACGTGCTGGACTTGTAAGAAAATATTGTGATGAATCAGCCAATTCCAAATTCGCTGCACCAGACTTGAGAGAGCCGGAGATCTCGTACCCCCTTGTTTCTGCAGATAGAACAGGGTAGTTGTGTTTCCCGTGCAGAAAAGAATCGACAAACCCTTTACCCTTGGTAGGAAGGAATGGAGACCTAGGAAGACTGCTTTCAGCTCCAACAGGTTTATGTGGCATAAAGATTCCTGGTCCGACCACCTCCCTTAGACCTGTAGTTCCTGGAGGTGAGCTCCACATCCCTCCATGGAAGCATCCGTTGTCATGATCATCAAAAGTTTCACTGAGAGAAATGAAAGGAGAGGCCTTGTGAGAGATTGCTTCTTAATGTCCACCAGGACATTGCTCTGATCAGCTCTACCGTGATTAACACAGTCGTTCAAGGAGCCTCAAGCTTGGATCCATTGAGAATCTAGCTGCTTCTGAAGAGGTCACATCCGCAATCAACAGTGAGGAATCAACGGGATGCAAGATGACACCATCCCCAACAGTGATTAGTAAATCCTCACAGAAACACACCTTCTTAAGGAAAGGGACTGAAACTACCTCTGAAGACGAGAAATTCTTTCCTATGTGGGAAAAGCCATTGAGCGGCTGGTATCGAACATCGTTCCCAGAAACACCACTGACTTGGAGGGGAGGAGCGAAGACTGTTCTCTGTGGATTCACTTGCACGCTGAAAGGTTGGGGCTTTGACCAACCAGTCAACCAGGTAGGGGAAAACCTGGTGGCCGGAACACCAGAGATAGGCCACCAATGTCGCCAAACACTTGGTGAAAACCCTGGGTGCTGACTTTAGCACGAAAGGTATCACTTTCAACTGACAGTGGCACCTGCCACCTGGAACCTGAGGAAACAACAGTGTTTTGGATGAATGAGAATATGGAAGTACGCATCCAGAAGATCCAGGGAGGTTATGCAATCTCCTGTATCCAAGAGAAGGAGAATCTCATCAAGCGACAACATCCGACTGACTTCTGGTGAACTTGTTCAACAACTTGAGGTCCATAACTTGCCTCAATTTTTCAGTCTTTTTCTTTATCAGAAAAAAGTGATAGTAGAAGCCTAGGTTGCGCTGACTGCGTGGCACTACTTCAATTGCCTGTTTGTCAAGAAGGAGCTTTGTCTCCTTCTTGAGAAACGCTAGACGATGGTGAGCAGTCTTTCTTAGAGGGAAATTCGGAGGTTGTTGAAGAAATGCCAGGGTGTGATCATGGTTGAACAAGCATAACACCCATCTGTCGGACGAAATGTAGTTCCATTGAATGAAGAATTTGGAGCAGTTTTGAGCCAATTCGGGTAGAACTTGGGTGTGGGTGCCTGAAAATTCTCATTGCATTCTGCCTGTATCATGGGATTTTTCACCAGATGTGGGGCGCCTCCTTGCCGGGGCCCTCTTGTAAGCTGGTGCGGGCGTCTAACGAAAGGACTGTGTCGGATATTAAGGCCGGAAACCTTGTTGGTAGTAGGGCTGAAAACGCTGCTGAAGATGGGTCCGAGATGTAAATTGGCCCCTTCTCCTACCTAGAAAAGAAGAGAACCTCTACTGTTGTAGATTGGCTAATGATTTTGACATATCTGTGTCAGATTTGATAGCGTGAAGCATCTCATCCACATGTTTACCAAAAAGATACTCCCGTCGAATGGTATGTTAAGCACCTTAGTTTGGACCGCTGGGCGAAATGTCATCGCCTTCAGCCAACCCAGTGTGCGCAACACTGCAGTGCCTGCCATCGGCCTAAAGGCGGTAGAGGAGATGTCCATCGTCACATCGATGACTTATGATGAGGTTCTCTCCCCCTCAGAGAGTATTCCTTTTGCCTCCTTCTTGTCCTCAGGCAGAAATTCTAGAAAAGGTGTAATGTCCGACCACATCTGCCTATCGTGCCTCTCAAGGATAGCCATGGCACTGGAAGCTCTGATGGCCATTGCCGCAAGCACCGAAAATCTCATTCCAATATTGTCTAACCTGCGCCCTTCCTTCTCTGTCGAAGTGGTACAGGGTGAAGCAGGGCTCTTAGATCGCCTTTGAGCGGCCTGCATTATTACAGAATCAGGCTTTGGATGGCCAAATAGACATGCCGGAGAGTCTTCGGGTGCCCGATAGTTCTTGTTTAGTTTTGGAATAACTGCCGGCACAGAAGCTGGATTCTTCATCAACTTAATACAGTACAGAAGCATTCCGTTTGTTTGACAGGTATGGGAAGGTCAAAGCATTTCAACGCTCTCTCTAGAAGGTCAAGGAAGCCGCCGATATATGCTGGAGGAGAACCGGCCACTAGCAGCGTAGGAGAAGGCGGAATGTGTGCCACATAGTCCATCCATTCATCATGGACATCAGAATTCACCTGTGGCTCCCCTTCTTCCAATTGTTAGTGGCCACTGTCTGATACTCGAGAAGGAATCTGTAGGGGAGGTAAGGACTTTTGCTTCGGTGGAGCAGGTGGAGTTTCCTGATACAGTATAACGATCAGCTCCTCCTGTCGAAGAACTGGCTTTTGAGCTGCATTAGCATCAGGGCAAAGTTTATAGTAGTCACTGAGCATCAACCTTAAGTCATTGACCAGCAACATTGAAACGCTAACAGAGGGCTCCTTTTGACGATCCTCCTCTTTCTGTTCATAATAAGGTTAATGCTCTTGGAAAGTGTCCAGGCACTGCATGCCTGAGCGTCGGTCTGAAAAAGAATATTCAACTTCCAAGTATACAGAAGGGTCATCTGGCTGGTCTTCTTCCTCTGATTCCTGGCACTTTAGTCTCAGCTGAGAGGGGCTGTAAGTGGGGCCATAAGGACTTTCATCCTCCGATTCTTGGAAATCCAAGTGGCGAGAAGGAGGCAGAGGAGAAATCTTGGAAAAGTCCTGTAACAATGAAGGAATTGTTTTAGAGACTTTCCCGGGATCGTCAATGGAACCGTCACCACAGAATGCGCCGACGGTGTAGAAATCTCTGTTGACGGGGCTGAGACACTCATAGACGAGGCAGCACTCAACTGAACCGTCAACGGTGAAGCTCTCAACAATGTTGAACTCCTCACATTAGCCATCGACATCACACCTTCAGTTCTCGTCGACTCCACAGCCGTCGGCGTCTTTGTCGGCGACGTCGTAGATGGGCACTGAAGAAACCCTCGACAGAGCCTTCGTTTTGAAGGTCATAGGTGAAGAATGCCTCGTCGACGAGCCTGTCGAAGGGCAGATTTTCAGGGAGGGAGAATGAGGCACAGAAGGAGGAGCAGAACCAGACATTTTTGGGGGCTGAGACAAGCCAGGTTGCTCCTTCTTCACCCTTTTTTCCCCACAGATGACTCCTTGCTTGCTCTGAGATCTTGACTTTTTTGGAACTCTCTGAACAGTAGGAGGATCTTATTCATTCTTTTTCTCAGAGGAGGTATGAGGCCTCTCCTCACTCTCAGAGTCAGAATCCTTTACAGATTTTCTCTTCTGAAGCCAAAGAAGAAATCTTCCCTGACGATCCTTGAGACTTTAAATGAAAAGGTCCGGCAGTGATTACAGTCTCTAGCCTTGTGATCTGGATAAAGGCAGTACAAGTACTCTTTCTGAGGGTCTTCAGAGAAGAACCTGGACATTTCACAAGTCTTGCAGGGCCTAAACAGCCCTTTTTTAGACTCTGACATTCTGCAGAAAATACAGAAAGGACTAACTCACTTTCTAGCAGCACCTCAGTTGAAGAGAAGGTTGAGGAAAAGGAACTGCAAGCCCAAAGTTGAAAAGTTCAAGGTAGAAACACTGTGACTGAGCAGAGCTCAGGGAGACTCCCTGACACACGACATGCTGTAAGAAATCTGATGTATGGTGGCCCTGCAGGGGATGAATACTCAAGGGTCTGTGATGTGCCTGGCTGGAGTTTGGATGTTTTTTAATGAGGCTAACTAGTTACAAAATGCTGTTGATTTTCAAGGGAGGTTGTCCTTAAAGCTTTTGTACTGCTATTGTAGTGTTACAGTGTGACTCCCACCATGGCGACAGGCAAGATTCAAGCATGTGAATCTAAAAAAGATACAATACTGGAGAAATGGGCAATTCTGCTGCATGTACAACAGTCGGGGAAGAGCTATCATCTTGAACATTGCCTCGGTTTCTGTTAGGTAAAGTGGTTATGTACTCCAATGTAGAATGTCCTTCTCTAATCTCTGCAGCAATGGGTCGAGATTCCCCCGGGCATGGGAAGTGGCATCTCTATGTATTCATAAACCCAAATATTTGAAACGTGGGGTTCCACCTGTAGAGGTAGTGGCATTGGGTCTATCTGCTTCCAGCCCCCAACTGGAGGGACCTCTACCAATTAATCACAAACCTCGAAAATGTCTCAAATATTTATAACATTTCAAGTATACGGACTGATGATTGGTCAGTCAGAGTCAAATAAAGCAGAATGTCATCTGCATATAAGGATATTTGTTCATCCCATCATGAACTATCTGTCCAGGCCTATATACGGGCATCAACCCTCATGAGGGTCGCCAATTACTCTATCGCCAGAGCAAAGAGCACTGGTGAGAAAGGGCATCACTGTCTTGTGCTCCTACCAATGAAAACACAAAAACTGGTATCCTCCTGATTTTTCTAACCTCTTTTGGTAACACCCCCTAATTTCCTGAGAGATAACTCAAGGTGACCCTGGATCATCATCTGCATTCTCTCAGATCTGGAGAAACCAGAGAAAGGCTAGTGGGATTACATTTTGGTTCCAGAGATCCCGTAACTACCTTGACTTGAGCAGGTACAAAAAATAGCAGGAAGAGTAGAGAGCAAGACTTTTAAACCAAAATGTGTGTTTCCTTTGGCATCAGCTACGCCACAGGAAAGTCTTCTGATTCTTCTCCCTCTTAAAAACAATAGAAGAACAAGTGGTAGATGGGAAATAAGGCAGAAAAGGTATACATTGGTAAAAGGTACGCATTTCTTGGAAAAGGTGGTGAAAGAGTTTTACTTCTAGTGATGCAGAAAGTCTTCATTCGTACCCATACTGTCTCATATTTTGTACTACAGAGGCAATAAATATTTCCTTAAATTAGGATTTTGACATATTATGCTTGGCTGTGAGATCACATCAACCATAAACTGTTCTCGATCAACTGGCAATCTGCAAACAGATGTTGCAGTTTAAACTAGGGAGTCTTGTTCACGAAGTCATGCATCTGACAGTGCTTTATTTTACCCGACTAGATGTGCGTAGTTGACTATGTTTGAGGCAACTCAACAGATTTGATTGAAGGTGATTCCACACCCAAGACTTATCTTTGTACTCTCCTCATTGTCCAATGGCCTTGAGACAGACACTGAGTGTACAGAAAAGAAGTACACATACACACTAGTTAATATCACTGTGTACTACTCTATTGTCATCACCCTAATTCTTGTACCTTCCACTAGCACACTTCCAACGCAGGCACTTCGTATCAATCTACCTGCCTAAGAATTGAACAAAAACACAAATGAAGTAAGAAACCTTTTATTTACCACTAAATATGAGTTTATTGCAGATACACATGCTACGCAGTCTTCTGCCACCTGGTGTGGAACAGTACAACTTGTTTTCATTGTCTTTCTTTTGGCTTCAGCCATGATTCTAATGGCTCGTGGGTTCATCCTTTGAAGCCCACTATGCATTGCGACGCAAGCATCACCTCAGAATACTGATATTTCCATCCTCATATTTTCTGTTCCTGTGCAATAAACTATCCTTTTCTTCCACAGACCATAGGGAGGGTTACATGTGAATCTACCATCAAAAAAGATGTAAATACATGGTTATAGGCAAGTAACATTTTCCTTTTGCATACTGCGAACCTATATGCTCACATTCCTTTAAGGTTAGGTTGAAGTAAGTGATGTTTTCAAAATGCTTTCTGAAAATGTTAAGAGAAGACCAGTAGGTCATCTAGGAGTATTTTCCCTAAAAAACCTGACTAGCTATTTCTTGTACGTAGAACAAGGTTGGGGCATAATGTGAAGAGTTTGCTTGCCACATGCACAACAGAGCTGCACAAAGTGACCAATCAACTGGAATATGTAAGACTTCGAAATCAAATTCTTTTGTGACATTTCACATATGCAACAAACTACTAATTTGTTTTAGGATGACATTCCTTGCTATTAAGGTGTTCATGGTTGAACTGGTTTCTTCTTGTTTTATATTGCTCCAAATTTAATATTATTGCATTTTCTGTCTTTCCTGTGCAAGAAAGACATAGCCAGTTTTATCATGAACTAAGCAACTTGCTGTATGAAAAGCTTTGGTTTGGTTGATTTTCTACATAATCACAATGCTGTGTTGTGAGAGTTAATGAAGAAAGATTATAATGGTATGGTTGAGTTACTGTGGACCGGTGACACAACCTTTGTTAAGACTACTGGGTGTATGTGCAATAATACTTTACCTTGAATATTGTGCCCGTTTCCAATGTCTGAAACATACTGAACAGACAGAAAGAAGTGGGAGAAGCATACCTTTTTTAGGACCTTTGGGAGAAAAGG
The DNA here is from genome assembly GCF_964261635.1 of Lissotriton helveticus. NCBI lineage: Eukaryota > Metazoa > Chordata > Amphibia > Caudata > Salamandridae > Lissotriton > Lissotriton helveticus. The sequence continues at coordinate 1,086,738,081 of NC_136065.1, forward strand.
AATTCACTGTTGAAACTCATTAGCTTGCATGAACAACATTAACATCCCAAGTGGTACTTTTTTTTTTTTAACACCTTCCAGGAAGGCTCTTCTTTCTGGAATTTTAAGACTAGGAATATGTTCCATTCTGGCAGTTTGGTCAGATTGTTGAGTTATTAAATCCTGAATATTGACACAAACTGAAGCATAAAGGGGGCATACCATGTGCAATGAATGCAGTGATTTGCAAAATACTTCATCTCAGCTGCCAGGCACATCCTTGCAGTTAGGCCAGATGCTTATTTGAAGTTATGCTTTCCCTCCTCCTGCAATTGAAGGTACCCAAAGTCTTAGCTTTCAAGTGCCATATTGTTAAACTGAACAAGTGGAGACTTGTGTGTCTTATGGGTACATCTGTTTGACTTGTATGTTAAATCGCAGTCTACCACAGGGATGTGTTTCTACAGAAGTATGTCTGCGGAGGTGCCCGTCATAGTTCTGGCTCTATATTGGATTGGTGGTATTTTTTCTCCACTACTTCTGCAAATAATATACAGCATTTTCGTACTGACTGTAGTTATCAATAAAACCTTGAGTGAAAGTAATGTCTGAAACGCTATTAGGTAACAAAGGCAACCATATGACTTTGCAAGACATTGATGTGAGATGGAGTGCCATCAGAGCTACACTGAGAGAACGGACATCATTTTGAAATTTGCTCCACAGCCCATCTAGGCGGAGTCTGTTCGTATGGTCAATGGTGGTTTTATGCCTGCAAATGGTGAGTCCTGCAAGAGGATGTGACAGAATCTCCACTGCCTTTTGCGCTAAAGGCAGTGGTGACTTGTGACCACTGCCGAGAGCCACCCTTGAAATGGGAGCCTATGAAGTTTGGCATTCAGCATGCCTGCTAATCAACAACAAATTTTTCATTAACAGAGTCATCAATTTCAACACAGCTAATGAATGAAATGTTTGGGAGTCAACTTTAAAAATTGGTGAATACAACTTTGTGGATAACTTTACAAACCCTTGGAATTTAGGGTAATCCAAGAACATTCTAAATCTATTGTGCACGGAGACGGAATTTTGACACACTCATGATGAACCTTAGAATACTGGGGCAAGTGTATTGTTTTCTAAGTTTCTGGCACTGATGTTAGGTCTTCCACTTTATCACTAAACATCCAGATAAGAATGCACATCAATGGACTGGAGGTGTAAATAAGCAGCTACAAAATACATATGTTAAATATCCAGACGTGTAAGAGTAACAGGAGGGGACCCATAAACCACGTTGGGATGGGTGTATAGTGTAGATAAGAACAATTCCCAACAGGTATCGTTTAAGAGGCAATTTCAGAAGTGTATGCAATATGCATTACATAAATAAAGTACGCATTATATAAATAAACAAAAAGGAGTCTCTGAAGTTTTTAGAGAAAAGGGTATTATTCACCACTTTGCAAGAAGAGGAAGGGGTATTCTTTCACATGGTAATACAGTTGAACAGCACTGTACAGAACAAATCATGTGACAACCCGGTGGCACTTGGTGAGAAGTGATATATACAGTCATATATACAATTGTGATAGTGATGGTGCAAGTGCTAGAGTGAACAGCGTGGTAGGCGCGTTGTGACAGTTAGTGAACTTATAAAACAGTAATGTCTCCAAAAGTCAAGTTGTAATCACTTTAACATGAGAGGGTCAATTTTTTAGGAGTACAAAACATAATAGGCGCCATGAAATTAAGCTGTAAGGTCGACGGCGTTTCGATCCCCGTCAGTCGGGATCGTCATCAGGACAGGGTTGTAGATGGAAACAGTGATATCTGTCCAAGGCGGAGATGTGTAGATGGAAGGGGTCCAGGTGATTAATTGCTGGTTCACGGCTGATCGAAGATCGGGTGGATTCTGGTCAGCGGGAACGTTCGAAATCTGACTGAATCAGGGCGGAGGGGCCAACAAGGGTTCTCTCCGTTGGTCGCGGCTCGCAGTGAATGCAGGAGCTGGAAATATCCAGACAGCACAACAGCAAATGTATAATGCCTGTGAAATACCACAAAACCACAGGTTCTGTTGATCAGCAGGATCCATTTGCATATGGTAATATAAGTCCTTATGATCAAGAGTTAACTTGTAGCCTCAGTCCTGTAGAAGGCATATTACTTCCTTAGTGTGGTAATTTTGAACTGCAGATTGCAAACATAGTGCCTGCAAGTCTGAATTGAGACATGCCATGCTCTTCTCTTTGGGAGAAGGAAATACACAGGGGGCATGAGGGTGTCAATGCTTCATTGGCTCCTTTGAGGAGCAAGGATGCAATTTCCACTTACAAATGTCTGTGACCAGTTTTGTCTTTCACATTGGTTGACGATAAGGAACTTCTTCAAATTCTATGCAATAACCACTGTGCTGGACTGTGGCAAACACCCACTGATTCACGGTAATTCCCTGCTGTTTGGTAAAGAAAAACCTCAGTCTCCACCGGAAATGTGTCACCTGATTGAGGGCAGGGTATCAGAGTTATTAGTTACATCAGGAGCTTCTCCAATAAGGTCTGATGCCTTAACACTTCATATTGCCAGAAACACTTCTTTAGAAATACTCCTATGATTTCTGCCACTGCTGTGGCATCTGTTGCTAGAAAGTCGGATTACTTTTTTATTTAATTAATGTGAGGGTCTGAACTGGTTAGAAGGCCGACATAGCTCGCATATCTAATATGAGGTATGTTGCTGCAGCAGTTTTTCAAACATCCAACAGAACAGGGGTGTGTACCTCTCCCAAATTTAGCAGGATAAGGCAATGATACATAAAGTAGTTTAAAAATACGCTACAGCAAAAAAAAGGTTAAAGCCATTCTAAAAATGAAGAGCTCCCCTTTCCCTCGTTCTCTCCTGTCTCCTCACCCCCTCGACTAACAATATACACAACTGAGGGGCGAGCTGTGGGAGCGCGTGTACTTGCCTGCTTCCCTCCAGATACAGAAGTAGCTCCTATTTATATTCCCTAAGCTAATATTTCACAAAACAAGCAATTCTTTCTTCAGGCATAAATGGTCTTTTTTTGGCTGGTGAAGTGATCTTAAATTTAGGAAGCGTGTAAAACAGCAATGCCCTTAATTGCGATAAAAAGGTTAATTATTCTAACGTGCGCTGTCTTTTCTTCAGTGCAACATTATAATCTATTTGTATTTAGGCCTTAATGATATGCACATTGATGTCTATATCCACAGACCACTTTGCAGTTGATACTCGAAGCATCCCAAAATGACTTGCTTACAGGCTAAAAGTCAAACAAGGATGTCACACACATTTATCCAATACACAATTCTTAAGTATTTGAGCACTTATGTCTCCAACTATATTTATTCTTGCAGATAACAGAAGGGCTTTGTTTGATCAACTCTATGGGGATCGATTTCAGAAAGCACTTATTATGGAGATCGAATTCAATCTATAACTAGCATTTACAATGCAATAGTTATTGCATTTTCGAAATTTTGACCTATTGGTATTGCAAATGACAATGCCTTTTATTATTGCAGGTTTTTAAAACGTAAATAAAAGACATTGTCATTTACAATGCCAATAGTTCCAAATCTTGCAATTGCGAGAGCTGTTGCATTGCAGATGCTTGTTGCTCTTGTATTGGAACCTCTTGTGGCTTGGGTACGAACTGACCCTCTGATAAGAGGGCTGAAGTGAACTGCAGGATGGGAAGATAGAATTTCCCTGTACTCAGATGATATTCAGCTGCTAGTTTTGAACCCTAGCACTCGCTCGGCAGACTTATGAATATGTTCAAGCTGTACCGTAGGTACTCCGATACACTATTTCTTGTAACAAATCGCTGATCTACATACTGAGTGGGGCTGTTCCAGCTTTTACAGTCGACTGTGAGGCCCAGGTAGTTACTGAGGGTTTCTGCTATTTGGAGATATTCATTACCCAGGAGTCAGGTTACTTTTACATGTGAAATTTGGAACTGCTGCTTACACTACTGCAGGACGATGTACAACACTGGAGGGCATTACCGCTGTCTCTCTTGAGAAGGGCAGCCATCTTCAAATTTATGGCCTTGCTCCGCTTTCTGTATGCTCTTCACAACACGCCTTACGCTGTCCGGTCGAACTACTTTCGAGCCATTGATAGTGCTATACATACTCTTCTCTGGGGTGGAGGATCCCCCCTCGAATCGCTCACCAGTAACTTACCTTCGAATGGTATGGTGGGGGAATAGCCTTCCAGACATACACAAAAGTATTATTGGGCTGCGCAGTTGACTGCTATTAATCACTGGGTCCACCTCCCGGAGGACGAACCAGCATACAGGATGCATAGGGATAACATGTAACTGCTGTGATATTTTCGAGCCATCACTCTTAGAACATTGAACCCTTACACAGTCTGATCGCGACAACACTAACCCTCTAGCCACTTCGGTTTCTAGAAGCTTTGTTGAAGGCTGAGACAGAATTTTTCTTGTAGAGTTTGGATCCAGGCGTAATGGGGTTCATGTGCAGTAAATTAGTGGTTTAATAGTCAAAGGGAGTGACATCAACAGGAACATCATTGACAGAGTCGTCAACGTAAGTGTTGAAGGTGGTTGTGCTGATTCAGCCGGGTAAGACACCAAGGGGTTTGTCGTTGATGGGACCACCATCGAGCGATCTCATAGTTGTTGGTGCCTTCGTCAAGTGCCTTTCGTCAACGCTGATTGTGTCTTCACCTTCTGAGGCATAGATGAAAATCGTCGACTGGTGTCGTTGACTACATTGTCAACAGGATTACAGTCGACAGTAGCATTATTTTCAACTTTTTAGTCAGCAGAGATGATGGTGGAGGTATTGATGTTAAAGAGTGCCTTCTGCTTTCTCTGGGGAGGACATACCTGATGACGTAAGAGCCTTTTTGTGCTGTTTTTTCTCATCTTCTCCTGAAGAAAATTCCTTAAGCCTTTGAGGATTACGAGTAATCAGGCTTTCTTATCTTGCCTTTCTTTTACTCAGATTTAGACGAATTAGCCTCAGATTAATTCCCTGAATACGGGTACTTTCATCTAAGTAGTCTTCCCTCATGGTCACTGAGGGTCTTTTCAGAAAATGTTACACAGATTTTGCAGTACTTGTGGTCTTGATAGAGGGAATAGATATATCTCTTATGAGGGTCATCAGAAAATACCCTAATTTTCCCACAGAAATTACAAGGTACAAGCATTTTTTAGATTTCTTCATAGTTGCCATTTCCCAGGGGCAGTAGGGTAAGGAGCACACCTAAAGCCCAAGAAAAGGGCTAAAAGTTAGCTTAACTGTATTAGAAGAAGAGCAAAGCTCTGGAACCTCCTCCCACGCAACATGCAGTAGAAGTCTGAGGTGTGAAGTCCTTTGGGAGAGGTGACGCAGACAGCACTCTCCTCACTGGCTGAATATGGGCATTTTAAAATAAGGTGGGTGTGTTAAGAAAGTAGGCACTGCCTATGGCCTTCTATGCCGTCAGTGCCTTGTACTGCTATTGGAAAGTTACTGAGGGACTGCCACTTAAACAGGGAATGATTTAAGCATGTGAATTTAAGCAAGATCCAATGGTGAATGACAACTATGATTTACTGTTTCTAAATGTTGTTTGAAGAAATGGGGTAAGAAATCATTATGTGCAAGGTGGTCAGTAAAGGAATGAAATTCCCTTACATGACATGAAGGAACCATCTCTTCTGAAATATTGTAAACTATTGAAGTCATGGCTTTTTACATCACAAGTCTTCTCTGGCACTTTTATACGCGCTGTGCTTTTCCTTTTACAGCCCCAAGAGACCTATTTCAGTGTGAATGTTAAACTCTATAAATTTCCCAAACTATATGACAGAGGAAAATGACTATGCTAGAACAGGAGACAATATATTAACACATACATCCTCCCTAAAACAGAGGCATATGGACCAAATAACATCTCTGAGCCTCTGAAGTTCCTGGAGTTAAGAGACATGATGTGGGACCAATACTCATGTTCCAGGAATGAACCCACGCCAGCCACAACAGACTGTACCTCAAGTCTTAGTGTCTCAGGGTAATGAGCAACCAAGAACACCAGAACCGTTGGAGTCTCCTATGAAACCACAATGGGTCAAAGCTCAAGAACCACTACCTACCAAAAGTCATGACATGGGGAAGAAGAGAAAGATAACGAAGATAAAGAAACCAGAGAAATATAGATCGGTAGAACGATTATGTTCATGGCATCTTTACATTATTGTTATTGCCAACATCCCCACATTCAGAACAATGTATGGAGCTGATACATGGCCTATTACCAAGGGGAATACAGCGTTGTCACACACATGTTGAGATTCCCTCTAGAATGGGCAGCAGTTGCTCCTGGAACATGGGAGGCAGTCTTCCAGCTGTTACTAAATAAGTTAATGTGAACTGTATCAGTTTCTCTCGCATATGGCAGGCCTTCAGTACTTTAATATCACTGGGAGGCCATTGGTCAACAGAAATGGCAACAGCAGACCAGCTCCCACTCTAACGAGAGAATGAACATTGGTGCTGTGATGAAAGCTGACACACGCACAGATCAACCACAGTCCCTAAAACCAGGAATTACACACATTCAGTGGTATGACAAGAGGCAGAAAGAAAAAATTGTGCAAAAAGTGAAAGCAAACCAGAGACCAGGAGAGAAAACAAAATATTTGCCACGACAGTCAAATAAAAGCCTCCACTGCATACAAATGAGTTTTACTATTCAGACCCTTTATAACTATTAAATCAATTTACATGACTGCAAAACTGATCAATTTTCGTTGAGCTGATGTCATACCTGGACTCCCTCTCCTGTAAGCGCTGAACACGATTGGATCTGCCATACTCTGTCACGAATTGTGTGCAAATTTAAACCCTCTGCTATCTCGGAGGCTGGAGCTGCAGTGAGCAAATCTTGTTTATTTGCAAAGATCAGCACTGGAACACCACTTAGCTTCTCTTCATCCAACAGTTCTGCTAGCTCCTGTTCCAGTAAAAGCATAATTAATTTAGATTTTTTGTTTTCGCAACAGATTCTATAGAACATTGACACCAGATAACATAATGGTCATTGACATTTAAGAGAGAAGCTGTGCCACTCCCCAGTAGTATGGCTCTTAAGAAGAGCACCTAGAGACAAGACACTGCATGACATAGAATTGTGCCATCTTGGATGCCAATATTACTGCAATGTTTACTACATTGTGCTTTGTTTAGAAAGATCCTAAAATCAAAATGTGAGCAAATATGTGAATTAGGCATTCTTTATTTCAGTTCACATGTCATTGCCAATAGATTTTTTCCAATGGAACAACATTTTATTTTTTAAATGCCTTCACTTTGGCTTTTTTCATTTTTTTCCTTACTGGGCACAAGGATTGTGCTACTGACTGTGGGAGTAGAGCGCCCTGTATATGTTTAGAATGCTTCTACTTTTGGTTGGAAATGCCTCCACAATCATTACCTTACTTCATTTGAAAGCTCATAAATGGCTCTGATTTAATGCCTGCTTTTTACCATTTGGCAAAGACTTTCGATTTGTGGAAAGAGTGCTTTTTATGAGAAAGCAAATCCTCCCAGTCTGTGGTTTTCAATTCAATTTCTTTTACTGAAATTGACATAATTCAAGCACTAGTAAGACATCCAATACAGGAGTAGGTAATTGGAAATATAAATATAGAGTGACCACCGCATATTGCATTTGTAGATGAATGATGTCAAACAATTATTATAAGGCAAATAAAGGCATAAGCAGCAAACAACTACATGCGGCAAAAACATAAGTCAAGATAAGCTGCGCTTGTCCAACATGAGTTAGAAAGGTAGCTGATAACATGCCAGGTTATCATCCAACTAGGAGATGAAGTACACAGCAAAAGAAGTATCCTAGTACTACCATCAAATCAAAAGTAATATATATCATACAAGATAAACTTGTTTCAGATCATGGGTCTTGCTATTTATGGCCTCGTGAAACACATACCGTCATGCTAAGTAAATATAGAAAAATACTGTTAACTTGATCTACTACATTGCATAAACATTTGTCAAGATTATGTATGCATCTGAATTTAGGGTGTACCGGGAACTTACAACCCCGATGGGCAGAAGTTCACTTTTTACTCATTCCCATTTCAGAGCTACTCCAATGCTGATTGAATCCTTACGTAGAATCTCACCAACTCCTGGAAGATGCGGCTCAACCAAATCCATGTTGCTTTCTGACCATCCTTCTTACATTCTATTAGATCCACCGTCCAAAGACAAAAATGGGAGTCCGAAGGTGTAAACTCTGAACAACCCCTATGCCCTTCACAGATCAAGGACACAATCACTCTGTTCTGGGCTGAAACCAAAGGCTTGTGCTCCTCCCTTCGGTTCTTGGCATGCCTTGAAAGTCACTTTCAAAAACATGCAGTTCTGAATGGGTTCGGTTACAGACTCCATGACTAATACTTGCTTTGAAGGCTTATTCAACGCCTGCTTTGCCAAGCTTTGACATCACATTGTGATATTGCTTACTTGGGCAAAGAAGAACAATAGTTACTTACCTATAATCTGTGGTTCTCCAGTACTGGTGTCTTTCATAGATTCACGTGCCTGAATCATTCCCAGTCGTCGGAGTGGGAGTCTCACGGTATATAAAAAAGAAATAAATATGCCATAACCAAAAAACCTTGGTAACAAGAAACCAGGAAGTAAAGTGCCCAACCAACCAAGAAACAAGTTCCACATGCATGACTATCGTAGTCATTATACATAGCCCAAACTGCAGCCAATCAGGCGACAGCACCCACCAGAAAGTTCTCCTCAGAGGCTCAGGCTCTCAGATTTTCTCGCACAAGAGTGTAATAAGGAGATAAGAGCATAAAGTAGCCTCTGAGGGGAGGTGGGTGGGTTGCATGTGAATCTATGAAAGACACCAATACTGGAGAACCACAGATTACAGGTAAGTAACTATTGTTCTTCTCCAGAATTGGGGTTTCTTTTATAGATTCACATGCCTGAATCAGAGTAGATAGCAGTACCCCAATAATGCTTGGAAGATGCTATTTGCAATACTATCTGCTTATAGCAAGCATTTGCAATCACATAATAGAAATGCTATATGCATAAACATATATGAAAATTTACAATCACCTGAACATGTACTGAACATGGGCAAAATACTAAGCGTCTGAAAAGCAGTAAAGAGGAGGAGGGAAAACAGAGGCTCACCTTATCTGAAAAGATTGCGGAGAACCGCTTGCCCCACTGAAGAATCAGCATCGCTGTCAGCTTCCAAACAGTAATGCTTGGTGAAAGTAGGTCTGCTGGACCAAGTTGCTGCTCTACAGATCTGCTGAAGAGGGACACCAGTGAAGAGAGCAGTCGATGAGGAAACCGCCCTCATAGAATGTGCTCTTGGAGTAGTCTGCAAAGGTCTTCCAGCTTGCAGATGGCAAAAGTCAATAGCGGCAGAAATCCATCTAGCTATGGTCTGTTTAGACACTGCTTGTCCTTGCCGTATCTTCCCGTAGGCAACAAACAGTTTATCGGATTTGCGAATGGTAGAGGTCCTTTGTAAGTAGAATTTTAGACATCTTCTGATGTCAAGGGTAGGCAATGCCCTCTCCGCAGGGGATTGCGGATTAGGAAAAAATTTCTTTAGGATGACTGGTTCGTTCATGTGAAAATCCTAAGGCACCTTAGGCATACTTTTTGGGTTTGTACGCAGCACCACAGAGTTGGACGTGAATTGCAAGAAAGGTGAATTGACAGTGAAAGCTTGAACATCGCTGACTCTTCTAGATGAAGTCAATGCTAGCAACAGAGGAACCTTCCAGATTAGAAATTTAAAATCCACCTTGTGAATTGGTTCAAAAGGGTGGCGCATGAGCTGCACTAATACCACATTAAGATGCCATGATGTGAGCGGGCGACGTACAGGAGGAAACATTCGGAATAGTCCTTTAAATAACTGTTGTATTATTCTTGATGAATAAAGAGAGTTGGATCCATCCTGTCGGTACCTTGAAATGGCTGCCAAAAAGACCTTTAACGTTGCATGAAATAGGCCTGATCTTGCTAAGTGCAAGAAAAAAGGTAATATCTGTTCCGGCGTTGCATGAAACGGGTGAATCCCAGCAGATTGACACCACATGCAGAATCTTTTCCGTTTAAGTCTGTATGTCTTTACTGTAGCAGGTGCTCGCGCGTTAGCCAATACCTCCTTACAATCCGCAGAAATATTTAGATGAGAGAATTTTAGAGAAGCAGGATCCGGATGGCAAATTTGACTGTTCTGAATGGAGAGGAGATTCGGTATTGGTTGAAACTGAATTGGATCGCACTCTGAGAGGAGAAGTAGTTCGGTGAACCAGAATTGGCGAGGCCATCTGGGAGCGATGAGAATTAAGCGACAAGGTTCTTTCTTCATCTTCCGGAGAACTCTGGGAACCAACGGTATCGGAGGAAAGGCGTAAGCATATATTTGAGACCAGCTGATCGAAAACGCATTCCCCTGAAAGTCCTTGTGGGGAAGCCAGCTTGCAAAGAATAGGCATATGCTGTTCTTCTTGGTCGCAAAGAGGTCCAGATCGGGATGACCCCACTGCTGCAAGATTCGATCCACCGTTGGCTGATGCAGTTCCCATTCGTGGGTGGACACCGTTGACCTGCTGAGGGTGTCCGCCAGAACATTTGAAACTCCCGGCACGCGAACTGCCAAGAGATTGATCCTGTGTCGTATCGCCCAAGCCCAGATCTCTTGGGCTTCCTGAGATAGAAGAACCGACATCGTTCCTCCCTGTTTGTTTAAGTAATGCATACTTGTAGTATTGCCCATGCGAACCAATACTGTGGACCCTAGAATGATTGTACGAAAGGACTTGAGGGTTAAGAAGATGGCTCTTAGCTCTAGCAGATTGATGTGCCATGTCTTTTGTTGAGGGCTCCATTTTCCGCTGACCTTCAGCCCTTGAAGATGTGCTCCCCAACCCTCGAGGGATGCGTCTGTGGTGATAGTGTAATTTGGCGTCTCTTGAAGTAACGCCCACCCTTTCTTTAGATTTCTTTCTTGGACCCACCAGAGAAAAGCCTCTCGCATCCGAGGAGTGATTTGAATGAGATCTTCGAATGAACCAGAGACTTGTAACCATTGCAGGTTGAGTTCCTCCTGAAGGGGCCTCATTCTGAGGCGGCAATTTGGTATCAACAGGATGCAAGAAGAGACCATTCCTAGAAAGGACTTGAACTGTCGGACTGAAACTGACCTTCATGATAGTAACATGTGAGCCATGTTTGGATTCTCTTTTGCCTTTCGTCCGATATGAAAGCTTGAACCAGTTGTGTGTCCAAGGTTGCTCCTAAGAACGTTTGCCTTTGTGAAGGAACAAGATGTGACTTTCCGAGATTGATAGAAAGAGCCAGCGATTGGAAGAGAGACAGACATTTTTGGACATGGATGTTTGTGTCTGAGAAAGAATTTGCCTTGATAAGGCAATCGTCCAGGTAAGGAAATATTTGAATCCCCTCCAGCCGGAGGTGCACTGCCACTGGAGCTAGGACCTTCGTAAACACTCTGAGTGCCGATCGCAGCCCAAAGGGAAGGACCTTGAACTGAAAATCCCTGCCAGCCACTCTGAAACGCAGGAACTTTCTGTGACGGGGTAAAATAGGAACGTGAAAGTACGCATCTTGAAGGTCCAGGGTGGCCATGTGATCCCCTGCCGACAGAAGATGAAGTATTTCCTGAAGCGATAACATCCGAAATGACAGTTTCTTTAGATAATTGTTGAAGGAATGAAGGTCTAGAATTGGACGCCATTCTCCGGATTTCTTCCTTGTTAGAAAGAACCGTGAATAGAATCCTGTTCCTCTCTGCCCTCGAGGGACTTTTTCGATCGCTCCTTTTTGGAACATCAAAATTATCTGGAAAAACAACTCCTTGAGATGAGCTGGAGGAGGGCCTTTTGGAGGGAAATTTGGAGGAAACTTTTCGAGTTCGAGAGCATGGCCCCTGGCTATGATGTCTAGGACCCATCTGTCCGATGTTATTGAGGACCAGTTTGAATAACATTTTGAGATTCTACCTCCAACCTTTACATGGGACTGCGGCAGTAGCGGTGGCAGGTGATGATACTCATTGCCTTTTATTGGAATCCTTCCCGCGGTAGGAAGGTTTCTTCTTATTCTGGGAATAGGATGTGTTGCGTTGGCCATAAGATTGGTAATGTTGCGATTGTTAGCGCTGATTCCCTTGATAAGAGCTGTAGGAAGACTGAGGACTCTAACTTCTTCGATTAGAGGACGATCCACGTTCTCTCGCACCCCGAAAGGGTGGCTTCCAAAACTGCAAGGTGCCAAGAGATCTGGCTGTTTCTGTGTCCTTTTTAATGGTTTGCAAGGTTTCCTCTACATGTGGGCCAAACAAAGCCTCCCCAACGAAAGGCATGTCCAGAATCTTAGCTTGCACCTCCTGGCGAAACGAAGTAGCCTTTAACCAGCTTTGTTGGCGTAGGACAGCAGCCCCCGCCAGCTGCCTGAAACCAGTAGAAGCCACATCCACTGCAGAGTCGATAATCTCTGCTGAGATCCGTTCTCCCTCTTGCAGTATATTTAGAGCTTCAGATTTCGAAGGCTCCGGAAGCATGTTGATGTACGGTGAGATATCCGACCACATCGCTCAGTCGTACCGACCCAGAATGGCTTGAGAATTGGCCGCACGGACCGTTTAGCTGCCATCGTAGAGACTCGTTTCCCAATCGAGTCCAGTCGCCTGCCGTCTCTGTCAGGTGGGGCTGTGATCGGGGATGATGGATTTCCGGGGATGATGGATTTCTAGCCCGTCTTTGGGCAGCTTGCACAATCACGGAATCTGCCTTTGGGTGTCCTATAAGGCAAGCTGGAGACTTGTCAGGCGCTTTATATTTTTTGTCGAGACGTGGCAAGACTGGAGGAATAGATGCAGGATTCGACATCACCTTTAGTCCCTCTTTCCATATAAATTCTATAATTGGAATCGTCCGCACCTGTCTCCTTTGCTGGTCTTTAAAGTCAGAGGACGCATTCCTCTTTCTTAGTTTCCATAGGAATAAGGAAATGTTGGGTTGCTCTCTCCATAAGAAGGTGAAATCCTCCAATGTCCACTGGAGGTGAATCGGCAGGAACCGGAGGCGAAGGATAAGGTGTCTGGATTTGATATTCATCCCACTCCGACAACAAAGACCTCTCATCTACTTCACCTTCCTTTCTCTCTTCATCCTCTGATAGTGTGCTTCTGCAGAATTATGAGAAATCACTGGCGAAGGAGGTCTAGGAGACCTGAATTCTGATGTGGAAGTCTGCGCCGCTGGTGCAGGAGGCACGGAGTCCGCTGATTCAGATGGCGGGAAACAACGGTAATAATCGTCCAGCAAATGCTGAAGATTGGTTAACAAGGCTATAGACATTTGAGCTGTTGGGATACTAGCAGCAGGTGACGCCAAATGTTTAGGCGAAGGTTTATCATCCTGATCTTCCTCTTGGTACTTAATGAGCAGTTCTGAAGGACTTGTAGCTGTTCCAAACCTATCATCCACATCAGAATCTTCCTCACTGTCTTCTGAGTCCAGCAATTTGTCAGGAACCTGTAGAAGTACCTTATGTGGAGGAAGACGCAATGGAGATAAGGGTTCAAGCACAGAACCACGTCTTTGTAGCAAAGAAGGCTTCGTCGTCGACAGCGTAGAAGTTAAAGCCAGAGATGGTGACCAAACTTGTATTTCCGTACATGTTGACAATTTTTGCTTCAACGGAAGAGCCGTCGACGAAGGAATAAGTCCTGAAGATGATCACGCCGACGAAGGCATGGTCGTCGATAAAATTGCCTACGACGACGAGGAGGGCTTCGTCAACGATGTAGTCTTCGTCGACGATTTGGCCTTCGGGGATGTAGTTCTCGTCAACGAGCTCGTCGACGACGATGGAATGGCCGTCCACGAGGCTGTCGACGAAGAAGCCATCGTCGACGAGATCTTCTTGGTCTTCGACGGTGCACCAACGATAGGACTAGATGTAGTTTCTTTCGTCGACGATATAGGTTTCACCGAGACGTAGACCAGCGTCGACGGGGAGGATGCCGACGACATAATCATTTCAGGTTTTAGGTGATGAAAGTTACAGTTGATGTGGAAGTTGCGTCGACGGAGATCTTCGTCGACGAAGGGGTCGTTGACGAAAAATAAAACGACTTTCGTAGCACGCGCTGCATCGCATTTTGCGATGCATGGTGCGCTACAAAATTCGTTTTATTTATTAAATTGTTTACTTACCTGCAATTGTCCATATTCCGGTGTTTACCACTGTCCAACCTGCCCTTCCCCCGCACCACCTCCCGGCCCCACCGAACTCCCTCCACAGGCAGCGGCGGTCTCTGAGGCAAACTGCCAGTAGGGTACACTGTGGGTAAAGAACCTTCAGACATTCTTAAAAGGACAGCACCCTTTTTTCACTCTTTACAATGAAAATCTATCAAGCTGCACTTTTTTTTCTCTTCTTCAACTTTTTCACCTTTTTGAGGAAAAATGTGCAATGCAGGTTTGAAATTGGTATTCAGAGTCATTGTATTCTCTCAGAATAATTAATTGAGCCTCTGATAGGCAACGACATGATGCGTATATCATGAAATCAGATGGACATTAATTTATTTATAACAGCATTTGTAGAGCGCGAACGAAGGCCCTAGGGCATCTCGGCGCTGATAACTGAAATGTTAAACCCACAAGGGGTGCCTAGGTGAGAGTCAGGATCATAAGTTAAAAAGCCAGGTTTTCAGGTTTTTCGAAAAGACCAGAGGGAAGTGCTGACCTTGATAGAAAGTGGAAGAGTGTTCCACAGTTTCGGTGCCGCTACAAGAAATCGTCTGTCACCCCAATGAACCGTTTTGGTTCGGGGGACCACCAGGTCAAAGGAGCTGGAGGAACGCAGTGTTCTAGAAGGGCAGTAGTGGGTCAGAAATGGAAGCCTGAAATGGACTGAACATATGTAAAAGAAGTGTCCCAGGTCCATGCAGTCAGTGTTCATGACTATCAATGAAGATCGTGCAACGCAGAATGTCCACAAACCCAGGAGTTTCAGTTATTTGATGGGGTAAGGACAGGTTTTTTTTGCCCATGAAGTCTTGAACAGGACAACATTTTATGAGCAGTTCCTTCATGCTTTGGCAATGCTATTATTTTCCCCACTTTTAACCCTTACTGTTCATTTATAGTAGAGTAATTAAAGCCAATGCAATATTTCAGGTCTGAAACTAGTCACTTCAAGTACAGTGATTAGATATTTTCCTCTTAGAGTATCTACTGACGCCACAGCAGAGAACCATGCAACCAGCAAAAGATTGTTTATGACGCCAAAGAGACACCCAATATTAAATGACAGGTCAATTAAAATCAGGTTGCAGTGACGAGATGCTAGTTGCCAGTATTCTGCCTAAATGATCAAACTCCGACGGGCTCCCAATTAGCTACCACTATAGCTTTACAGGTAGTAGGGGGTACATAATTACACTCCCTTGCAATTGTATACATCACTAATAATGTTGATGTTAACAGACTTCTACGCCCCATCGAGCGCAGGGTCATGACTGATTTGCATAGGACTGCGTCCAAACTGGAATGGCATGGTGAGCAAAAGAACAATGGATTTAGGCCCAGATCTCTGTACCGGGGTGAATGTATTGTTCTGCATTCTGTCCATCAAATGTTCTTTCTGCATTTGTTACCCGAGTGGGACGGGTATGCCCAGACGTGGGACCCGTGCTCTCCATGCCACTGGAATCAACCTATCCTGGCTGATGAGGGCTGAAAGCCCAAAAACGGTCCTAGGATGCTTGTTTCCAGTCCAGGGAGAACATGGCCTCGCAGTTCGGGCTGGACAGTTCCCATTGGTCGCAGGGTCAAGATTGATTTGCGTATGGCTAGGTCCAAACTGGAATGGCATGGTGAGCAATGGATTTAGGCCCAGTTCTCTGTACTGGGGTGAATGTATGACATTGTTCTGCATTCTGTCCATCAAGTGTTCTTTTTGCTCCAGTTTGATGACTGCCATTATTATTTCAGCTAGTATCGGCAGTGCATCTAGCGTGTCAATCTGTGTGGTAAAGAACAAGTTACTTACCTTCGGTAACTCATTATCTGGTGGAGACTATACCTAGCTGCAGATTTCTTACCTTTGAATTTCCCAGGCCTCAGGCTGGATCCAGAAACTTTTGATGAGCAATACCCCTTGCGCATGCCATTGGGTGGCTCCATTCCGCTCTGTGTGATGTCGTTGGCGTCGGTTACGACATCGAGGTACCTACAACCTATATAGGCGCCACCCAGATGTTCGGATTTCAGTATGTTTTTTCCACGCCTGAAGCGCAGAGCCACAAAGTAACTGACGTAGTCGTGTGCAAAAGTAGGGCCCTGAACCGGGGAGTAACCCTAGCTCTACAACATTAGTCCGCACAGCGGGGAGGCACGGGTGGGGCTGTATGGAATCTGCAACTAGATAGAGTCTCTACCAGATAATGCGCTACAAAGGTAAGTAACTTGTTAATCTGATAGAAACTTCTAGCTGCAGATTAATTACCTTTGAATTAGATACCCAAGACATGCCATCCCGGCAGTGGGTTGTGGACCAATACCTCAAACTAGGAAGTCCTGCAGCACTGAACGGGCAAAATGCCCATATCTGCGAACTTGAGTGCCCAGGCCGTAATGTTTGGCAAACGTGAGCAATGATGACCATGTTGCTGCCTGACAGATGTCTAGGACTGGGATCCCCGAGCCAAGGCCGTAGTTGCAGCCTTTCACGTGGTGGAATGGGCCTCAATCCCTGAGGGGGCTGCTTCTTTACCAGGGCATAATAGATCTTAATGCAGAGAACGACCCTGCGAGAGATTGTCCTTTTCTGCACTGCCCTTCCCTTCTCAGGTCCAGGTACCCCACAAAGAGTGGGTCGTCCACATGGAACTTTTTTTGCGGTCAAGGTAGAACGACAATGATTGTTTGGGTTCAGTCGGTGGAGGCGCTCCTCTTCCTTAGAGGGATGCAGGGGAGAAAAGAAGGTGGGCAATGTGATGAATTGATCCAGATGGAATGGGGTCAAAACTTTTGGCAAAAAGAAATACTGGGTGCAAAGCACCAATTTGTCTGGAAAAGACATCAAATAGGGAGGTGAGCAAGAGAACACCTGCAGCTCACTCACCCTCTGCAGAGGTGTAATCGCCACTAAGAAGACTGTTTTGATGGTCAACAGCCAGAGGGGACAATTGTGTAAAGTCTCAAAGGGAGTACACATTAGGTAGGTGAGGACCAAATTAAGGTCCCACTGTGACATGACAAAGGGTGTGGGTTGAAACAACTGAGCCACCCCTTTTAGAAATCTTTGTACAATAGGAGACAATGGCAGCCGCAAAAAAAGCAGACTGAGCAGAAAGGTTACCCTTGATAGTTTCCAAAGCAGAGCCCTCAGAATGAACAAAAAGAACAGTTGCATACTGCGGGAGGAAGGTCAAAAGCCATCAACAGCCACCACTCAATCTCCACGCATGGAGGCGCATAGTTGACAGGTTCGGGTGGAGGACCCTTACCTGCTGCTGTGATAGAAGATCCTCCCGAAGGGACAGCCTGATCCGAGGGTCTTTGCTCATTTTCAGAAGCTCTGGATACCAGACTCTCCTTGCCCAGTCTGGAGCCACAAGAATGACTTGGGCCCGGTCGCTCCTGATCTTCTTCAGAACCTTGGGCAGAAGTGGTATGGGTGGTAAGGCGTACAGCAGGCCTGAGCTCAACTCGCAACAAAAAGCGTCGCGAGCGATAGCTGCCTTGGAAACTCCAGTGCACTGTACTGCTGACACTGCACGTTCTCTTCGTAGGCGAACAAATCTAACCAAGGTTCTCCCCACTGCTGAAAGAGACCTTGCGCCACATCCAACTGAAGATGCCATTCATGATCCACTAGGCATCGATGGCTGAGTTTGTCCGCCCTGGTGTTCAGAGACCCTGCCAAATGTTAAAACACCAGGGTTATGCCCTGCTGTTCCAGCCATGTCCAGAGAAGCAGGGCCTCTCGACACAGGGTCAACGACCCTACCCTGCCCAGCTTGTTGAAGTACCACATGGTAGTGGTGTTGTCAGTGAACACCTGCACTAACTTCCCCTTGACAGAGGGAAGAAATGCCTTCAATGCCAACTGAATCGCTCGGCACTCCAACAAATTTATGTGGAGCCCCGACTCTGCTGGAGACCAGTGTCCCCTGATCTCAACCTCTCCCAGATGGTCACCCCATCCCAGAAGTGATGCGTCTGTCACAACTGTGAGATCTGGTTGGGGAAGGGAGAGGGGTTTGCCGTTGACCCAATCGCGGTTAGTCAACCACCACTGCAGATCTTTTGCAATCCCTTCAGAGATCTAAACCACATCAGTGAGATTTCCCTGATGCTGTACCCACTGGAACTTCAAGTCCCACTGCAGAGCCCGCATCCGCCACATGGCATGCTTTACTAACAGGATGCAGGAGGCCATGAGGCCCAACAGCTTCAGAGTCAGTCTCACCAAAATCCATTATAGAAAATGAGATATCGGTATCATAGCCTGAATGTCCTGGACTCGCTGCTCGGGAGGGTAGCCCGAAACTGCACTGTGTCCAGAACCGCTACGACGAAAGGGAGCGTCTGAGAAGAAGCCAGATGTGACTTAGGCACGTTTATAGAGAACCCCAGTGAATGAAGGAGGTTAGGCGTAGTTTGAAGGTGGGAAACAACTGCCTGGGGTGAGGACGCCTTAAACAGCCGACTGTCGAGGTAGGGAAAGACTGACACCCTTAACCTGCGCAGATGAGAGTCGACCACCACCATCACCTTGATGAACACCAGAGGGCCACTGGTTAGGCCCAAGGGGAGCACGGTAAACTGAAAGTGCTCGCCGCCTACCTTGAACCGCAGTTAATGCCTGTGGCCAGGAAGAATGGGGATGTGAAATTACGCATCCTGCAGGTCCAAAGCCATCCAGTCTCCCTGGTCACCGGTGCCAGAGTGAGCATCTTGAATTTCTCCTTTTGGGGAAAAGAGATTGATGGTCCAGAGATTTAAAATGGGCCGTAGCCCCCTGTTCTTCTTTGGAATCAGAAAGTAGCTGGAATAACAGCACTGCCTACTTCTGAAACCGGGACCCTTTCTATAGATCCCTTGGCCAAGAGAACTGTAACTTCCTCCTGGAGCAATATTAAATGAACCTTCGTCAGCCGTTCCTGATTTGATAGAATGGGAGGAGGAAAGGAAGAGAACAGCCCTCCTGAATGATCTGCAAGACCCACTTGTCTGATGTTATTGGCCTCTAGTGGGTGAGATGATGATGTATTCTCCCGCAAACTGGAGTGGTGTGGTCTTGCAGAGTCAGACTAGGAGTGCTTGGAGTGTGCAGCTGCTGAGGGCAGGGTGGCCGATGTCTTCTGGCTTCTATTCCTTGGCCAAATGTACTGCGTACACGTCCCTACACAGCTTTGGAAGCCTGTGTAAGATGGTGGCTAGAATTGGACTGAAACCCCTTCTCTTCCCACGAAACGAGTGAAAGGTAGACTGGCCAGGAGGTGTAGTAGAGAGACCCAAGGTTTGGCCATAGTTTGAGAGTCCTTGAACCTCACTAGGTCCGAAGCTGCCTTTTCCCCCAAAAAGGTGGGTTACATCAAAGGGCATGTCCATCAGATTTGCCTGAACATCCCCTGAGATGCCGGTTGTCCTAAGCCAGGCGTGGTGCCTCAAGGCCACTGTTGTGGAAATCGATCTGCCTAGCGAATCAGTGGTATCGAGGCCGTACCAGATTGTGAATTTTGCTGCATCTCTCTGGTCCTTAACAGCTTGAGAAAGGACAACATGGGCCTCCTCCAGGACTTGTGGCAGCACTTGTGCAACCATCTCCCAAAGGAAGTAGGAGAAACGGGCCAATAAGCATGCGTTATTCGCCGACCGCAATGCCAGGCTGGAAGAAGAGAACGTTTTCTTCTCAAATGAATTCAGCCTCTTGGATTCCCTCTCCAGAGGGGTGGAATATGTGCAAATGTAATGCAAACAAAACACAGCACATCGAACAAGACAGATTAAGCTCTTTTGATTAATGGAAACATATAATTAATATAGCACTCAGAGGACGACAAATCAAGCATATTATTTGAAGGATTAGCTCATGCAGATATGTCACACACACTGAAAATCCCTACTTGCGGTCTGGAAGGGCAATTGCTACACAAATAGAGAGAAACAAGCACTTTGTTTAATATTATGCACAGATGTACCTCCCATCAGAATGTACCGACACCTGAACAAAAAGAGAAACTAGATAGCCTTAACATTTGCTGAAATCGAACAACATTCCCTTGTAGGGTTCTAATAGATCTCAGTAAATCTTATAACCAAAAATGCTAATTTTCTTCAAAGTATGTCAGAGTGTAAAATATAAAAAAGTTACAAACCTGGCCCGTTTCTTCAAATCTTTTTCTATCTGCACTGTCGATAACATAGATCTAGAAAATAACAAATGTATTTGTTAGAACATTACTGTACTTAATGAGGGCGCATTTAACTTTACTGCTTATAGCCCAAGGGGCAGAACATGAAAGTAACAGTCAATAACTGGTCTGCTTTTTAATGCAATAAGTAACCAAGATGGGGAGTGACAGAATATAGAGGACCAGTAGGACATCCTCACGAACAATAGGACTCAATATGTATTCTGACCGAGGAAGAAAACATCATTTTATTAAATTAAGTTGTTGCTCTCTCAATTAGAGTCTGGGTGTTTGGAAGGGAAGATTCACATTAATAATATGGATGGGCTCGCACCCACACAATGTGCATACTTCAGCATAAACCTGGCTACTATATGCAGCATAAAACCAAGGCGGACTCACCATAAATTGCATGAGCACTTTGTTCTTAGGTTTATTGTAAGCCTTCTATGCTTAGCAGTGCTACTTACAGAGGGATCTACACTTAAAACTGCATAATGGTAGCTGAAAGATTAACACAAGATTGAAACAAAAAAAAAATGATAAATAGATCCTTCAGATCTTTAGAACCTTGACATGATACTACTCATCTCATAAGTAACGTGTTTTCTTGCTGTTTAACTGCATGAATGGATAACCTAATGTAATGCTGATGTATATGTGGTGCTCTCTTTTTGATCTTATATGATGAAACGCAATAACCAGATTAAAAGAAAAATCTAAATAACGACTGCCTGCAGAAACTAATTCTTTGGTGAATCATAACACAGTGAGCGGGTACGAATCCAGTGCCCTTTTTTAAAGATAAATCTGTCCTTCTAACCACAAATTCTGCAAGCTCAAAGTGAAATTCACACTCTAAGAAAGCAACATACATAACTTAATGAAGCACTGTTGTATTTCTAGGACCAAAGTACTGGTTTGAGATGAGCACTGCTTTCTATGTATAAACCTAAAACTGGTAAAAGTCTCAGTCAATGCTAGTTTAGATGTATCTTTTGCACTAGTGTGGATACATTTTCCAGTAGAAACTAAATCTATAGTTCTTGGTTTAAAGAGTAGGTTAGATTTAATTGTATTTAATTGCTGTGTAACAACTTATGATAGCCAATTCGTAACTCTGGATGTGTTGTTGGGTGCAAATTATAAAGTTGACCCTGGTCCCTTCTTGAATTCTATGTGGACTCGCGGCTCTTACGTGAAAGTTCAGATCCTGGACTCTGGAGTACAAACTAAGATCTGTGGGGCCCTAATAATCTATGCAGGGCAATAACAATTCCAACTGTATTGTGATGGGGAGGCTGTGGAGTTCAAATTAAAATCAGTGTGGTCTGTACCTTTATGTGTCGTCATGGGACAGAAAGAACATTTCTGACTAGGTTTATTTTCAGATTTTCCTGCAAGGCAACCAGAATTGGTAGGGAACTTGTGTCTGGGTGGGGATAGTCTGTATTATTGCTGTTCTCCTACCATCCAAATGGAACGGACACTGTAACTTGTGACTGAAGCTAACTTAAGTCAAGGATAACCAAAAAGGATTACCAGCCGATTTGGGATGATCTGATCTCTGGGATAAGCTGAAACTAGACTGTGCTTTTTACTACACTTTGTACTCTCACTGGGACTTAGTTCAGGTTAATTCAGTGGTGTTGGCTTGTTAAAATGAAATGTAATGCTTACTCGCCATTCTTTCTTTTTTCCTCAAAAAGTAAAGGGAAGTCTAAAGTGCTACGAGTAACTTACACATAGACTGCTAATGTGACCTATAAATTAATGAGTAAATTGAATAAAGGGCACAAATATGGCTATAAACGTGACAGAAAATACAATGTCAGAATATATACTGGCTTCCTGTAAAGAAGAGAATCATCTTCATGGTTTTTACCATCATGCTACAAATTCCTGTTGGGTTTGCCCCACAATCTATGGATGATCATGTATTAAAGCTTCAGAAAATTGCATCCTTCAACTCCCAAATCTCTGTTTTATGCAGTCCTCATTTTAATCACAAGAGGAAATAGGTGTTTGCAAGACGGGGACCAATATATATGGAATGTATAAACCCATTGATTGAAATTAAAAGAAGCATGCCCTGCTTAATTGATTTTTATTTCAGGCTGCATCTCAGAGTTTCAGTAAGTATTACAACGGCGCTAATTCAATTTTCAGAGTTTGTTACTGCAATTTTCACACTGTGGCACTAATAAAGGTTAGAACTGATCAACTTCTTCACTACAAAGAATTCCGTCTGAAAGCTCTTCAAAGTAAAGAAGGATTTATAATACACGCGATGCAATTCTCTGGCAAGCATCACCCAAAAAAAATCAGAGGCTAATAATTTTCAAAACCACTGACAGACTATGAATGTTGATGGTTTCTTTGTGCAATGCTGGGATTTAACTGCTTGACCCATTTTTTGAGAGGAAAATAAGCATATTTTGTGCTTCTGGTTGCAATAGTACAGCTTGCCACAGGATATACATCTCTTCCTTGTGACTTCTTTCAGCCAGTCTTGCACCTTGCAGGACTCCACTGTGACTGCATACTTTTACCGAGATGGCCCACAAATGCACTGCTCACAGGAAATCTTGTGTGGGCCTCAGTCTTTTTTTAAAATCCTGTAAGTTAATGAGAACTCATTGTAATTAGTATTTAATATCTCCGAACCTCTAGCGGTTGAAACACCACTGCACAGCTCGCTAAGGGGCAAAGCCTCAGGAGAGAACTCCCATGAAAGGCAGAGACGTGGACGAGCAGTAAGAGTTACTATTGAAGACTGATTTAGGTGCAGGAGCAATGGCAAATGTCCAGTCAGAATAATGTCATAAAAAAATAATAGATCTTACTTGACAGCTGGTCTGAAAATACAGAAAAAATTATTAACAGCCAGAAATGTTTAGTATACTCATCATTACCCACATCAGGGTCTGTCTTTGTGAAATTGTGCATGGTCTCTTATTGAGACCAATACCAAGTCAGTCGCTAAACTTTTTGGGGCCAATGCTGTAGACTTTAGGTGAAACTTGTCTCTGATCCTCTAACAATCCTATGGTCAAGGCACCCTCTACAGAGCACGAGGTTGTTGAACACCAAACTAGCTCCCTTCAAACTCAAACAAATGAAAGAATAGAGTTGAAGTCCACATATATCTTTATGTGGGTGTAGCAGATAAGTTGACCTGGTGTCCAGTGAGCTCCAATCTAATTCAACTGGAAACAAGTAGAAAATCTGAGTTCTTAAACCTAAAAAACAAAGTACTGTTGTGAAAGAACTTTCTTAGAGCAACTTCAGGCTTGAGTCGACTTCCCAAGTAAAATACAGGCTTCAGAAATTGTGGAATACCTAGAGTCACTAATCCTCTCGGCAGTTTCTTCCCAATCCCAGACCCACTCATTCTCATTGTCCTAAGAGCTGACCATCTACCAACTGGTGTCCACCTCCCTAGCTATCCTCTTGGGGTTCTCTCTTTTCTTCCTCGGTCTACCCCTTTAATCAAAGGTACCTTACCCACAATTCAATCAGGTCCATCTTCAATCCCAACATACCACGGTTGTCAGTACGTTTACTTACCCTCAATGAATTTCTTGTTTCAGTGAGGCTCTCTGTGTCTGCATATCCCCATGTCCACCTCTAGGTAATTTTTTCTCTAGCTCTTTACATAACTCGCCCCTTCTCAATACACCTAGGGCCAGATGTACAACAGTTTTTTGCGGTCGCAAATGGGTTATCCGCCCGTTTGCGCCTGCAAAATAGGTCTGCCCCAAGTACAACCCCTATTTTGCGAGTCTGTAACCTATTACTGACTCGCAAAATAGGGTTTGTGACTTGCTATTAGGAAGGGGCATGCCACTGGTGTCCCTTCCTAAGAGCGAGTCCCATTTCAATGAATGATTGTTTTGCGCCTGCAATTGCGGTCGCAAAACACTTGCAGTTTACCACCTACTTGAAGTAAGGCACTCGCAAATGGGAAAAGGTCCCCAAGGACACCTTCCCCTTTGTGAATGTATGCAAAAATATTTTTTACGTGCAGGCAGTGGTCCCACGAACCACAGTCTACTCTTTAAAAATGAAACAGAAACGTTTCATTTTTCTTTTTTAGATGCATCCCGTTTTCCTGTAAGGAAAACGGACTGCATTAAAAAAAATAAAACTGCTTTATTTAAAATGCATTTACAACAAGGGGTGGTGATGGACAGAGTCTCTGAATTAAGCAGAATACTCTCACCCAGTCAAGAGATCAGGGCTAGATCCAACACCGTTTTTTTAGCTCATTGCACCATCCCAGTTTCAGAACCTGGCTGTATGCAAATTAGTCCGTCCCTGGCCCAGTGCATCATGGGAACAGGGCAGACCAGACTACAAAAGCCAATTCTTACACTGGGAAGGAAACAAGCTTCCGGGGACCGGTTTCTGGCATTTCAGCCGTCTTCGGCCCGGCTTGCTTGAATCCTGACGGTGCAATGAGCAAGGGACTCACATCTGAGTATACCCTTCCACGCTTAGGGTGGACAAAATTATTTACAACAAGGGGTGGTGATGGACAGAGTCTCTGAATTAAGCAGAATACTCTCACCCAGTCAAGAGATCAGGGCTAGATCCAACACCGTTTTTTTAGCTCATTGCACCATCCCAGTTTCAGAACCTGGCTGTATGCAAATTAGTCTGTCCCTGGCCCAGTGCATCATGGGAACAGGGCAGACCACACTACAAAAGCCAATTCTTACACTGGGAAGGAAACAAGCTTCCGGGGACCGGTTTCTGGCATTTCAGCCGTCTTCGGCCCGGCTTGCTTAAATCCTGATGGTGCAATGAGCAAGGGACTCGCATCCGAGTATACCCTTCCACGCTTAGGGTGGACAAAATTGCCAGTTTGCCAGAAACCGGTCCCCGGAAGCTTGTTTCCTTTCCAGTGAAGAATTGGCTTGGTAGTTTGGTCTGCCCTGTTCCCATGATGCACTGGGCCAGGGACAGACTAATTTGCATATAGCCAGGTTCTGAACTGGGATGGTGCAGTGAGCTGAAAAACGGTGATGTATCAAGCCCTGATCTGTTGACTGGGTAGTAGTGTTCTGATTAACTCAGATACTCTGTCCATCACCACCCCCTTTTTGTAATTATTTTGACCACCATGAGTGTGGAAGGGTATGCTCAGACATGAGTCCCTTGCTCATTGCACCATCAGGATTCAAGCAAGCCGGGCCGAAGACGGCTGTAATGCCAGAAACCGGTCCCCGGAAGCTTGTTTCCTTTCCAGTGAAGAATTGGCTTGGTAGTTTGGTCTGCCCTGTTCCCATGATGCACTGGGCCAGGGACAGACTAATTTGCATATAGCCAGGTTCTGAACTGGGATGGTGCAGTGAGCTGAAAAACGGTGATGTATCAAGCCCTGATCTGTTGACTGGGTAGTAGTGTTCTGATTAACTCAGATACTCTGTCCATCACCATCCCCTTTTTGTAATTATTTAAAATGCAGTCACAGACATGGTGGTCCGCTGACCCCAGCAGGCAACAATCCCTGTGAGTGCTAGCTATTCTCAATGGGGTCGCAAATTGCACCTGCTTCATGAATATTAATGAGGCAGGCAATTTGCGACCCAATTAGGAATCGCAAACAGTGTCTGAAACACTGGTGTAAATTACACTTTGCAAGTCGCAAATTGTAAGGGTAGTACATCTGGCCCTTATTCACCCAGGCTCTTTCCTCATGCACCAAAAGCCCTTCCTCCCATTACACCCTCTCTCTCTTCCTCCCTCCATTTCTCTGTAAGTTGCTTCCTTTGTTCCACTGTCTACACTCTAGTACTGCGAGAGAGACAGACAGAAAGAGGCAGCCTGGTGGGGTAGGTTGTGCGTTTTTTCACTCTGGTCCAAGTCTTGGGGTTCCCTGACTGCCAGGTATTTTTTCCGTCTATCATTTCTTTCTCGCTCACAGGTGCACGGACTCATCGGTCCCTCCCCTTTGTTTCTTTTGCTTCCACCTCTCAGTCCATCTTGTGTCCCTTTAATTTTCTCAATCCCAGGTTTCTCTGTATTCCCTTTATTTTATCCCTCGTTTGTTTCTTTCTTCCCTCAATCCATAGGTCTAATATATGATCCCTGGTGTTATACCATTCTTCATTTATTCTAGTCTCAGTCCACCTTCTTTGTCCTGAATCTTTCCCTCGCTGTATCAGATTGACTAACAATAATCACCCCCACGCCCCCGCCCAGTCCCTCGCCCACCTCCACTCACATCTGGGTCTGTCCTATGCTGTAGAGTCTTGCTGAAGAAAACTGAGGAAGCTGATCCTAGACTCCTGTTTATCTGCTGACATATGGAAATAAATTAAAGTTTGTGTTGCTGATGTCTACATCTATGGCTATGCTCTCGGAATGAATCTCTTGCAGCTAACGTAATCCAAATTTCATCTCAGACGGGACACCTTTGCAGAGCTGTGCCATGTGCATCCTCTCTCCTCTGCTCTTAATTTCCTCAAGTGCCACAGAAGAAAACTCACTGTGTGGCATTGGCATTAACCCTCAACATAATGACTACCTCTAGAGGTAGAGGTCTTTCAGTACCGTATACCCAGAACAGAAGAGAGGTGAAGCCACTGCATACATACTGTGACAAAGAACAACCATTTAATGTAAGAATGCACTTAGTAACTCTAGACTCGCAAATGTCCCCTGCATGGGCTCAATTCTGCAATGTGGGGGCTAGCTGTAACACATACACAAACAGTAATCACCTCTACCATGTACACATAAAAACAGGAAGTGACAGGAAACTGACAACATACACATATTTCACATGCCTATATTTCATAAGCAGCTTCCCACCAAGGGAATTAACTGATGCAGTGAGGTAGTTGGTGACCAATGCGCAAAAGATGAGATCACAAATGATGATAGGGATCTCACTTGTTATCAGTGTTTGTATAGTTCCTTTCGGTCTTTTGTATGACCTCATAGCGCTCTGTTGTCTCGAGCTCTCTTTCTGCGTGCTTCTGGGCTTTACCACTGACTGAGTCACAGTAGTCTGATATGTTTTTTGTAGGATCAATGTTAAAGAAGGGCATGTTCGGTGTATCACTTGGGGAAAGCTCAGAATGGTTAATGGAGAGGTCCATGTGGCCTTAAAGAACCCGAGTTTATGCACTGTGTTTGAGGTTTGTCTTTTGTGAATGAGAATAAGTGTGAAACATAAGGCTCAGCAATCCTGCTCATTCTATGAGACTGAATGTTGTTCACTGCTTGGTGTGATTTGTGGTTTGTGGTATCCTACAGGAAAATATGTTGCAGTGGTGCCACTTTGTGTATGTAAAGGTGCATGAAAGTCTGCAATGCTGTCTCAGAGCAGTGGGTTGTTCTGCTTGGAAGCATCATTGTGTTAAAACATGCAACAAACCCCTTTTGTGGGCAACCACAAGCAGCCATCCTTCATGGACATTTAACAATCATATGTCCCACCCTAATTAACATCACTACTTTGGGGCCGAAGAGGGTCAACTGCTGTGCAAGATCTTAAAACTAGACAACACATGAAGTAATCTTGAAACTGTATCGTATCGACTAAAACTGTTTTCATATAAATATATAGATTCAGTATATACTGCACTTACGCCATTGCTCTACCTCTAAAACATCACTGAAAAGTGCTGTGTACCTCATGGAATTTTGTTTATGTTCAAATGGGAAAAAACTGACACTCTACTGCAAAGCTAGGATTCAAAAATTCAGCCCGAGACTTTAGTGAAATGATTTCTAAAAAAACACCATGAATAGCACAATACTTTGTACTTACAAGCACATCTGTATTTTCGAAATAGTTCCTCCAATATGGTCTGATCTTTCTTTGTCCTCCAATGTCCCAGACATTCAGTTTAAAACCTTGAGATTGTACGCTTTTAATGTTAAAACCCTGAAAACAGAAAACATGCCACATTTATAAGATTATCTGTGCAAAGAAAAGATGGCATTACAAATGTATATGGATGGTCATGGGAAGTCATGGGTTGGATCCTGATATGTAATAGCTAACTACTTTTTGAAATAAGAGGAAAATATGCAAATCCCTTAAGGGAAATCCTAACTTGCATCAAAATACAATTCTTAAATCCTTAAAGCATATGCAAGAAATACTAACTTAACATAATGCTGTTGTACTGAGTCATGTTGCTAGACTTTGCACCAAAAAGGTATTGGATTGAAACTGAAAAAACGACGTTTACTGACCGAGTTATTACAGAGGATAATGTTAGTGCATGCGTATATTAATGATTGGAAGATCAGGATGAAGAAAATTCACACAAAGGATTGAAGCCAGGAAGCATTCTGGAGTCCTTATTTTTCCACCAGTATTTTACCTTTTGGGTGTTTAATATACCCAAGGACCTTTCCCCCACAATAAATGAAAAGTTATAACTGACATTTGGGACTTCTAAATGCTGCACTATTAAAAACAATGATCGGTGGAAAAGGAAAAGTATCGCTAAAGGGCGAAGCATTATTCCTATAATGATATTTGGCTCTAATTTTACAGACTGGCATAATTATTCTGATTCTTATTGTGACCAAAAACTAAAAAGAATTTTATTTTAATCAGAGTTTTTCCTTTAACGGTAATTTTGTATTTCTTCCTCGAAAAAGAAATAGTCAGCTAATCATTACTTTACTGTGCACTCAATATTCTCCTTTTTATAAACCAGAACCACTTGACTTTCCTTTTAAGGACAGGGAAGGGTCTATCTTAATAATCGAGAGCAGCTCTACAGAAAGGCCATCCCATCGGTACTGTATCCCGAGAGGAGTTTGTGGATTTTATTTCAATCATTACTTCAAAGGGGAAAAACGTACAGATATTAAAAGGTGTTTATATTAATTTAAGTGCAGTAAAACCAATGTAAAAAAATGTAAAGGCACATTTAATTTTTGGAACTTACATTGGCAGCAGCATTAGCTGTCTCCTCAGCCTATTATTTTTCAAAAGAATAAAACCATACTATATATGGAAGGGCATTATCAATTGGTCTGTTAAATTATCATTCACATATTGCTTACGCCCACCATGGCATACAGCATGGGACAATAGCCCAGTCCATTTTTTCAACTGGCTCCACTCGCTTTGATTGACTGCACAACTCCTGAGCATATACTTCTCATTAACCTAATATCAGTCCTTTCTCTTCAGTGACAAAGTTGGTTCAAAGTGTGCTTTTTTATTTTTATATTAACTATAAATAACAGCTATTTACTTTGCATGCAATTCCTGTGCAGAGTTGGATGGTGATTTATTTTCTGAATCTTGTTAGAGTTGTTGTTGTAATGTCTTTAAGTCACACTATTACATTGTAGCTGCTACGAGTTGAATCCTTGGTAAGGTGAGGATTTATTCTAGTCACCTTCACATAAAATAATAAAATACACAGAAAAACTGTAAGATTTGAAATTTAAAAACATCACACAAAAAAAACAATGATGCAGCTGTTTTTTGTTAAACTGAACATTTTTATTGCAAGCATTTGGCAGCTACACTTAGGGAGTGAGCAGGTGTTTCCCCTTTTTGTTTTTGAGGCATATGCTAGCAATAATAAATTATCTCTCTTGGCTTTGCGAATTCCAGTTTAAAATGTTTTTGGGAAGAAAGAAAAGGAATTCCTGGGTGTGACGTGTTTGCAGAGAGAAGAATGGGGAGGAAGCATGAGGCAGACATGAAGAAAATTGACAACGTAAGGACAAAAGGGGAAAGTAAGGAAGGGTGCAGCACGGACAGGTAAACCATTAGAAAAAAAGTAGCCAGTCATGTTGGTGTGTGCCTGGGACCCAGACAGTGGATTCAGAGTTTTACTGCTTTCGCCCTCTGGCAATTCAGCATTTGGTGGGTGGGGGGATTGTGTCTATATGAACAGAGTGGATCCTGGTGGCCCCCACATAAAAATCTACTGCTGCACGTAGGATGGTGATCCTGAGGGGGTTGTCCGTGAACTTCCTGTTTAGTTAAATTGCACAATTTTCAGGAACTATTGGGAACACTGACCTGAACGCTGCTCCCTGCATGATAGAAATCAACACTACAAAGGTGTCCATCGTGAGGAAGGTTGACAAAATCAGATCAAGCGCTTTAAAAAAAAGTGATTTCTTTGTTGTTTTACACTCATCCAATTAGAAGTGGCAATACTATAGGAGAGCGTGGTAATGGACTTGCCCACGGTGAGGTCATTTTTAAAGTGGGCTTCAGCAACCTGCAACCAATATAGTGGAGATGATAAGGTATCTCAGATGTGCAGGGGTTTGGAATCCCTGCAAACTAGGATTTGTGAAGAGGTGTTCTATCACATGTGCCATACCTTGGGAGGATGACATAATTATTTGCAGGAGTTGAAGGTCTTTTCTGTAACCCCCACAGTGAAACAGGGTTCAAAGGTTAAGAGTCTGGATAATTCTGTTACCTTGAGCATGCACATATATACTTTTCTAGCCATCCTCTCAGAGCAAGATTTGAATACAGTGGTGATAACATTTCTATAGTCGTAGGTACAGGATGGAGATCCGCTTTCCAAGTTTGTCATTACAACTGCGTGATTGCCCATTCAGGGCAATAAAAGGATCCTTAAAACTGACGGGACATTTCTGGAGTAATTGTGGACCTAAAATAAAGAATGGAATGCGGGACCCTTAAAGCTGAAGGGAAACTGTTGATTGAATTGCGGAGTAGCAATAAAGAAGGTAAGGACACTGAAATAGAACTTGGTGTTACTTTTACTTGATTCGAATGGGGGTACAAAGTGAAAATGGCAGGATATGCACTCAGTTCATCACAAATTGCTTAGACAGGGAATTTAAAGTTTTGCCTTTAATCAGCCAGGGTGAAGGTTGTCTGTGATGGTCAGATTTACAATTTTAATGATGCAGGTAGTCTGACCGGATGCATACAATTCTGGATAACTCATGGGAGGCTCCTGATGACCTCTTCTGTTGTTACCCAGCTGATTCGCTTCCTGTAAATATGCCCTGGTGCACTTTCATTGTAAATAGGGATGGGTTGCTATCTTTAGAAATTAGTAGGTGGTAATCCTTTTGTGGTTTCATACTTTTGTTTCTCTTTCACTAAGAACATTTTACACATTCATGGAAATGTATCTAACTGCATAGTTCGAACCTGATGCAGAACTGTAGGATGTATTTAAATGGAGCAATTTAAAATGCCAACATGAAAATTAGTCGTTGTAGTATTGACGTTTAGGAAACTAACAAGATCCACATCAAGAACAGCTGGGCTGTATTTGAGCAGCATTGCTGGTAGACCCACATAATGAGCTTCATAGCATTACCAATAAATATACTGTCAATAGGAGACTGGCACATTGTAATGGATGACATTAAATAGAACTTCCTGTATTTTATTTTCTGTGACCTAGAATTTCTCTTTCCGAGTCAGACCAACCAATAACTTCGAATTTCTGATTCTGAATCAGACCAACCAATGCACAAGATTAAGCCACATGTCACATAATGTGCATTCATAACACTGCCCCCTGGTATGTACCAGTCGCACACTAGCATAACTGTAAAAGGGCCCAACACATTTTGAAAATGGTTCTTCGAATAGGATCCAGTCAGACCATCTATATCTGGCAATGGAAATAGCTCTGGCTTTCTCTGAGTGAAGTAAGTGCAGTCAGCAGCCTGAAGAGAACTAACAGAGAAAATGGTAGAGCCACTGGTTCTTCAGAGAGGGGCTTCCTTGAGATCTTGAAAAGCATTTGGAGCACCCAGCTGCCTGCAATGATCTGCACCATCCCCATTTACAAGTTCATTGTTTTATGGGTTGACTGTGGAGGAGCAGAGAATAGCTTTAGAGCCATTTCTATTAATGTTATTTCAATTACTTGATGGCTACTAATTAGTTAACGTTACAGAGACTTGTAGAGTGCAACGAATACCCGAAGCTGTCAAGGCGTTAGCAGCGGAGGGAGGGCACATATAACTTTAAGAAATTCATTGGTGAAAAGACAAGTTTTCAGTGCTTTTCTAAACTGGAACAGGTTGGGGATTAATCTAATATGAGGGGGAACTATGTTCCATTCAATGGTTTTGTTATTAGCAAAGCTCCTTTCACCCCAGTTGATATGTTTAAATCTTCTGACTTCCAGTTTCTTCGCACCCGAAGCTCTTAGTTTCTCTTTGGTGTGTACCAGCTGAAAGATTGTTAAAAAAACTCTGGACCAGATCCATGGAGAGCCTTATGGGCAAGGCAGAGAGCCTTAAACGTAAAGTGCTGCTTAATGGGCAGCCAATGAAGTGTAATGGCTTGCGATACAGATTTGTGTTTGGGAATCCCTGTTAGCATTCTGGCCACTGCATTCTGTAGGACCTGAAGTCTACTTAGATCCTGCTGCTACATCTTTGAAAATAATGCATTGCAATAATCTAATTTTGCTAGCACAAGTGCTGTAATCACTATTTTTTGGGCATTGATGGGGATGAAAGGAAAGATCTTTCTGAGCATCCTTAAAACCAGGAAAGCAGAAGACATGACCGCCTTCACCGCTAGTCCAGAGGTTAGATGTTTGCCCAATACTTCCCCAGGGTCTCTGACCTTGCTAACTGGGGTTTGAAGGGTGTACAACTCCTGCCACCAGGATATAGCCCATAAGTATAAGTTACTTACCTGTAATCCTGGTCCTCTTCCAGGGGTATACTCATCAAAGTCATAAGCAGTGAATTATCCCCGCCCATGTGCGGGACCCCGGAGCTTATAATATAAGTATAATATATATATATATATATATATATATATATATATATATATATATATATATATATATATATATATATATATATATACACACACACACACAACGCAGAGGAGGCAATAGAGAGATATTACTCAGACGATTAGAAACTAAGTTCATTCTCGAGTTTGATAGCAAGTGTCCTAATGGACTTAACAATATGGGAGATATGTACACTTGCCTGTAAAACTCGTTATCTCGGTCTTTGTTCCAAACATTGCATGTATTAATATCTTAAATATCGATCTGAGTATGACAATTCTGTTTACTGTATGTATTTTAAAATTTGCTTATTATGGATTTTGGTGTTTCTTTTATCCATATATAGAGATAGTTGGTAACATTACACTTTGCTTATTTTCACCAATACCAAGGATGTGCACAATGGTTTACATATAGGAGATGTGGATGATTTTGATACTGAGGATAGGTTTCTTGGTTCAATATAAATATCTGTAATCTCGAGTGGTATTCTACTTGTCTGCTTTGGTATTGTAACTTTATCTCTTTTTTTGAGATATTATCTTGCACTATATATATTTTTTGCACATAATTATAATGGCTGCTATGCTCAATTTTGCACATTCTCTATATCATGTTCACGAATGGCAGTAAGTTTTTTGCATTTAAGCAGATAGTATATACTTTTTGTATACAAATGTATTGTATATGGATTTATCCAGGAATTTTTGCAGACTATTAAGATTTCAGGTATTCGTGGTTGGAAATATGTCAACAGCTCAATAGGACTCCACATTCATATAAAATTGATATGGTATCTGTATATAATAATCGCCTTTTTTTATAGACAAAAGGAATTATGTCATTTTCATCGGACAGTATGAACAATGTTATGAATTTTTTATAAAATTCATAAATTTGAAATTGAGCCCGTTTTGAATGTGAAATGTACATATTATAATCAATGTAGATAGCAATTTTTAATATTGCACAATAGCATGTGAAATTACCTATCTGCTATAGTTGGTATTTCTTGAGTCTGTTTTCCAGTTCCATGTTAACTTACTGACCATGTGACTAGAGTAGGATGGGGAATAATATTTAACAAGCACTGGCGTTGCCAATAGGTCTCGCAGTAGGAAAGTTGGAGCTGTTGGTTTTGTAAATGACAAAGCCCTTTAATTTTTAAAAAAGAAAACAAAAATAAAAGGCATTGTTATTTGCAATTGTAATAGCTCCAACTTTCCTACTGCGAGACCTATTGGCAACGCCAGTGCTTGTTACTCTTGGTTTCCCTGATATTTCAGCTAGCATTGTCTGGAGCCAGCCCAAATTAATGCGTTCTTATACCTAGCAAAACTATTATACTCGGTTTCTTTAAAAGTTGAAACTGTCACAATTTGCCAACATGGGCCACTTTTTCCGCTCTCTGATTAACTAATGAGGGCAACTTTTGCTCTAGGCCTATTTTCTGACACAGCCCATCAGTAGCGACTTGGAGGTCGAGAGGTGCACACTTTGCAAGTATCATTTCCATTGTTTAATAGTCATACTGGATTCGCGCATCGCAGCGCATTCTCGTCACTTCTCCGCTCTTTTTCTGCAGGCCCCTGCCAGTGACTCACTGTGAAGTGTTGTGACCTTCTGCTAGTGTTGAGTGTATGGCAGCCGGGTGTTATGGCCCAACAACCCCTCTCTAATCACCCTCCCCCGGCGTGTCAGCTGCTTCCCTGGCAGTGCACCATGCCGCGCCTGGTTACAGCAGCGTTAACTCCTTTTAGCAGTGTCCTTTCAGATCGCTAAGACTTTGGCAATGTCACATATGCCAACTGCTCAGACAATTCCAGCAATTTCAGTTTTGCGCAGGGCCCAGGGTCAACTTTTCCCTGCAGCGCGAGGCTCTGGCGAACAGTGCCATGCTAGTATCAAATAACTAGGACACAGAGAGAGTGTCTTCTAGCAGTTCCATCCTCTCGTTGACGACAGTGCCGTCTGAATATATTGAGTCACTGCATTAGGAGCTACTATATTTTATTATAATCGTCAGTCTTTAACCTGGACTGAGAGAGGTAGAAGCAGCAAAGAGAGACAGAAGAAAGACAACTGGAAAAAAGTAAAACATTGAGAAAACAGGAATGAAAAGCAATAAGCAAGAGAACGAACAAATGATAGATGGGACAACGGGAAGCAAAGAGAGGACGCACGAAGGGAAGCTGAGAGAAAGGATAAACGGGCAGAGGAGGCAAAAGAGAGGACAATGGGTATGAAGAGAAACAAGCGTTAAGAGCGGCCGGTGGGGAAACTGAAAGTATGGCCGGCCTGCGGCCGGCCATGATTCAATTGAGGGAAGGGAGAAAGGAGGCGGATGGCGCCGCTGCGTCATAGTTTCCGGAAGCCCGTGGGCCTTCTGTTCCTCTAGGCCTGACACAGCGTGGTAAGTCTCAGATTTGGCTCATGGTGGCTGGGACCAGTGTCGGAGGCGGGGTGGGGGGGGTGTGCTGTGGTATGAGTGAGAATAAACAACTAGGACCTGGCAGGGGTGTTTGCTCTCTTCCTGTATTCTGAACGTGGTGTCTCTTGGCGCGGGCGCGAGAACAAACCGGAGGAAAGGCTCATGGGTTCACTGTGAGAAGAGAATGACGATGGGTGAGAGAAAAAATAGAACGTGTGGGGTAAATTAAGGAGAAAGGACTGAGGGGCTGATGTAAAAGAGGGGCCAAGGAACACAGGAGCTGGAGGCAAAGACACAAAGGACAGTGAGACAATGAATAAGGGGACGATGAAGGAGGAGTAGAGAAAAGATGAGAAAGAGAAAAGAAAACGCGAGGAAGTGATAGAACGAACAAATGATAGATGGGACAACGGGAAGCAAAGAGAGGACGTGAGACGATGGGTGAGAGAATAAATAGAACGTGTGGGAAACTGAAAGTACGGCCGGCCTGCGGCCGGCCATGATTCAATTAGGGGAGGAGAAGCCGCAGAGCGCACGCTGGGCAAAGCCCTTTGATGTGCAGATTTGGCTCATGGTGGCTGGGACCAGTGTTGGAGGCGGGGGGGGGGGGGGAGTGCTGTGGTATGAGAGTGAGAATAAACAACTAGGACCTGGCAGGGGTGCTTGCTCTCTTCCTGTATTCTGAACGTGGTGTCTCTTGGCGGATGCGCGAGAACAAACCGGAGGAAAGGCTCACAGGTTCACTGTGAGAAGAGAATGACGATGGGTGAGAGAATAAATAGAACGTGTGGGGTAAATTAAGGAGAAAGGACTGAGGGGCTGATGTAAAAGAGGGGCCAAGGAACACAGGAGCTGGAGGCAAAGACACAAAGGACAGTGAGACAATGAATAAGGGGACGATGAAGGAGGAGTAGAGAAAAGATGAGAAAGAGAAAAGAAAACGCGAGGAAGTGATAGAACGAACAAATGATAGATGGGACAACGGGAAGCAAAGAGAGGACGTGAGACGATGGGTGAGAGAATAAATAGAACGTGTGGGAAACTGAAAGTACGGCCGGCCTGTGGCCGGCCATGATTCAATTAGGGGAGGAGAAGCCGCAGAGCGCACGCTGGGCGAAGCCCTTTGATGTGCTGTGCGGCCGTGAATGCGCGTGCTTGTTTTGTCACGTGAACTCTAAGCAAACCGCAGCGCAAGAAGCCCTTGGTTTGACGAGGATTTCGAGCACTTGAATTCTCGCTCCCTCAATGCGCTTGCGCGCATTGTAGGTCACGAGACCTAAAAATGGCTACAACCGAACCAGTCTCTATGTGATCAAGGGCTCTCGAGCCCGAAACGCGTCATCGGTCGATTGCTGTTCTGGATATTTATGGTTCAATAAAGAACATCTTGCCTGAGAAAAGAGGTTCGCTTCTCCTTCTTCGCCGCCGAGGTTTTGGTGGAAGTGGTCGGAATATATATATATATATATATATATATATATATATATATATATATATATATATATATATATATATATATATATATATATATATATTCCAAACTAAAAAAGGGGCAAACAGCCAGAAAACAACTCAGCCATACTTGCATAGTAATAAATTACTTAAGAAAACTTGTAATAGAGACCATACACCCAAATGGCTTCATACAAGAATTTCTTTATTTTCCAGAACAAGGAAAAAACACAAGTATTTAAAGGCAGTTTGGCCCAATGGCTGCATAGGAATTACTGTCCTGATACAGAAACGACAACTGGCACCTCGCCTTTAAGACTTACAAGAATCTAGGTACTTTGCCTTTAAGAACCTCAGAGACAGACCCCTATGCTCCCAGCATTCACCATAGGCGACAGTTAGGTCAGTTCTTTTTGTAAAGGCATATAAAAACCACTTAAAACCTGTACCAACATTGCTAGACCGGGGAGGCGGACGGGGTGCTTAGGACTTTGATGAGTATACCCCTGGTAGAGAACCAGGATTACAGGTAAGTAACTTATCCTTCTCTTCCAGGGGATACTCATCAATAGTCATAAGCAGTGAATAGATTAGCAAGCCCATACCCCACACTTCGCGGACTAGCAATGTAGCACTAGTAATAAAACCAATCTTGAAGTAATAGGTACCAGTAATCAAGCAAACAGAGTCCTCAGAGATGCTTGACCTATTTGAGCATCTGCCCGAGTATCTGAATCTAAGCAGTAATAGCAAGAAAGGGTAAGAACAGACCGCCATGTGGCTGCTTTGCAAATTTCTGCTATGGGAGCGTTTCTGAGGAGAGCCGTAGTTGAGGCTTTTCCTCTGGTTGAATGCGCTTTAGGCCTTCCTTGAAGAAATGTATTAGCTAACTGATAGGCCAAGGAAATACAGGAAACTATCCATCTTGAGATGGACCGCTTAGAGACTGCTAATCCAGTATTAATGGGACCATAATTGACAAATAACCGGTCCGTCTTTCTAATACCTTTAGTTTTATCGAATTAAAACTTCAACACCCTCTTAAGGTCTAAAGAATGTAAGGCCCTTTCCGGGGGCGTAGAGGGATTGGGAAAGAAAGTGGGTAACGTGATTCCCTGATTGATGTGGAACTCTGACACCACCTTTGGCAGAAAACTAGGATGAGTTCTAAGAACCACCCTATTTGCATGAAATACTGTGTAGGGTTCCTTACAGCACAGAGCTTGCAATTCACTTTGTCACAGTATGTATGCAGTGGCTTCACCTCTCTTCTGTTCTGGGTATACGGTACCGAAGGACCTCTACCTCTAGAGGTAGTCATTTTGTTGAGGGTTAATGCCAATGCCACACAGTGAGTTTTCCTATGTGGCACTTGAGGAAATTAAAAGCAGAGGAGAGAGGATGCACATGGCACAGCTCTGCAAAGGTGTCCCGGTCTGAGATGAAATTTGGATTACGTTAGCTGCAAGAGATTCATTCCGAGACCATAGCCATAGATGTAGACATCAGCAACACAAACTTTAATTTATTGCGATATGTCAGCAGATAAACAGGAGTCTAGGATCCGCTTCCTCAGTTTTCTTCAGCAAGACTCTACAGCATAGGACAGACCCAGATGTGAGTGGAGGTGGGCGAGGGACTGGGCGGGGATGGGGGGTGGGGGGGAGATTGTGATTATTGTTAGTCAATCTGATACAGTGAGGGAAAGATTCAGGACACAGAAGGTGGACTGAGACTAGAATAAATGAAGAATGGTAGACCACCAGGGATAATATATTAGACCTATGGATTGAGGGAAGAAAGAAACAAACGAGGGATAAAATAAAGGGAATACAGAGAAACCTGGGATTGAGAAAATTAAAGGGACACAAGATGGACTGAGAGGTGTAAGCAAAAGACACAAAGGGGAGGGACCGATGAGTCCGTGCACCTGTGAGCGAGAAAGAAATTAAAGAAATGATAGACGGAAAACATACCTGGCGGTCAGGGAACCCCAAGACTTGGACAAGAGCAAAAAAACGCACCACCTACCCCACCTGGCTGCCTCTTTCTGTCTGTCTCTCTCGCAGTACTAGAGTGTAGACAGTGGAACAAAGGAAGCAACTTACAGAGAAATGGAGGGAGGAAGAGAGAGAGGGTGTAATGGGAGGAAGGGCATTTGGTGCATGAGGAAAGAACCTGGATGAATAAGGGCCAGATGTACTACCCTTACAATTTGCGACTTGCAAAGTGTAATTTACACCAGTGTCTCAGACACTGTTTGCGATTCCTAATTGGGTTGCAAATTGCCTTAATATTCATGAAGCAGGTGCAATTTGCGACCCCATTAAGAATAGCTAGCACTCACAGGGATGGTGGCCTGCTGGGGTCAGCGGACCACCATGTCTGTGACTGCATTTTAAATACAACAAGGGGTGGTGATGGACAGAGTCTCTGAATTAAGCAGAGTACTCTCACCCAGTCAAGAGATCAGGGCTAGATCCAAAACCGTTTTTTAGCTCATTGCATCATCCCAGTTTCAGAACCTGGCTGTATGCAAATTAGTCTGTCCCTGGCCCAGTGCATCATGGGAACAGGGCAGACCAGACTACAAAAGCCAATTCTTACACTGGGAAGGAAACAAGCTTCCGGGGACCGGTTTCTGGCATTTCAGCCGTCTTCGGCCCGGCTTGCTTGAATCCTGATGGTGCAATGAGCAAGGGACTCACATCTGAGTATACCCTTCCACGCTTAGGGTGGACAAAATTATTAACAACAAGGGGTGGTGATGGACAGAGTCTCTGAATTAAGCAGAGTACTCTCACCCAGTCAAGAGATCAGGGCTAGATCCAACACCGTTTTTTAGCTCATTGCACCATCCCAGTATCAGAACCTGGCTGTATGCAAATTAGTCTGTCCCTGGCCCAGTGCATCATGGGAACAGGGCAGACCAGACTACAAAAGCCAATTCTTACACTGGGAAGGAAACAAGCTTCCGGGGACCGGTTTCTGGCATTTCAGCCGTCTTCGGCCTTGCTTGCTTGAATCCTGATGGTGCAATGAGCAAGGGACTCACATCTGAGTATACCCTTCCACGCTTAGGGTGGACAAAATTATTAACAACAAGGGGTGGTGATGGACAGAGTCTCTGAATTAAGCAGAGTACTCTCACCCAGTCAAGAGATCAGGGCTAGATCCAACACCGTTTTTTAGCTCATTGCACCATCCCAGTTTCAGAACCTGGCTGTATGCAAATTAGTCTGTCCCTGGCCCAGTGCATCATGGGAACAGGGCAGACCAGACTGCAAAAGCCAATTCTTACACTGGGAAGGAAACAAGCTTCCGGGGACCGGTTTCTGGCATTTCAGCCGTCTTCGGCCCGGCTTGCTTGAATCCTGATGGTGCAATGAGCAAGGGACTCACATCTGAGTATACCCTTCCACGCTTAGGGTGGACAAAATTATTAACAACAAGGGGTGGTGATGGACAGAGTCTCTGAATTAAGCAGAGTACTCTCACCCAGTCAAGAGATCAGGGCTAGATCCAACACCGTTTTTTAGCTCATTGCACCATCCCAGTTTCAGAACCTGGTGTATGCAAATTAGTCTGTCCCTGGCCCAGTGCATCATGGGAACAGGGCAGACCAGACTACAAAAGCCAATTCTTACACTGGGAAGGAAACAAGCTTCCGGGGACCGGTTTCTGGCATTTCAGCCGTCTTCGGCCCGGCTTGCTTGAATCCTGATGGTGCAATGAGCAAGGGACTCACATCTGAGTATACCCTTCCACGCTTAGGGTGGACAAAATTATTAACATCAAGGGGTGGTGATGGACAGAGTCTCTGAATTAAGCAGAGTACTCTCACCCAGTCAAGAGATCAGGGCTAGATCCAACACCGTTTTTTAGCTCATTGCACCATCCCAGTTTCAGAACCTGGCTGTATGCAAATTAGTCTGTCCCTGGCCCAGTGCATCATGGGAACAGGGCAGACCAGACTACAAAAGCCAATTCTTACACTGGGAAGGACACAAGCTTCCGGGGACCGGTTTCTGGCATTTCAGCCGTCTTCGGCCCGGCTTGCTTGAATCCTGATGGTGCAATGAGCAAGGGACTCACATCTGAGTATACCCTTCCACGCTTAGGGTGGACAAAATTATTAACAACAAGGGGTGGTGATGGACAGAGTCTCTGAATTAAGCAGAGTACTCTCACCCAGTCAAGAGATCAGGGCTAGATCCAACACCGTTTTTTAGCTCATTGCACCATCCCAGTTTCAGAACCTGGCTGTATGCAAATTAGTCTGTCCCTGGCCCAGTGCATCATGGGAACAGGGCAGACCAGACTACAAAAGCCAATTCTTACACTGGGAAGGAAACAAGCTTCCGGGGACCGGTTTCTGGCATTTCAGCCGTCTTCGGCCCGGCTTGCTTGAATCCTGATGGTTGTAAAGGATACAAGTCGTTTCCGCAGGAGCGTCAGGAATCCGAAGTATAATCCACAGCCTTCCCCTGCAGCCTTCCGACTCTATCGAACACTAGAGCACAAGAGGCGGAACAGGGGAAACAGGGAGACAAAACAAGGAAAGGTGGGGGTAACAATTGTGTGATGATGGTCTTCAGACTGGATGTTTCAGCCTTCTTGAGGGCTTGGCGACGAGGTAGACTGCAATGCAAATGAGTGATATTCTTGAGACTGAATAGGACAATCACATTCACAATTCTGTTAAATATCCTCTCATACCTAGATTGATGTGTGTTAACGTCCCTGAATGGAAGAACCTCTGGTAAGGGATTTATCTGGAGCTGCAGTGAAGGAGGCAATATATACATAAGTCTAGTGTCACTATGTTGCTGGTAATACAAGCTACGAATTTATGCTGCTCACTCTAATTTCTGTCTGGACCTCCAAGAAACACACCCCAAAGGTTTGAGAAGATTCAATAACGCAGTTGCCAATATTCGTATTAGCTGGAGACACATCTACAATAAACAAAACAGGATTTACACACTACAACACAATCCTTTGATAACAATATATATATGGGCAGCGCAATAACGCGCTGTTACCGTGATTCTGGGACGTGCAGCTGTAGCCCGATCCACTCTGGTCCACGCAAGATACCAAGTCCAAATACTTGATACTCCACAAGTGTAAGTACCCCAAGGAATGCTGGGAGTAGGGACGGGTAGGGCATAAGAAAAATAATGAAGAGGAAAAAACCCTAACTGACTAATACTAACTCATCGAGGAAAACCCGGCCGCCAGCGGAGAGGAAACCCGGCTGACCAGCGGAGCTCCCCGGTGAGTGTACATGAAGGGAGAAAGCTCGCCCGGCCTGTCAGCGGAGAACAAGCCCGGCTGACAAGCGGAGCAACAACGAGGGCTGCAGAAAAGAAGAGGAATCCCGCCGGATGGCGGAGCAAAACCCGGCCGCCGGGCGGGACACCAAAAGAAAAGGGGGAAAATAAGGCAATGGAAAGTGACACAGTCCGTGTCACAAGGAACAAGCGCATAGGCAAGGCGCTTGCTCCTAAACAAAGAGAGAGACCACGGAGGCTAGGAACGGCCCCACAGAGCCGCGAACTCTCACAAACAACAGAACGCAAATACTCAGGAACGGAAGTCAGGCACAGGAAGTCAGGCAACAGACGGACCCGACGGAGCTAGACGCAAGAACGTGAAGCGTCGCTCCCCGGGTCAAGAAATCTTAAGTAGTGCACTAATTAAAGGGATAGCGCACGGGGAAGGGGCTTGAGGCATGACAGTACACTCCCCCCACAACAACCCCCAACCGGTTTGGGTTTGTCAGGATATCTTTGATGAAACACCCTTAACAGTCGAGGTGCATGGATATTAGAGAAGGGTTCCCATGTGCGCTCTTCCACACCGTATCCCTTCCAATGAACTAAATACTGGACCGTACCCCTCACTCTACGGGAATCAAGGATGGTCTCAACCTCATATTCATCCGAGTCCTGCAGAGTTAATGGAGTAGGTTTCACCGGTAATATAGTCCCTGGTTCAACCGGTTTTAGTAGGGAAACATGGAATACCGGATGAATTCTAAATGAAGGTGGAAGTTGCAATCTTATGGCAACAGGATTGATGATCTTTTCCACCTTATAGGGACCTATGTATTTGGGATTGAACTTGCGTGGACCCCCAAGAGCAATGTATTTAGTGGAGAGCCAAACATCGTCCCCTGGTGTGTATATGGGTTCCAATCTTCTGTGTAGATTTGCCCCTTCTGTGTATCTCACCTTAGCCATCTCTAGACTCTCTAATGCCTTCTTATGTATCTCGAGTAACATCTCTACTCTGTCTGCAGCAGCAGGGGTTGGACAATCTGTGGAACAACCTGAGGGCAGCAACTTAGGGTGATAACCATACATGCAAAAGAATGGAGAAACTTTGATAGAAGAGTGTGTGCTGTTGTTATATGAGATTTCTGCTACCCAAACCAACTCATCCCAGTCCACTGGAGACTGCAACACCTGATTCCTTATGTATTGCTCAAAACACTGATTGACTCTTTCCGTCTGCCCATCTGACTGTGGGTGATGACTTGAGGACAGACGGACGTCTATCTGGAGCAAAGAACACAAACTCCTCCAAAACCGTGACACAAATTGGGCTCCTCTGTCGGAGACCAAGGCAGAAGGGAAACCATGAAGTCGCACTATGTGTTGCATGTATATGGAGGCTAACTCAACTGCTGTGGGTAAACGCTGTAATGGTACAAAATGGGCCATTTTGGTGAACATATCCACCACCACCAGCAACGTATTGTTCTTTGCTTTAGTGAGCGGTAGTTCCACTATAAAATCAAGGGACACCGTATGCCAGGGACCGGGAGGGG
The DNA here is from genome assembly GCF_964261635.1 of Lissotriton helveticus. Lineage (NCBI taxonomy): Eukaryota > Metazoa > Chordata > Amphibia > Caudata > Salamandridae > Lissotriton > Lissotriton helveticus. The sequence continues at coordinate 1,086,782,074 of NC_136065.1, forward strand.
AAGGTAATGGCATGAGAAGGCCCACAGGGTTGAGGCGAGAAACCTTGGTTTGTGCACACACATAGCATGTCTTAACAAAGCGTTCTATGTCTGCTAGCATATTAGGCCACCAGAAACGTTCACGCACAATGCTAATGGTTTTCTTTATTCCTGGATGACCAGCCACTGGATGTGTGTGATACCACTGCATGACTTGTTCCTGTAATTCCCTCGTCGGTAAAACCACTCCCCCTTGTACACACACAAGGTTACCCTTCCTAGACGTGTCCTGTGAACCCACTATCGTCTGCATGTCTGCTAACGCTTGACTACCCCTCACATGTGCCAGGAATTCATCCTCTGTCTGTGTGCCTCCTACAATACTCGTTCTGGGGATGATGTGTGTAGGTTCAATGGGATCTGTAGGGGTCTCGAATCCCAAACGTGATAGAGCATCTGCCTTCCCGTTACGTTTGCCAGGTCTGTACTGGACAGTGAAATCGAACTCACTAAAGAACTGAGACCAACGCAGCTGTCTCATGGAAAGTGCCTTTGCCGACTTGAGAAATTGGAGGTTGCGATGGTCAGTATATACCACTGCGGGATGTCTGGCACCTAGGAGATACTGCCGCCACTCTTCGAATGCCTTCTTGATTGCTAGGAGTTCCTTATCCCCTACCGCATAGTTGTATTCAGCCGGGGAGAGTTTGTGAGAATAATAGGCCACCGGATGACACTCACCGGACACGGCATCTGCCTGAGATAGAACACCTCCCACTGCCACTTGAGAAGCGTCTACCTCCACCACAAAGGGCAGAGCGGGGTCAGGATGATGTAGCACCGGGGCACTGGTGAAAGCTTCCTTTAGCAACTGGAACGATCGCTCTGCCTCACAGGACCACACAAAAGGAACCCCCTTCTTCAACAAAGATGTAATGGGTGACACCAGGGCTGAGAAATTGCGGATGAACCTCCTATAGAAATTGGCCAGCCCTACAAAACTTTGGACTTCCTTGATTGTACGCGGAGCCGGCCATGCCAGAACAGCCTCCACCTTGGAGGGATCCATACGAAGGCCCCTAGGGGAAATGATATAACCCAAAAAGGGGACCTCCTGAGTATGAAAAGTACATTTTTCCAACTTACAGTATAAACGATTCTCTAGTAACCGTTCCAACACGTTGCGTACATGCTGTTGGTGTATCGCCAAAGTATCGGAAAATACTAACAAATCGTCAATGTAGGCAATTACATACTCATCAAGAATGTCCTTCAGAATTTCATTTATAAAGAATTGAAATGCCGCTGGGGCGTTACATAGCCCGAAGGGCATTACAAGGTACTCGAAGAGACCGTATTTTGTGCAGAATGCCGTCTTCCACTCGTCTCCCTCCTTGACTCGTACCAGATGATAGGCGCCCCGCAAGTCCAACTTAGTGAAGTACTGGGCATTGCGGATTCTGTCAAGGAGGGAGGCTATAAGAGGAAGAGGATAACGGTTCTTGATTGTCACTTCATTGAGCTTCCTGTAATCTATACAACATCGCAGGCCCCCTTCCCGTTTAGGGATGAAGAACAACGAGGAAGAGGCTGGGGATCGCGAGGGTCTGATGAATCCCTTCTCGAGCATGGAGTCGAGATAATCACGTAAGTATACGTTCTCTTTTTCAGTGAGTGCATACACTCTGCTACAGGGTATTCTGGCTCCTGCCTCGAGATCAATACGGCAGTCGTAGACTCGGTGTGGTGGAAGAACCTCTGCTTCCCGTACATCAAAGACCTCCTGCAGATCTTGGTAACAGGATGGGAGAACAGGACATGCCTCAAGACTCTCAATGGCTGCTTGTGTCTCTCCTTTAGTAGCCCCTACCATGGGCACTGGAGCCACAGGAGGAAAGGATACAGTGGATGTCTCCCAATTGATGTCAGGGTTTTGCGTTCTTAACCATGGAATACCCAGAAGCACCGGGAATTGAGGAGAACTAATCAAATCAAACATTAAGTCTTCATGGTGATCAGGTGCTATAACCATGTGCATTGGATTGGTATGATGTGTAACTGGACCAGAAAGAATGGGGCTGCCATCAATGGTGGTGACATTACTGGCAGTCTCCTTTTCAGTGCTGGTTATCATGTTCTCCCTAGCCCATTCCATGTCCATGTAGTTTCCAGAAGCCCCTGAATCCACCATTATCAAAACGTGTAAACCAAGAGTGCCTTGTGTTAGGTATGCTGATACGTATAAATGATTAGTAGGAGTGTAGGTATAATCGGAAGAAGAGACTGTTAATCCGGACCTACCTGAGTTCCTCGTCTCACAAGAACCCAGGCTGACTAGTTTCCCGACACCTTGGACTGAGTGGGTTTAACGGGGCATTCTCTTAGGAAATGTCCCGCTTTCCCACAATATAAACAGAGCCGAAGCGTTCTTCTCCTCTGTCTTTCCTCGGAAGTCAGAGGACCTCGGACTATGCCTATCTGCATGGGTTCGCTGTCATCAGTGGCTTTTTCTGGGGCACTCTTCTTTTCCTTCAGGGCCACATACCGATACTCAGGCTTCCCTTTCTCTTTCTTCCTTTCATGCAACCGATGGTCAATCTTTACTACCAAATCAATGAGAGCGTTACAGGAGGTAGGAAGATCAACTATCTGAGACAAGGCATCTTTTAGTTCCTCCCGCAACCCCCGGTAGAACATGGTACTGCGTTTCTCCTCCGGCCAATTGGACTCGATCACCAACCGGCGGAACTTAGTAATATAGGCTACTAGATCCTGAGTACCCTGTTTTAGTTCTAATAACTCCGTATCGGCAGAATGTGTATACATGTGTCGATCAAAGAGTTTACGGAATTCTCGTCGAAAAGCTGCATAATTATGTAACAGGTGGTCATCTCTGTCTACTAAGGGTATAGCCCAATCTGCTGCAGAACCACTAAGGTAAGAAATTACAAAGGCTACCTTAGCCTGGTCAGAGGGAAAACATGGAGCCTTACAGGAGAAGTGTAGTTGGCATTGACTGAGGAAAGCCGCGCATCGCGCTGTTTCCCCTGCAAAACGCTCAGGGGGTGCCAGAGGTATTGAAGGCGGAGTGGTCACCTGCACAACCGAAGTCCCTCCTCCTGTAGCGCCAGGAGTATGCTGTCTTTGCAGGGTGTCCATTCTGGCCATCAATGTTTGAGTTTCTACCTGTAGGTTCCCCAACATACCTGCCACATCAGCCAGTGTGACCGCTTCGAGATCCATGACGCTCAGGCAGAACTCACCCCTTGGGCTTCACGTTCTGTAAAGGATACAAGTCGTTTCCGCAGGAGCGTCAGGAATCCGAAGTATAATCCACAGCCTTCCCCTGCAGCCTTCCGACTCTATCGAACACTAGAGCACAAGAGGCGGAACAGGGGAAAACAGGGAGACAAAACAAGGAAAGGTGGGGGTAACAATTGTGTGATGATGGTCTTCAGACTGGATGTTTCAGCCTTCTTGAGGGCTTGGCGACGAGGTAGACTGCAATGCAAATGAGTGATATTCTTGAGACTGAATAGGACAATCACATTCACAATTCTGTTAAATATCCTCTCATACCTAGATTGATGTGTGTTAACGTCCCTGAATGGAAGAACCTCTGGTAAGGGATTTATCTGGAGCTGCAGTGAAGGAGGCAATATATACATAAGTCTAGTGTCACTATGTTGCTGGTAATACAAGCTACGAATTTATGCTGCTCACTCTAATTTCTGTCTGGACCTCCAAGAAACACACCCCAAAGGTTTGAGAAGATTCAATAACGCAGTTGCCAATATTCGTATTAGCTGGAGACACATCTACAATAAACAAAACAGGATTTACACACTACAACACAATCCTTTGATAACAATATATATATGGGCAGCGCAATAACGCGCTGTTAACGTGATTCTGGGACGTGCAGCTGTAGCCCGATCCACTCTGGTCCACGCAAGATACCAAGTCCAAATACTTGATACTCCACAAGTGTAAGTACCCCAAGGAATGCTGGGAGTAGGGACGGGTAGGGCATAAGAAAAATAATGAAGAGGAAAAAACCCTAACTGACTAATACTAACTCATCGAGGAAAACCCGGCCGCCAGCGGAGAGGAAACCCGGCTGACCAGCGGAGCTCCCCGGTGAGTGTAAATGAAGGGAGAAAGCTCGCCCGGCCTGTCAGCGGAGAACAAGCCCGGCTGACAAGCGGAGCAACAACGAGGGCTGCAGAAAAGAAGAGGAATCCCGCCGGATGGCGGAGCAAAACCCGGCCGCCGGGCGGGACACCAAAAGAAAAGGGGGAAAATAAGGCAATGGAAAGTGACACAGTCCGTGTCACAAGGAACAAGCGCATAGGCAAGGCGCTTGCTCCTAAACAAAGAGAGAGACCACGGAGGCTAGGAACGGCCCCACAGAGCCGCAAACTCTCACAAACAACAGAACGCAAATACTCAGGAACGGAAGTCAGGCACAGGAAGTCAGGCAACAGACGGACCCGACGGAGCTAGACGCAAGAACGTGAAGCGTCGCTCCCCGGGTCAAGAAATCTTAAGTAGTGCACTAATTAAAGGGATAGCGCACGGGGAAGGGGCTTGAGGCATGACAATGGTGCAATGAGCAAGGGACTCACATCTGAGTATACCCTTCCACGCTTAGGGTGGACAAAATTATTAACAACAAGGGGTGGTGATGGACAGAGTCTCTGAATTAAGCAGAGTACTCTCACCCAGTCAAGAGATCAGGGCTAGATCCAACGGCTGTAATGCCAGAAACCGGTCCCCGGAAGCTTGTTTCCTTTCCAGTAAAGAATTGGCTTGGTAGTTTGGTCTGCCCTGTTCCCATGATGCATTGGGCCAGGAACAGACTAATTTGCATGTAGCCGGGTTCTGAACTGGGTTGGTTCAGTGAGCTAAAAAACGGTGATGGATCAAGCCCTGATCTCTTGACTGGGTAGGAGTGTTCTGCTTAATTCAGATGCTCTGTCCATCACCACCCCCTTTATGAATCGTTTTGGCCACTATAGGAGTGGAAGGGTATGCTCAGACATGAGTCCCTAGCTCACTGCACCATCAGGATTCAAGCAAGCCGGGCCGAAGACGGCTGTAATGCCAGAAACCGGTCCCCGGAAGCTTGTTTCCTTTCCAGTAAAGAATTGGCTTGGTAGTTTGGTCTGCCCTGTTCCCATGATGCATTGGGCCAGGAACAGACTAATTTGCATGTAGCCGGGTTCTGAACTGGGTTGGTTCAGTGAGCTAAAAAACAGTGATGGATCAAGCCCTGATCTCTTGACTGGGTAGGAGTGTTCTGCTTAATTCAGATGCTCTGTCCATCACCACCCCCTTTATGAATCGTTTTGGCCACTATAGGAGTGGAAGGGTATGCTCAGACATGAGTCCCTAGCTCACTGCACCATCAGGATTCAAGCAAGCCGGGCCGAAGACGGCTGTAATGCCAGAAACCGGTCCCCGGAAGCTTGTTTCCTTTCCAGTAAAGAATTGGCTTGGTAGTTTGGTCTGCCCTGTTCCCACGATGCATTGGGCCAGGAACAGACTAATTTGCATGTAGCCAGGTTCTGAACTGGGTTGGTTCAGTGAGCTAAAAAACGGTGATGGATCAAGCCCTGATCTCTTGACTGGGTAGGAGTGTTCTGCTTAATTCAGATGCTCTGTCCATCACCACCCCCTTTATGGATCGTTTTGTCCACTATAGGAGTGGAAGGGTATGCTCAGACATGAGTCCCTAGCTCACTGCACCATCAGGATTCAAGCAAGCCGGGCCGAAGACGGCTGTAATGCCAGAAACCGGTCCCCGGAAGCTTGTTTCCTTTCCAGTAAAGAATTGGCTTGGTAGTTTGGTCTGCCCTGTTCCCATGATGCATTGGGCCAGGAACAGACTAATTTGCATGTAGCCGGGTTCTGAACTGGGTTGGTTCAGTGAGCTAAAAAACGGTGATGGATCAAGCCCTGATCTCTTGACTGGGTAGGAGTGTTCTGCTTAATTCAGATGCTCTGTCCATCACCACCCCCTTTATGAATCGTTTTGGCCACTATAGGAGTGGAAGGGTATGCTCAGACATGAGTCCCTAGCTCACTGCACCATCAGGATTCAAGCAAGCCGGGCCGAAGACGGCTGTAATGCCAGAAACCGGTCCCCGGAAGCTTGTTTCCTTTCCAGTAAAGAATTGGCTTGGTAGTTTGGTCTGCCCTGTTCCCATGATGCATTGGGCCAGGAACAGACTAATTTGCATGTAGCCGGGTTCTGAACTGGGTTGGTTCAGTGAGCTAAAAAACGGTGATGGATCAAGCCCTGATCTCTTGACTGGGTAGGAGTGTTCTGCTTAATTCAGATGCTCTGTCCATCACCACCCCCTTTATGAATCGTTTTGGCCACTATAGGAGTGGAAGGGTATGCTCAGACATGAGTCCCTAGCTCACTGCACCATCAGGATTCAAGCAAGCCGGGCCGAAGACGGCTGTAATGCCAGAAACCGGTCCCCGGAAGCTTGTTTCCTTTCCAGTAAAGAATTGGCTTGGTAGTTTGGTCTGCCCTGTTCCCATGATGCATTGGGCCAGGAACAGACTAATTTGCATGTAGCCGGGTTCTGAACTGGGTTGGTTCAGTGAGCTAAAAAACGGTGATGGATCAAGCCCTGATCTCTTGACTGGGTAGGAGTGTTCTGCTTAATTCAGATGCTCTGTCCATCACCACCCCCTTTATGAAGCATTTTAAATAAAGCAGTTTTATTTTTTTTAAATGCAGTCGCATTTAAAAAAGAAAAATGAAACGTTTCTGTTTCATTTTTAAAGAGTAGACTGTGGTTCGTGGGACCACTGCCTGCACGTAAAAAATATTTTTGCATACATTCACAAAGGGGAAGTTGTCCCATGGGGACCCCTTCCCATTTGCGAGTGCCTTACTTCAAGTAGGTGGTAAACTGCAAGTGTTTTGCGACCGCAATTGCAGGCGCAAAACAATCATTCATTGAAATGCGACTCGCTCTTAGGAAGGGACACCATTGGCATGCCCCTTCCTAATAGCAAGTCGCAACCCCTATTTTGCGAGTCAATAATAGGTTACAGACTCGCAAAATAGGGGTTGTACTTGGGGCAGACCTATTTTGCAGGCGCAAAAGGGCGGATGACCCATTTGCGACCGCAAAAAACTGTTGTACATCTGGCGCTAGGTGTATTGAGAAAGGGGCGAGTTATGTGAAGAGCTAGAGAAAAAACTACTTAGAGGTGGACATGGGGATATGCAGACACAGAGAGCCTCACTGAAACAAGAAATTCATTGAGGGTAAATAAACTTACTGAAAACCGTGGTATGTGGGGATTGAAGATGGACCTGATTGAATTGTGGGTAAGGTGCCTTTGATTAAAGGGGGTAGACTGAGGAAGAAAAGAGAGAACCCCAAGAGGATAGCCAGGGAGGTGGACACCAGTTGGTAGATGGTCAGCTCTTAGGACAATGAGAATGAGTGGGTCTGGGATTGGGAAGAAACTGTGCCGAGAGGATTAGTGACTTTAGGTATTCCATAGTTTCCAAAGCCTGTATTTTACTTGGGAAGTCGACTCAAGCCTGAAGTTGCTCTAAGAAAGTTCTTTCACAACAGTACTTTGTTTTTTAGGTTTAAGAACTCAGATTTTCTACTTGTTTCCAGTTGAATTAGATTGGAGCTCACTGGACACCAGGTCAACTTATCCGCTTCACCCACATAAAGATACATGTAGACTTCGACTCTATTCTTTCATTTGTTTGAGTTTGAAGGTAGCTAGTTTGGTGTTCAACAACCTCGTGCTCTGTAGAGGGTGCCTTGACCATAGGATTGTTAGAGGATCAGAGACAAGTTTCACCTAAAGTCTACAGCATTGGCCCCAAAAAGTTTAGCGACTGACTTGGTATTGGTCTCAATAAGAGACCATGCACAATTTCACAAAGGGGAGAGGGGTTGGCCTAACGGCTAAGGCGCTCGACCTCGGACCTGGGGATCTGGGTTCGAGTCTCGGTAACGACGCCAACAACCTCCTGAGATTCTGGGCAAATCACTTAATCTCCCCGTGCCTAAAAAATGAAAGTGTGTCCACATGTAACGTAACTGGTGCTATGTAAAGCACTCTGATACCCGATTCAGTTCGGGTCTAGTTCGCGCTATATAAAACTCTGCAAAACAAACAAAACTTACTCTACGAACAGAGGTAATTGCGACCAAGAAGGCCACTTTCCAAGATAAGTGCTGCAAAGAAAATTTGTGTATTGGTTCAAAAGGTGTTCCCATCAGCTTGGTTAAGACCACATTGAGATCCCACGGAGGAAAAGGCGGTCGAATTGGTGGATACACCTTTTTCAATCCTTCTAAGAAATCCTTCACCACTGGCATCTTAAAGAAAGAACCCTGTGTAGGAGATTTTCTGTACGCTGTGATGGCTGCTAAGTGTACCTTGATGGAAGAAAATTGCAGCCCGACTTAGCCAGATATACCAAATATGGCAGTATGACCTGTTCCTGTCCTGAGACTGGGTCATGTCCGTTATTCAAACACTAGAAACGCTTCCATTTGAAAGCGTAGGAAGCTCTAGTGGAAGGTCTTTTAGCTTCAATGAGGATGTTCATACAGTCATCTGGCAAGTCTAAGTGCCCATATTGCAAGACTTCAGGAGCCATGCTGTCAGCCGTAACGAAGGAAGGTTGGGATGGAATACTCTCCTCTCCCTTGGCTCTTGGATAGCAGGTCCGGACGGCAAGGCAACCTCTGGGTTGGAACTTCGGAGTGCTGTAGAAAGTCCGGGTACCACCACTGGCGCGGCCACTCCGGAGCTACCAGTATCATCCTGGAGTTGATCTTGTAAAATTTGGTGATCACCACTGGAATGAGAGGCAGTGGGGGAAAGACATAGAGCAAGTTCTGGGACCAGCTTATCAGCAGCGCATTCCCGCTTGAACCTGGTTGGGGAAACCTGGATACGTAGACGGGGCATTTGGCGTTTGTTGTGTCTGCGAACAAGTCTATGTCTGGAAAACCCCAGCGTTGAAAAATGCCTTGAGCAACGTCGTTGTTGAGCACCCAGTTATGCGCCTCTACAAACTCTCTGCTGAGGAAGTCCGCCTGAACATTTAGGAAACCTGGGATGTGGACTGCCTTGATGGTCAGACGTCTTGACAGTAACCACTTCCAAATTGCTGGCGCCTCCTAGGACAGAATTCTGGACCTGGTGCCTCCCTGCTTGTTCAGGTAAAACATTGTCGTGGTGTTGTCTGTCTGAACTAAGAGTGAGTTGGATCTCAGAGACGGGAAGAAGGATTTGAGAGCTAGCTGGACTGCTCTTAGTTCCAGGAAGTTGATATGGTAACCCTTCTCTGTGTCCGACCACTGACCTTGCACTTGGAGGTGATCCATATGGGCACCCCAGCCCTGCAGTGAGGCGTCTGTCACGATAGTTTGTGTTGGAGTCTCTTGGTGAAAGGGAACCCCTTGCGGTAGATTTGATCTCTTTGTCCACCACCTGATGGAGTCCTTGGCCGACTAGGGAAGGGCAATCCGATCTTCCCACTTCCCTGAATCCTGTGCCCACTGGACCTCCAGAGCCTGCTGAAGAGGACGCATGTGCAATCGAGCATTGGGGACAATGAAGATGCACGAGGCCATGGACCCCAGGAGAGAGGACACTTTTCTGACCGTAGGGAGGAGAGTCTGAAGAAGCTCCTGAGACTTCTTCCTGATAGATATGAACATCTCCTCCGAAGGACACACGCTTCCTTCCACGGTGTCCAGCGACGATCCCAGGTAGTGAATGCTCTGAGTGGGGTTGAGAATCGATTTCTTGAAATTGACTCGTAGACCCATTTTGTTCAGAATATGAAGACTGTAAGACCGATGCGACTGAAGCAGAGATGGAGTGGAACTCTTCAGAAGCCAGTCGCCCAGGTATGGGTAAATGAAAATTCCTCGTTTGCGCAGAAAGGCCGCCACCACTGCCATGCACTTTGAAAACGTTCTTGGTGCTGACTGGAGTCCAAATGGCAAAACTCGAAACTGATAATGATGCCGAGCCACTTGAAAACGGAGAGACTTTCGATGCTTCCTGGACACTGGAATGTGGAAATAAGCATCCTGCAAATCTATGGAGCACATCCAGTCTCCTTGATGTAAATGGGGGAAGATCTGGTGTAGAGCCAGCATCCGGAACTTTTCTTTTCGTATGTATCGGTTTAAGATGCGAAGATCCAGAATAGGCCTGTACTCCACAGACGGACCCTTTTTCTCGACCAGGAAATAACGAGAGTATATCCCCTGGCATCTCTGATGAATTGGGACACGTTCTATGGCTTCATTTAACAGAAGACTGCGTACCTCCTTTTGAAGGATGGGATGACACGAACCGAGTTCCATCGGAGGAATTGAAGGAGGTGGAGTCTTGAAACGTAGTAGATATCCATTTGACAATATTTAGCACCCATTTGTCGCTTGTTATATTGCGCCACTCCTCCAGAAAACCAGCGATACTTCCTCCTACCGGAGTGGACAACACGTTTAAAGGAGGTAACTGCTCATTGTCTCGCTGGCTGTTTTGAGGTAGAGGCCTGTTGTTTATTGATGCCTCTTCCCCTCCCTGGTCGTCTTTGTTGGAAATTAGACCTTTGCTGCTGCTGTTGACCTTGCGACGACCACTGGTTCGATTGACCTTTTTGTTGGAACTGCCCTTTCTCATTGGAACGAAAACGATTATCAAAGTTTTTCTTCTTCTCAAGGCCTACCGCCTTAACTGTGTCCAGTTCCGCTTTCATTTTTGCCATCTCCTCGTCTGCATGAAGACCGAAGAGAGAAGATCCATTAAACGGTAAGTTAGTGATCTTTTGCTGTACTTCCGGTTTAAGGCCTGTTAATCGCAGCCATGCAGCACGCCTTGAACAGATCCCATGAGCGTATCCGTGAGCAGCTAAACCAGCCCCATCCGCCGAGGCGCTAATAACTTGGTTAGCGACAAGACCTCCTTCCTGTAAGATTTCTCCAAAATCTTGCTGATCTTCTTTAGGAAGCTTGTCTACAAAACGACCCAGGGAATCCCATAAGGACCCGTCGTATCTTCCCAATAGAGCAGAGGCAATGGAAACCTTCATATAAGAGGCCAATGTGTTGCACATTTTCCTGCCCATGGAATCTATCACTTTGCTGTCTCTATCTGGAGGAGCGGAGGATGAAGACATCGATGACTGAGTCTTCCTAGCCGCTGCCACAATGATAGAATCTGGAGGAGGATCTGAGCGAAGAAATAATGGATCCTGATCAAGGACCTTATATTTCTTAGCTATTCATGAAGGCACAGACCCCACTGTTGCAGGAGTTAGAAAGGTCTGAGTGGTAAGGTCAATAATGCCAGGAACAAGTGGAAGCAAAGGTCTCGCTGAGGAACGGTGACGTAGGGTCTCAAAGATTACCGTGGTGGACACAGTAGGAACCAACATAGTTATATTTAATTTGCTCGCTCCTCGACATAACACCTCATTGAAGGTAGTGAGATCGTCCACAGGTGAAACTCGTGATGGAGGTGTAGAAGTACAAGTAGGACTTGGTAGACTAGGTAGACCAAGTGCGAGGTCTTCGAGATCTCCTCCTTGATGAAGAATGAAAAGACCTAGATCTGTCCCTTGAATGTCTATGACGGGATCGCGGAGAGTGTGATCTAGTCGGAGTTCTCCTTCTTGAAGATACCACAGTGGGTGTCCTTGATCATCGTGGAGATCTCCGAGGTGTTTGAATTGGAATTGAAAATTTTGACAGGCGGGAAGGAGAGTAGGTACGGGAATAGTCCGAACCAAGACTTCTGATAGACCTAGCTTTCTTCTGCCTAGGTTCTTGACCAACTTCTAGAGACCCCTCCGGTGAAACCTGTACAAAATTAAGTTCAGGTGACGAAGATCTTGAGGGAGAATGAGATGCACCGGCAACCTCCTCCGAGGCCCCAGCATGTTCTTTGTCCCTCGACGTCGATGGCCTCGACATCGATAAATGTCCCTCCCTCGACTTCGAACCATGGTGATGCCCTGTAGGAGTCAAGTGCTGTGTAGATTTCGACGTCTTCACAGGAGACCTCGACCTGGCATGACGTTGCGGCGATCTTGACTTCGAATGACGTCGACATCGTGGTGACTTCGACGTCAAGGTGATCTCGATGTCGAATGGTGCCTTACTCTCGACGTCGACTGGTCTTCAGGTCTCTTCGCCGTCTCCAAGCTTCTCGACGTCGACCTACGGTGAGGTGACGGAGAGTGTCCCGACGTCGATGGGGGTCTAGACGTCGATACATGTTTCGACGTTGATAGAACCGCATCTTGGACATACCTCGGTTCCGAAGCAGGACGCTTCGACGTCGAGGCCTTTCTCAACGACGGAGACTTACGCCGTCTCGACGTCGGAGACTGTTCAGGCATTTTCTTCGACGGTGGCTGCAACACCAACGGCGAACAATCTGGAATCTACCTTTTTCTCGATGTTGTAGAGGCAGACTGTAGAAGGTGTCGATGCTTCTGTTGAGAGGAGGGCTCTTGATCCCCAAGGCCACTTTCTGGATGTGTTCTTCCTCTCTACATCACCGGCTGAAGTCGAATCCTCTCTCTATCATGGTGCGTTCTTGAGGAAAACCTTTGGCAGTGATAACAGGCGTCTACCTTATGAGAAGAAGGAAGACAGGCGATACACACGGAGTATGGATCTGACCTAGCCATCTTTTTTCCACAAGATGGATAATTTCTGAAGAGAGCTGGCATTTTGACAGAAAAAGATGACAAGTTTCAGTCAGAAAAAGAAGGAAAAACTTCTTCAGCACAGGAGAAATGGTAAACAGCAAGAAAAATAACAAGTTCTGACTAAAAAGTCAAAAAATTGTCGAGCTCAAGCTCCAGGATACTCACAGAAGGAGCCGGAAAAAAGAACTGACCTAACTGTCACCTGTGGTGCATGCTGGGAGCATAGGGCTCTCGGAGGTTCTTAAAGGCAAAGTACCTAGATTCTTGTAAGTCTTAAAAGCGAGGTGCCAGTTGTATTTTCTGTCTCAGGAGAGTAATTCCTATGCAGCCTATGGGCCAAACTGCCTTCAAATACTTGTGTTTTTTTCCTTGTTCTGGAAAATAAAGAAATTCTTGCATGAAGCCATTTGGGTGTATGGTCTCTATTACAAGTTTTCTTAAGTAATTTATTACTGTGCAAGTATGGCTGAGTTGTTTTCTGGCTGTTTGTCCCTTTTTTTGTTTGGATTTTATAGGGCTGAATATATATATATATATATATATATATATATATATATATATATATATATATATATATATATATATATATATATATATATATATATATATATATATACCGTATTTTCCGGCGTATAAGACAACTTTTTAACCCCTTAAAATTTTCTGAACAGTCGGGGGTCGTCTTATACGCCGGGTGCCAAATTTGAGGGTATGTTTTCATGCGTTTTTTACATAGCGCGGAATACACCCGAAGGCGTCAGACTGCTTCTGCATTATAAAACACTGCGCGAGCACGCAATCAGAGCTCGTGTTTTTTTGGCAGAAATACAGAAATCCTCCTGTAACATAAATTGCTCAAGCAGTGAAAATACTACCGGTAAGGCGTATTGGCCGCACTGGCTGGCGAGGGGCTGGCGAGGGGCCGATCTTGTGTTCGTCTTGTGTTTGAGTTCCCTAAGCTGCACCATTTCCCGCCCACGCTTCGGACCCAGCCAGGGGCTCTAATCCGCCGTCCGTGCCCAGTGCCGGAACTCCCCCTCCCCTCGCACCGCGGGGGCTGTGGGGGATATTGGTACGTCACTAGCGCAGGCGTCAATCATGCACTAAAAGGTTTATGCGATTGTATATAGCGCGGACTTTACCCGAAGGTGTCAGAGCGTTTTACAGTAGGAACAGTATTGATACAAGAGGAACAATTACAAATGAACAAATTATAAAAGCAAACGTTAAGTTACATGGATCAAAAGGGACAATAGTGAGCAACCAAAATACATGAGGTAGCAATCGGTACATTCCTGGAGAAAAAAAGTGATAAGTGTGCAGGTTACAAAAGCGTACAAAGTACGAGCCAAAATAAAATAAAATACATTCTCAAAATGGCTATGCAGGACTGAGTTGGACTGCACTGGAAGTGGGGGTAGTCTTATACGGCGAGTATAGCACGAAACCTACATTTTATCAAGCAAATTAGGGGGTCGTCTTATACGCCGGAAAATACGATATATATATATATATATATATAATATCGTATTTTCCGGCGTATATATATTGTTACAAGCTCCGGGGTCCCGCACATGGGTGGGGATAATTCACTGCTTTAGACTATTGATGAGTATCCCCTGGCAGAGAAAGAAGGGTTGTTTCCAAACAGGAAGACCTCAGATTTGTTTGAATTAAGTTTTAGGCAATTGGAATTCATCCAGTTGCCAATAGCTGCCATACAATCATGGAAATTTACACGATTCTGGTTGTTAGAAGAAGAAATAGCTACAACCAATTGGGTGTTGTCGGCATATGAAGTAAGTGCAAGCCCATAAGATCTTATATGGGAGGCCAGAGGTTTAACAAACACGGTAAACAACGTGGGGCTTAGTCAGGACCCTTGCGGGACTCCATATGCCAGTAAGAATGGCAACCGCACGAATGGGTCTGAAGCCAACACTTGTTTCCTATTTGATAGAAAGGATTCTAGTAAATTTCATGGCTGATCCCTCGAAACCCACAGCCCGGAGATGGTAGAGCAAAATGTTGTGGTCAACTGTATCAAAGGCGGCCAATAATTCTAAAAGTATAAGTGCTGCACTGCCACCACTGTCAACTATAGCTCGAATCTCTTCTGTGGTTTTGACAAGAGCGGTTTTGGTGCTATGAAAGATCCTAAACCCAAAATGGGTGGAATCTAACAGTTAGTGGTCGGACAGGAATTGGGCCACTGGTTGATTGAAGGCTTTTTCTATTAACTCGCTGGAAAGGGTAGCCTGGAGATCGGCCAATAGTTGTTTGAGTTGTAGGATCTAGATTAGATTTTTTTTTAAATAGTGGACTTATAGACGCCTCCTTCCAATTGGTAGGGAACACTGGTGATTCCAGCATTGAGTGAAAAACGTTGGTCAAGCAAGTTGCAAATGTTTCCCCCGCCAGATTGATTATACTGGGTAGATAGGGATCCATAGGTAAGCATGATTTAACAGTTTTAATCAGATTCATCACCTGTGGTAACAATACTGGTGAGAAAACAAACATTTGGGCCTTCCTCGAGTATTAGCAAATGCAATTGGTCAATCTTATGTGATTCCAAATTTTGATCAAACTTATTAAAGATTTGAACAACTTTATTCCTAAAGAACTTTGCCAAGGTGTCAACTAAGTCCGAACTATTGTTAGCTAGATTGTTCTTTGCCACAGTGCATGGCGCTGCTACAGTGCACATGATCCGAAAGAGTTCTTTAGAGGCACTGCTAGCTGCAATTATTTTTTGCATGAAGTAAGCAGATTTTTCCTCAATTGTCATTGCTTTATACTTGCTAAAACAAGTTTTATATTCCTCTTTTTCTGTCCTAATGTATTTCTTCCTCCAAAGCCTCTCTTGTCTTCTGCAAGCTTGTTTCTGAAGTTTAGGGTTCTCAATGAAGCATGGAGCGAAGGGTTTATTTCTCTGTGATTTGCAAGTCTTAAGGGGCACTGCAATGGCTGTCCCAGAGTGAATCCAGTCACTATAGGCCAAGGAGGAGTTTTCCGGATTATCAGATTGGGGAGTCTTTTAAAATGTTATTAAAAATATCTGACTGAAATGTATTCCATACACCGGACTTAATTTCCTGATTAGTGGATTTAGTCTGAATGGTTTTGAATAGAAGCTTTATACCAAATATTACCGCAAGGTGGTCAGACCAGGTTAGGGGATCAGTGCTTTCATGGCCAATTGGGATTATTGGAAAACAATCTGTCTAATGTAAGGCCTGCACTGTGGGTAGGATTATTAACTAGTTGTGATAGGCCGAAACCCTCCAAGACTCCAGAATAGCAGTTGTATCCTTGGCTTTAGGGTTTTCCAGGAGAACATTTCAATCTCCTAACAAGGTGATGTATTTAGCCCTCAAACCTTCCTCCAGGAGTGAGCCAACATTATCAATAAAGATGTTTCTAGGTCCGGGGGGGGGGGGGGGGGGGGACGGGCGGCAGACTAAGGTGCCCGTAAAAGATTCTGTGTGGAAAGTGCCACATTAAACTTAAAAGCTTCACAAATCGGGTATGACCAATTGTTCAATAACCCCAGAGTACGTATTCTTAAAAATCAATGCTAAACTTCTGCCCCATTTCAGGCATCTCTCTACGTGATAAAGTGTGAAGTTAGGAGCGAGTCGCTGCTACCAAGTCTGGTCCTGAAGTTTGGTCTGCCAAAAATTCAGTAATCCAGGCCATATATATTATATGATTTTCTTTAAAGTCACAGAATTCAAACTGATGCTTTATCAGGGACCTTGCATTTAAACGAGCACACTTAAGAGTTTCTTCCATGGGAGGGACTGTAGAGATACCAGAAACTGGGCCAGCTTCGATATTGCACTTTCCATTTAACCATAGAAAGGTGCTGTTACAGCGAGTGCAGTCTAGTGCTTTATCCTGAATAACAGAGTCCGGGTCTAAATATAAACATCCCTGGACCTTACCTTTGACAGCTATTCCCAGAAGTGCTTCCCTAGAGCAAGATACCCTCGGTAGGGGATGGGAGCCAAAACTGGCAGGGGGGCTGGTGCTGAGCATGGACAGGTGCAGATGGGCATGCCTTTGGCGTGCCTTAGGTGCACTAGTGACGAGAATGTGTTTTGTGGCCCATTTAAACCCCTCGAGGCAAGTCAAATGGGTGCCTCTATACCATGTCAAAATAGCAGAACAAAACTCACATTAAGTACTGTGGAGAAGTGCTCATTATTTACGAATAATTATTATGTGTTCTTTAAATAGCACTTTTCTTCAAAGTACTTTAAATAGAGTATTCAGTGTACATGTATTTCCAAAATAAACCAGTACTCACTCTTGAGAACACTTTAAGTAAAAACGTTGGTGTACGCTTATACCGATTTAAACTGGTACTTGTTCCGTAATTAACCGGGATGAAATCCAAATGTATTGCTCTGCATATCGTCTTGTACTAAAAGAACTCACAGTGTGCGCCAGCCACTCAACAACAAATGGATCTTAAATTGGCACCTCCTGACTGTGCATGTGCAGACTACATCAGTAACTCGAGTGTGCAATGAAATTGGTGGTGTTTCACTCATACCACTCAATGGTGTTTCTTTCCCGTACACTGCCTTCGTCCTGCTCCGCTCCAGTCTTGATACTCTGTCCTGGACAGTCACTCACCTTTACCTTGTGGAGAAGCGTGGCTCAGTGGTTCGAGGCGGCAGACCCGGCAGCGGAGATCGACCGTGGACCAGGGTTCGATTCCCCGCCTCGGCGGGTCTCGGGCTCAAAAATTCCACGGACTCGACAATTCTCGCTCCGGTGCCTACTCGAATCACGGGGTCACACTCTGCAACTCTGGGCAATAGCTTGCTTAATCTCCACTACGGCCCCTCGCGGCGGGATGGCTGGCTTTCACCTTGTGGACACCCTGCCGGGGTTTCTCACAGGGGAATACCAGGACGGGTTCCCTAAGCAAGCGCCAGGATGCCCTTTGGGTGACAGGTTTGCGCTATATAAGTACACCTACATTTACATTTATATTTACATTTACTTCTGACTCAATACGGAGATGGAAGAAGGCCCTGAAGAAGGCCTCCATGTCATTTCATAAGGCCTACACCAAACTTCTTAAAGCACCCTCACCCCCAACCTCACCCCAAAAAGGTGAAAATTCTTTAGAAATCAGGCATTTGTTATATGTAATAAGTTTTCCAGGCAAGTGTAGAATGCGTTCATAATGCTTCTTTTATGCTTTATACAAAGGTCCCATGAGGTCTTCAACATTGCACCTTGCGACAGTGTCCTATCGCAACCATACATTTGCCTTATTCCTATCTGCCTCCAGTCTTGTGAACTTCATTAGTGATGTCAGAAATACTGTCTGCTGTACTATTATTGTCTGCATTAAAGGGTCTCATGACAATTAAGAAAGTCCCCTCTCGGCCACGACGGCGACCAACATGGCCGCATAGACGCTCGGCTCCGCCGCTCGCCCTCGCCTCCCGCACCATCCTGGCAATGATCCTGCATCTCAGCCGTGGCCCCGCGTAGATGAGCGGATGCGGTGCCCGGCCGTGTGACTCCGTACTGAAAACTGCCCCGGACGGCCGAGTGACATCGTCGTGAAGATTCCGGCCTCTACAGTGGGCGAGCCGGGACCTCGAGTGGCACTGCAGCCGCCGTGGAAGTGATCAACATCGGCCCTGGTCGGCCATATTGGATCGGTGACCCGAGCCGAGATTCGTCGCGCATACATTGCCGTGGGTAGATGGGCTTGACACGGCTCTGGACCCCTAAGCTTTGTGGCATATGTTTGTGTTGGCGCCTGTGGAGGTGGATATACTGGGGTGCTATGTGGAGTGACTAACCTGGGCCGGCCTTTCTTTAGGGGCTGCCAGTGGGCGACCACGCACCATCTGAGGCGGACATCGGAAGTGGATCCCTCGCCTGGTTACGGCCGGTGAGCGGTGCGCGGCATTGAGCGAGTGTGTGGGCTCGAATATCATGACCCATATGCACGCCGCGGCCTGATGTTAATATCCTAGCTGCCTGCTCGGACTGCTCCGTATCCTGTTCGGAGGCTCCTCTGAGAGGGGCAGTGTTTTGTACGTTGGCGGTAGAGGGATGGAACCTACAGTGAGAGATGTCTTACTGGCCATTACGAACTTGCACTCAGCCCTGCAACATTGGTGGCTGGTCATCAATGGCTCCCAGGCGATCATTGCTCCTGCCACGGGATCTACAGAGGCAGATGGGCACAGTGTAGATTGGATGCCCGGCCTTTTCCAGTCGGTTGACGCCGAGGACTCCCTGGGGTGTCCAGAGTTGGGATGTGAGACCAGTGAGCACGGCGGCCGGAGCTGCGTGTCTGCTGCCCTTGTTACCTACTTGCCGGCTGCTCCGCCTCCGAAACAAAAGTGCCTTGTTTTTTCGACAACGGACAGTGAACCCTGGAGGAACAGTGCTGACTCTGTGCCGCTCTTTTTGCTGAAGGCCCGGGTGGCCCCTACTGCGACAGCGGGTCCATCGACTTTGCCTGCTCGGGGACTGGGGAACTTGTCTGCTTCTGCTCAGACTGGCCAGGGTTGATCGCTGACTGTTTGCGGCGTTTTATGGGTGATCCTGGTTACGATGCGGAATATGGCTTTTGATTGTGCCTTTGGGGGGCTGAGATGAACGTAAATTGATGCTCACTTTCCATCTTGGTGGGCTCACACGCTTTTCGGTTTGTGGGGGGGGGGTGGGATTGGGGCCGAGGCTATGGCCCTCCTCCGGGCTTTTCCATTTTCGGGGTTCTTATTGGGGCGACAGGCATGCCTATGGGAGGGGGTGGGCCGTAGCCCTCTGCTGGTATGTAGGGTGGGGGGTTGGGGGATGGGAAGTGTTTTTCGTTACTTCTTTGTTTCTATGGCCCTATTTTTCCTTTTCTTCTCTTCTTATTGTATCCCTTTTCCTTATTTTCGGTGTATTTCTTCCTAGTCGGGGTAGTGGGTTTTAGTTGTGTTGGGAAGACTCCTGTAATGTGTACTTGCGTATATTCTCTATTATTACTGCTTCATGAGTATGATGTTGAGTGCTAGTACATAGCTATTGTCGATTCAAGTCCTGTTTTTGACTTCCCAATTGTGCATCTCAATTGAAGACTATTATCCTGTTTTAAGACTTGCTTAGTTTACGATTTCGCAATATCGCTGGCCATTTGATCCTTCTACCCTTATTATAAAATGGGATCCTCTTTATCCTGGAACACTGTGGACAAATTGATCTATGAATCCTGATTTAATGGACTACGCCGGACTGAAGATAACTGTATTGTTGTCACTCGCTGTGCGAGGCTTTGAATCTTTTTGAGTTGGTGATTTGCAATTCTTCGGCCGGTGCCTGCTTTTATTTGTACTGCTGCATGTGAGGTTTTCCAAATAAAAATTTATTAAAAAAAAAAAAAAAAAGAAAGTCCCCTCTCTTTTGTTGAATGAATTGTACACGACAATCATGATAAATGACGGTAGGAAATATCTAATACAATCTACTGTATGGTCCACAGCATATAGCACAATCCTATCTTTTCACAATAATGTATTTTAAACTCAATAATATAAATTCAAGGTAAAGTCTACATGAATTATCTGCATGCTTAATTTGGAGGACCAAAACAAATTGTGTATTCTTAGGAATTTCAAGAATATTTGGCATCTTTATGACTGTACTAGACCTGATACTATTGTTTAATATGGCATGTGTCTAAAACTAGAAACTTAATTGGCAATAAATACAACAAAAAATCAAAGGTGATCACATTTATGTGAGAATTTGATAGTTGAAATGTAATATTAGTGGAGAGATCCCAAATCACTTTCTAAATAAATAAAGCACTTTCTTGCTAAATAAATAAAAGCACACCTAACGGAGGTCTTCAATTTATCAAGTCACCACATACCCCCTGAATCAGAGCAAAACAATATCAATCTAAAATTTTGCAGCAAGACATGTCTGTGACGATAACTCTGTTCTCTTGTAGTCATGTTAGAAGCGTTGCCAAAAAAGAAGCAAATATGGGCCTTACTACTCCCTTTCCCACTCCCTCGCGAGTCGCTTGCTCTCAGTGACTTTCTTTTCAATTGTCTTATTTCCTTTTTTGTTTTGCCTCTCCTCCAGCCTTGTTGAATGAAATGAATTGTGAAAATAAAATTTGTTGAGCATACTTGAACGTTTCTTGTTTGTTCTCAAAGAGTAGTCTTTCCCAGCGCATTAAAGACAATGTGTTATGATTAAAGGCAAAAGGGAGCGCAGGAATTCAAGTACCTGAGTGGGTGTGATGTGACTGATATCTTCTGAGGCCAGCTGTTTCAGGAGCGTCGTTTTCCCTGCATTATCCAATCCCAGGAGAAGGATTCTCACCTCCTGGTCTGGAGCACTTTTCAGTTTTCTTAAGATTGAAAGCAAACCCTTTAACAAACAGAAAAACAAGCTGTAAAATATGCATGCTGTTTCTTTGTTGAATTTTCCCATTTATAGTTTTTCCATCAATGGTAGTTTCACCGCAACCTTAACAAACAAGCATTGGCATAGCCAATCGGTATCGCCCTTGGAACCTTATAGGTGTTTAGCTATGCAACAGTTGATGTTGTTGCACCAAGGATATTGTGCAGCATAACTAAATACTTATAAGGTCCCAAAAGCGAGACTTATTGGCTATGCCAATGCTTGTTTATTCTATGGTAAAGGTTTCCATTTGGACAATGTAAAACCTTTTTGAGCGCCACATCTTTAAAAAAAATGACAAGAATATGTCCTTTTGAGGGTGCCAGTGATGGATTAAAAAATAAATAAAAACAAGTGTTTAAATGAGGGACAATGTTCGATCCAATAACTAAGGTATGCTAAAGGATTTAGTGTGCTGCTGGCCTGCTAAGAAAAAGCATATGTTGTGTTTCTGGAATCAAAGGCCAAGGAAGTCCCTAATTTTAGCAACAACTGTTTTGAGAGGCTGGCATCCACATAAAAGGAGAAAGATGCTCTTACCTTACTCATCTCGGTTCAAAATGCAGCCTAGGTTTACGATGTGCTTCAACATGCGTTATCAGGTAGCTCTACTAAAGCACTCTTAGTAACAAGCAAATGGTGTGCGCCAAAGTGATCGCAAGCAAGACGTGCGGCCGGGAGTTGTGTGCGCGCGCGCAAAAGGGAAATTAAGAAAAACACGCAGGCTGGCGAGTGGTGTGCGCGCACCATGACGAGAGAGGGAAGCCATATAGCGCCTCTGCTCGTCATGTGCGCGTAACCGCACGCTCTATGCAGCCAAAAGAGTGTGCTAGGACTTTTAAAAGCCCACACACTAAATGTCTCGCAATGCAGCGCATGTGCTGGCTCAGCGAGACCTAAAATCAAGTAGCAAGAAAAGCTGCTATTACTCTCTCCTGGGAGGAGTAGAGTCGTTTAATCTATGGCCTACTTGATGATAAAAAATATAAATAAAGAAATACTACAACCAATACATTTACAGCCACCGGTGAGTGCCTTCATTGTACATTTATTAAAAGGACAGCAACAAAAACAAATTCTAGAACCTATGTCATAAACATGCATGCTGAACTTGGTATGGGAATATTCAGCATTCTAATTACCAAAAAGTTAACAATAATCAAGGCATAATTTCATGTACTGAGCTTAAATTTAATATTACAGAAGACAGCACTAATAAGTGCAGTGAATTTACTTTATGCAAGACATTCAAGAATACTTGTTACAGTTATGTGAATGAGAGTAACATGTAAAAAAAATGATTATTAGTTGAGGGGCGGTAGGTACCCAACTCAGAAGTATCCATAATCTTTGTCAGAGTGAACACTCAAAGTAACTAAATGACATTCACCTCAACCCCCGGTAGCTATGGCACACAGCAGATAGGCTTAACTAGGAGGACATGTGTAAAGGATTTATGCAGTACTAAGGCAGAAATAAAGTCGAATTACAAATCAATAAAAATCACAAACCAAATTAATAAAATTGAGTAAAATGTAATAAACAAAATTACAAAAAAATCCAATACGGAGATTTGGAGATATGAATGTTTACATTTTAGGTAGAAATAGCGATGAGAAGCAGCAAGTTCCACTGAAAGTTACACATCACGGTAGAACCATAACTAGGCGCAATATGAAGCGGACCACAATGGAGCGCAGGTCAGAAATATTAACCAGGTTTTCCCTGGTTAACTTTAGCCCTTTAAGTCCCAATCCACCACAGAAGTACACTTCTGAAGCACCCCAGGACCTCAGGGGAGGCACTTACAGACTCACTGGGTGTCAGGCAGCATCTAGTCCATGTTTAGTTGCCACCAATCAGCTGGGCAGCTGCAGGAAAGGCATCTTGTAATTTGTTGTATCCATGTAGCTGGATTAGGAGGTAAGCCTTATAACCCATGGAGTCTACGTCTTTGTCTGGTGTACTAAAGGGACAGATCCAGTCCTCCAAGGCAGACAGACCGCAGATTCAGTCCTCTTCTAAACTTCCTCAGGTCCAGGATAGTTCTGAAGTGGGTGCACATTTATGCCTGGAACCAGCTAGTGGTTGGGAATTACCCCTGCGGATGTCCTAACCAATAGGGTAAAGGTTCCCAGGGACTTACCCTACTCACTTTGGGCATTTTCAAGATAGCTGAAGTCTTTAGTCACACTAAATGTGGGCTCTGCAAGCTGGCTGTGTGTGTGGGGAGTGTAATACAGTAATCCTAATGTCATCCTGCATCTAAAATTAAATCCAGTTCGCAGAAGTCCTGTACCCACAACAACCTCATACAAAATTTTGGTAGAACAAAGCTGAGTTTTCAGTAACAAGATAGAATAAACAAGAATTGTTTGGCATCCTGTCTTTGCTCTTTGAAGTGCACCTCTAGTGTGATGTGTAAAAACCCCAGCAAACCTGTCAAGCCGTTCTTGACACCTCAGCAGGATCTGACACTGATGTCAGCAAGAGGCCCACTGTGATAGTCTGGCTAGGAGCAGGCATTGAAAAAAGGGTGCAGATCTGGGTGTTAGCTACATCTGTTTGTGGGTATGTTATGTCAAGTGTATTTGCATAGCACGCTATGTCCCTTGAGAGTATCTTGGTGCTGTGCAGGTGAGGTTAGCCCTAGAATGGGGCTGAAAAGTTACTTGAAGAGCCTGGTCTTCAGGTTCTTGCGGTATTCAAGAATGGAGAAGGGAGCTCTGGAGGTTTGACTTCTGGTTCATCTTCGGTGAATGTGTGGGAAGTGTGCTAGTAGGAGTAATAAAAATAATTGTAATTGTGAAGCTTATAAAGCGCATGGTTACACTTATCAGTGTGTCCCCGCGCTGAATAAACCACTGAGGAACCCGTCCTGGCCTGTTCCTGTGAGGCGCCCAACTCCTGGGCACCCCCCTGGTGAAGCCAGGCATCCTTAGTGATTAGGGCCGGCGTGGAGACTAAGCAAGCTACTGCCCAGAGTTGCAGCGTGGGACCCCATGATTAGAGTAGGCACCGTGCCGAGAATTATCGGGTCCGTGGACATTTGAGCTCAAGGCCCTGCCGCGACGGGAATTGAACCCTGGTCCCGGGCCAGACCTCTGCATCAGGGTCTGCCGCTCTAATCAGTGAGCCACACTCCTCCACTAGTCAGGCTGCGCCAAGGTGCCTTGATGGAAGTCTGTGCGGCTGTTCAGGCTGGCTACGCCTGTGTTGCGTAGTGTTCTGTGGGTGTGGAGCTTAAACAGTGCATGCTTTTGTATCTTGAGCCAGTGGCGGGCTCTCTTGTGTGTGCGATATGTGTATTGAGCAGGAGGTGGAGGATGAGTCTGGCTGCTATGTTCTGTATTGTTGGTAGTCCTCTAGAGGCGTTTGATGGGTCCTGCGTAAAAAGAGTACCCATAGTTCAGCTTCCTGGTGATGAGGGCTTCTGTAAAAAATGTCTGATGTTGTTTAGTAGCTACTTGCAGATTTGTTTCAGCAGCTTCAGAGTGTTAAAACAGGATGCGGTGACAGTGTTGACCTTGGCAGTCATGTTCAGCTTGTTACCAAAGATGATCGGGACATTTCTGGTGTGTGGGCTGGGGATAAGAGTCTGTCTGCGGTTTGACAGCCGCAAACTGCAGTCCCACAGTGAGGCCTCCTTTCCGTAGATCACCACTTCTGTCTCGAAGGTGTTCAGCTTGAGACAGTTTGGCTTCATTCATGTATATTTGGACTGGCAGGTAATGCATTTGTTCCTTGTGCTGGGGGATTTGACAGAGAGGGACAGTATAAGCTGCGCATTGTTGGCATAGGAGAGGATGTTGAGGTCATGAGCACAGATTACGCGGGCCAGAGAAGTCATGTAGACATTAATGAGGGTAGGGCCGATTAAAGAGCAGATGAGCTTGCAGACCTCTTACAGGTATGGCACTAGGTTGAATGTCTGAGTCTGTATGGTCAGAAATGAGCAGATCCAACAGAGGTTCAGTTCGTGAATGCCAGTTTTGTGCAGTCGTTTGGTGAGGATTGGGTGGGAGACCATGTCAAACGCCGCTGTGAGGTTCAGTATGAGGAGAGCCGCAGTTTCAGTATGAGGAGAGCCGCAGTTTCTCCTCTATCTAGTATCTTGCGGAAGTGATCTGTGGCTTCAATGAAAACTGTTTCCGTGCTGTGGTAGGTCTGAATCCTGACTGCATGGTGTCAAGGAGCTGGGGGTTGACAAGGTGGTCAGTAAGGCATCTGCGGACACTTTTTTCCAGAACCGTGGCTGGGTATGGTCAGGGTGAATTCTTCGTCCAAGACTGGAAGACTGGCAACTAGGTTGATCGGATCAGGTTGAAAGTCAAAACTGCCATGTATGGCTGTGATTCTGTTGCTAAAAAAGTTTGAGAGGACATTGCATAGTACTTGGATTGAGGTGATGGGGGTGACAGAGGCTGTGGTGAGATCTGCTGTTTGTGCTGGTGTAGATGTAATTTTCTGGGCAATTCGCTTGGTGTTCTGGATTTACTGGTAGTAGTTCCCCAGGGAGAATTTGGAGTTGCCCTTGTCTGTGGTTCCCTGGCTCATTCTCCATCTGTGTTCCATTTGTTTACAATGTCGCTTGATCATTCTTCTGTGTATCAACTGGCCTGAGCCGGTGTTCTTGTTTTGCTTTGTTTGTTAGTGCCGAAGTGTTGTTGCAGGCAGTGATCCAGCGGTGGGCCGGACGTTTGGTGGTTGGTCTTCTATGACGCAGGATGTTGATGAAACAGACTAGGTTGTGGTCGGTCCAGGTGATGTTTTGCCAGCCATGAGGACGTTGAAGAAGGTGAAGATGGGGTCCAAAAGGTGTCAGACGATGTGTGTAGGTCTGGTTGTGTGCTGGCTGAGGTTTCCAATGCTTTCGAGGAGGGCTTCTGAGTTGGGTACACTATGGCCTTCTAAGTGAAGGGTTATCTTAATCACGAGAATGAAGGCACTCAAGTGGATGACAAGTGGAGAAATGAAGTCTGTGATATTGCTAGTGAAGCTGGCTCGGTGTCCTGTAAGTTTGTAGACCAAGGTGCTGCATTGGGTAAGTTTGACTGTGATTCATAGCTTGAAGGCAAGGTGCTCCACATACCTGGTTTTGGTGTCAGCTGATGGTCTCCTTGAAGATGGCAATTCGTCCTCCGGGCTTGTGTTGGCTGTTTTGTCTGGCGATCTTGTACTTGTCCGGGGCCGGTGCGTGGATTAGCGATGTTTCAGTGAAATGGAAATCAAGGGTGCAGTTGTCCAGCAGATCCAGATCTCAGTGGCATATTTGTTCAGTGAGCGGAATTTAATAAAATATCTACTTGTCCATGGGGCAGGCTGCTTAATAAATCTACTTGTCCTGTAACAAAATCCACTTGTCCCCTTTGTGCCATGTAATGCGGCAACAAATTACGCAGCAATCTCATTATATAAGAGTTCTGATATAGCCTCTCTGATTATGCCAGGGTTCATACCAAAGTAGTGTTTGAATACTAGCAATTCCCTTATGCTGCTATGTTTCTGCAGTTCTACATACTGGGGCTGAAAGTAGTGGTAAGCAATAGTTCCAGGGTTGGAATGCCCTTTTTAGTCTGTGCAAACCTACTAACGTGCATTTTTTTTTGATAATCAAGTTTTATTGAAATTTTAAACAGACAAAAACATTCGCATCAGGTCACGTATATCTTCAAGACAGTCCTGTTTACCTCCTATGACATCACTGAGCGGAGTAACATGCATTAAAAGAGACAGTGATTCCCAGTGGGCATGGCATAATGTCAAATGTATCACTGCTGTATCATGCCAAACCATTTCCCCCCAGATCTTATTAAACAGCTCCGGGCAGCCCCGTGCCTCGAAGACGGATTCTTCTTGAGTCCCACACCAATCCACCCCCCTCCTCCATCTCGCCAGAGTCGGTGGCACTCTCTGGGGTACATAGGGCTGCAATGTCACGCTTAGCCACCGCAAGCGCCGTTCCCAAAAGTCGCTTATTGGTGCGTGAGCCATCCAAACCGTCAAAGACTCCAAGGAGCAAATGTCTCGGGTCATGGGGGACAACCCAACCCAGCACACCCGTCAGTTCCCGTTCGACCCCCTAACTTGCATGTTTTAAGGGTTTTCACCAATTCTTCTCTAATCATTTCCCATACTGAGAACGGTTGGAAATTTACTACTGACAGTGGCAGACTTAAAACTTCTTCCAAGGTTGGGAAAAAAGTGGTTGGAGGAAAAGTGAACTCGAAAACATTCAGATTTTCACATAAGCAAATCTACACCTGCATATTTGCTCATGCTAAAATGCAGTTCACAAATATTTTCTGGGAGTCCTATTTCTTGGCCTACTTCTGTAAATTCTTGTGAATTCATGGAAACTGTACATATGCACTTAATGCAAGGATATATACCATGGATGCACTTTTGAGACTTTCTTTAATAATTAAGCCTCTAATTAGGCCTGGCGTTAACCATGACCTTTTGTTTTGTTTTTATTCGGTCTCTCTCCGTCTATCAGTTGGTGTCCCTGTAAGTGACAGTATTTTGCTCTTTTAGAAGAAGCATATTGGCACACAAAGTAGTTTTGTTCAGTGCCCAGAACCGCTGTGGCAATGTGTGCTGAGACCAACATTTTTTTGTTTTGCTTTTGCCAATGCTTGTTAGAATGGTGAGGACCCAGCAGCTCCCACACTGTTAAGGCTTTATAAAAACCATGCCTAAACAAGTCACGCCTTGACAAAACCAAAAGGCTGACCACTAATTTCAGACCCACTAGCTTTGTCAATGCTGGTTTGTTCTTGTTTTCCATATTCATATTTAAACTGGTTACACTGATATTCTATTCTGAATATTTCTGGTAAATACTAACATACATCAACACGTTACTAAATGATGCTGCAAAGATACGGTACCTAAAATCTTTCGGTAGTTAAGCTAAATGTTTTCTTTTCTTACTTGCATTTTTTTGTAACGTTTTATTTTGAAAGCAAAGAATCATCACTCTTGCTTTCAAGTTTCTGCAAATATTTGCATATAATCAGAGAGCATTCTGGGTGTATTATACAGAGCCTCATATTATTAAATTTTGAAAATATGTGTACACCTTTATACTGGAATCGCTGTCAGTAGTGCAGGCTGAGCTTAAAACATTTACTTTTAGTGCTCACCCTAATAATAAAGGCTTTGAGTTAATGAACCATATATACAAGTTTGAACAGCATTACCACACATATTACATAACACACACATTACCTTAATTGTAGAGAATGCCCTTCCCTGAGCCACAATGTGGTACTGTAAACTGGCAGCCAAAGGGTTTGTGCTGCAGGGGGTTAGGCCTACTTGTCCCAAGGACAAAATGCACATTAAAACTTGTTGCCCTTGACCCCAAACAAAATGTCCCAGGCGTCGGGCTATAGGAATTCCACATCCCTCTCACTGAGTGGTTGCTGAGCAGCATGCATGAGAGTAAGAAGTGGGAGGTTGATTTGCATGAGCGAGTTGTGTGCTGTTGGTGTGGTCATGGTTAGAGTAGGAGTACAGTGTGTGTGCCTGTAGGCAAAATGGCAAGAGTTGCAGGTGAATGCTCCTTCGTAAGCGCTAAGCACAGCAGCAGCATGGCGTGCGGAAGCTAGAATTGAGGGTGCGGAGAGATGCTGCTGGGTAGCATTGAGTAGCCAGGGTACCTCATATTGGGCACAGTCCAAGAGCGAACAAGAGCCGATGGGCTTGCATGTGACATGCCTTCAGAGCGCTCACTGCGCCCACCTTAAATAGGTGTTGGGTGAGGAGAACAAGAGTGGGGGTGCGTATGGCGGCACGGAAGCAGGACAGCAGGAAGGAGTTGGGGAGCGCAATGAAGCAGATAACGAGCAGCGGAGAGGAAGGCAGAAGCACAGGAAGGAAGGAAGGACGGACCGTGGCAAAAAGACAGTGAAAGGGGCAAAAGAGAGAGGTGGAACGAACAAGGCAGAAATAAACACTAGCAAATGAAAGGGTAAAAGAAAGGAGGCAGATGAACCAAGGTAAAACAGACAAAGGCAAAAAACAGTGAGAACAACGGCAACACTAACAAGCCTGAGGTGGAATAAGAGTGATGGAGACGCACACAAAGAGCAGAGGATAAAAAGCAGGTGCCTCAGTGTTGCAGGGTGGGCTCTGCAAGAGCATTGTCTGGAGGGAGGACCAAACCCAGGTAAGGCCTAAGGAATGGGGCTGTCCACATGCTGAAGTAAATCCCGTTTCTGGACCCAGCCTACAGGCTTACTGTCAAGGGCACAACACCACCTTCCCACACTCAATGCCTTTTGTTCCAGTCTTGGGAGCAGGTTCATCCCTCTTTTATGCCAATTCAAATGCTAATTGCTAGTTGGTAAAAGACGGAGAACTAAATGCAGATTTAGCTTTCAGGGGCTTCAAGTAGGGAAGTCCCTATCCCAAAATATTAATTACAAATCAGACTTCACCAGTAAATTGGGCTCTGAGAAAAAGATTTCAAAAAGCCCAAAGCTGGAGATAGCATGTATTAAACTTAATATATCAATGCTTTCCTATGGAATGGCCAACCCTGCTACAGTGAAAATAGCTTTTAGACCATATTGACAGCAAGGATATGTTTAACACTAAACCTTTACGCTTACTACTCTTAAATACTATGCTCCCTGCCTTGTGGGCAAGTAAGGCCTCCTTTGGGATGACTTAATATTGAAAAGAAAGGTGTAGGCCTGTCAAACGGGGGTTGTTTTGAGAGGTCAGATTTGTAGTTCAAAACAGCACAGCCAAGCAACAATGCTTGACATGGAGACATGTTTACAGTGCAACAGAAATGGATGGCACAAAGAGTGCTGCAATTCACCGTAGCATTTAATTTACAGGCCCAGATACATTTAGGTACCATATCTAAAGGACTTATAGGCAAAATAAATTAATCAATCAGGTGTATGCCAATTTTACCAAGTTAAAAGGAGGAGCATAAGCACTTTACCACTGGTTAGCAAGGGTAAAGTGCACAGAGTTCTATAGCCAGCAAAAACTGGGTTCACTAAAATGGTAAAAAAAAAATCCAGGGTGACCCTACACGAAGTGCAAATTTCCAACAACACAACGTACATCCACCCAATTACAGAAGACAATGACTGTCTGTGGACCAGCTATCCAAGATCCTCAGGAAAAGTGAGTTTTAAAGGCTTGTCAAATCCTAGTAATGCAGGTATGCCATTTTGAACACAAGGGGCTAGTCTTGAAAATACTCATGTAATGGACCTTGATGTTTTAACCCTCAATACCTGCAGTATGTTGGTTTTTCAGTGGGTGTGTCATACTTCACAGTAGCATACCTTCAGCAGCCGGGAAGGAAATTGCACGTGGAGGTGAGGAACACAGATCTTTAACAAAATTCTAGTAACCTTAAAAGGATAGTTTTCTAAGACTTCCAACTAAATGTAAAGTGCATAACAATCTCTTGCAAAAAGTCCTATTACTATATAGATCAGTTCCGGCCCGTGTGAAAGTTAGGAACTGGCAAGCCCTCAGGTCCCCGAAAAGTGAAGTCTATCTACTTCAAACTCACGGAATGAACTAGAGAACAAAACATATTTTGCTTCGAGGTAATCCTGTAAGGATCCGGAGCTAGTCCTCAAAGCCGGGAGCCACAGCAGGAGACTTTGTGGCACCCAATGTGACGCAGCATGAAGAACAAGATTCAGAACTTGTGGAGGAGACAACACTGTGACCAAGAGTACCATTCCTGCAGAGCTCCACTACGTATGGCAACCTACACAGTCACAAGCCAGTGTACGGAACCAATGGAGCAGAGTTAACAGAGATTGGCACTTGTACAGAACTGCAAACATGAAGCAATATCCAGAAAGAAACACTAGTAGCCCTAGGCCACAGACGCCAGCAGCAGCCCACCTGGAGAAGAAATGAGCATTAAATGGTGACACTGTCCTAGAGGAAGGTTTGACAGCCTTAGGTGCCTGACACAGGAAGAGTACCACAGGGTAAAGACCACACCCTTTGCAGTTCATATAGCCCCATTTCACTACTGGACATAGACATGAACATTTGTACTGGGATTCATGCAACTAGATTATATAAGCCTAGTCCTACTAGGGGTAATAAATGCGACCTGCCAGGATTTGTCTCAGGCAGAAATTGTGGGGATAACCTAAAAGACAAATTTATGCATTGAAGATAATATCAGCCAAACAAATTAAAAAATGACATTCTTATCACTAAATGCAAAGAAAGAGTGTGACAAGAGTAAACAGTTACTTTTGGAGAAAGACACCGGAGTCTTTGAGCAAAGATCCACACCTTGGTAAATAGTAAATAAAAAAATATCTGCAGCGTTTAGAAATAACGGTACATAATTTTCTGGGTTTCTAAATAGGGCTATTTCCATCCACCCCTGTCTATCCTCACAATAGAACCTATGGCAAACCAAGTTTTCAACTCTAAAATCAACCAGAAAAATTATTTTAGGGAAAAAACATTTAAATTTTCAATGAAGGCAGACGACTTCTTGCTCTCAATCTCAAATCCCATGACGTCCCTTCCCCCACTGCTGCAGGAACTTGAGAACAATAGCATACTGTTAGGCTTTAAGGTGAATTCACAAAAATCCCAAATTATTGCTCTCATAGCCACTGAAAATCAAATATCGAACTTTAAAACCAAATTTGTCTTTCGCAATGCAAAAGATTCCTTATCTTACTTAAAAGTTCAAATCACACCGACGACAGAACAAATTATTGAGGCTACTTATCACCCTTTGTTGAAGGAGTTGAGGAAAGATTTACATGGCATATGGGAGGCCTCGCCTGGCTAAGGAATGGCCATAATCAGGAATGCCCTTTTGAGAATCCTTTTCCAATTTAAAACACTGCCACTACGAACTCCTGTGCCTCCAATTAAAATATGTCAAGAGGCAGTTGATGGCTTTGTCTAGGAGTGAAGGTATGAGACTTTTATCACTGCCACTGAAATATGGATGTTTTGGGGGTTCAAACCTCCTATGGTTCTTTCAAAGAGCACAGTGGCCGTCACTCAGATATGTAAGATGATATAGCTTGAGAGGAAGCACAGTCATTCACTTATTCCCAATCATCAGAGTGAGACTGGCTCTGTGGAATAAGGTAACACTTAAACACAAGCTATCAAATTTTCCATCCCCAAATGACCTTACTCTTGGACACCCGACTTCAGACCTGTATTAGTAAGGCAGGTCTTCTGAGATTGGAGGTCAATAGGGAGAGGGAGACTAGCTAACCTATTTAAAGAAGAGGAAAGTAATTTTTTGAGACACTTGCAAATTAATTTGGGATACCAGAGACTGAAATATATCATTACTATCAGATCCAGAACTGGGCTTCTCTCCGTCAATCAATCAATCCAACCCCTGACGAGTGATAGAGTAAGACAATGGATTTAAAGGCTGCTTCGGAAAAAGGGGATGATAGGCTTATCTCAGATATCTCCAGATTTCTAATGGAAATAGACATGTAAGAGAAAACACTGGCAGAAGACCATTTCAGCAATGAAGAAGAGGAAAATACCAATATCTGAAAACACAGTACTACCAGATGTGCTTAGGGCAAACAGGCCTTGGTCAAAACTAAACACTCTCAGTATTTTGCACCTCAAAATTACTTAAATGGGGTGAAGGTGGTTATGTTTCATTAGTTGATACTTGTTAGAGTGTGTTTAAGTTTTGCAATAATTTGTTTCTGCTTTTTCACCTTCCCATCTTCTCTCACAGGCCTTTTGGATGCAGGCAAACATTGAAAAACCCATAAAAAAATGTAATCGTTACACTCCGTAAAGGGATCTAATCACTTCCCTCTCAAACCAGAGACCAATGTCACTCTAATAAGCAACACACTCTTGAACAGTTCACTCCTTATCCAAGCACAATCGGGACTCGGGCCAAGGGCAAATCACATATTCATAACAAGCATTTACAATGCAATGGTCTCGGCATTATTAAAGGTAGAGCTATTGGCATTGTTCATGACATTTTTTTAAAAATCATAAATAAATGGCATTGTCATTTACATTGCCAATAGCTTAATCGTTAAATAAATGGCATTGTCATATACAATGCCAATAGCTTAATAGCTCGCAAATGCATGACCTATTGCATTTACACCCACACAGAGCCACACACACAAAGCCACCCACACACACATACAGAGCCACCCACAGAGCCACAGACACACACACAGAGCACCACACACACACACAGAGCCCCCCCACACACAGAGCCCCCACACACACACAGAGCCCCC
This sequence comes from Lissotriton helveticus, assembly GCF_964261635.1. Classification (NCBI taxonomy): domain Eukaryota; kingdom Metazoa; phylum Chordata; class Amphibia; order Caudata; family Salamandridae; genus Lissotriton; species Lissotriton helveticus. Next base: position 1,086,815,515 of record NC_136065.1, read on the forward strand.
ACACACACACACAGAGCCCCCACACACACAGAGCCCCCACACACACACACAGAGCCCCCACACACACACACAGAGCCCCCACACACACACAGAGCCCCCACACACACACAAAGAGCCCCCCCACACACACATACACACACACACACACAGACCCCTGCCAGCCTCATACTCAGACCCCTGCCAGCCTCGTATACAGACCCCTGCCAGCCACGCATCCAGACCCCTGTGAGCCTCATACCCAGAGCCCTGCCAGCCTCATACCCAGACCCTTGCCAGCAACATACCCAGAACCCTGCCAGCCTCGTTTGCAGACCCATGGCAGCAACATATCCAGGACAGTGCCAGCCTCATTTCCAGAACCCTGCCAGCCTCGTATCCAGAGCCCTGCCATCTCATTATGCAGACCCCTGCCAGCCTCATACCCAGACCCCTGCCAGTCTCATACCCAGACCTCTGCCATCTTATTATGCGGACCCCTGCCTACTAGCGTCTGTTCCGCTGGAGCATCCGAATGCATCTTTTACACTCGCAAGTTATTTTTGAGCACACCTCTCATCATGCCTTCCTGCAGTGTATTACTACCCTTTGTTTGGGAATGTTTACCTGCGACCTCGAACGCTTTCCACGACTCACAGGCAGTAAATACGAAGCGCCTCGCGGTGCCGCGCGCACAAAGAGGGCGAGGCCTGCGGGTGTAGGAACATTTACACATGTGCACCGCTGGAAGAGGAGGATTGAATGCACGGAGCGGGGGGGGTTGGGGGTGGAAACAAAAACAGTCAGTGAATGCAGAGGCCCAGGGGTACGTACGCGCCCCCGGATATAGGATGGGCAGAGCTGCAGCCCCTGGGAGCCGTGTGCCCAGTGCATGCACTGAAAGGGCAGAGTAAACAAACGACACGGCATCTGCTCCCGCATTCGAGAACATTCTATTTCGGTCCATCATCAATTTGTTTGATTGGCACCGAGGACCCACTACTGGCCGCAGCACCGTACATGGAAGACTAACTACACTGGGATGGTTGCTGTCAAGCGCAGGGATTCAAAGAGCCCTTTTATTTCTAACACAAAGCCCGTTTCAGCACTCTTGAGCACAGGAAGCTATAATTACATTGCAGGGAACTTCCCACGGCCCAATGTGTTGCTAGGACTTCCCCAATTACCTTAAAGCCTCGTTTCCAGACCCCTGCCAGCCTCGTATCCAGAGCCCTGCCAGCCTCATACCCAGACCCCTGCCAGCCTCGTATCCAGACCCCTGCCAGCCTTGTATCCAGACCCCTGCCAGCAATATACCCAGACCCCTGTCAGCATCATATCCAGACCCCTGCCAGCCTCATACCCAGACCCCTGCCATCTCATTATGCGCACCCCTGCCATGGACGAGATGTAGACTCGAGGAGTAGAAAATATCTGCCGGAGAGGGTAGGCATATGGAGCAGAAAGCTTTCAGGAAAGAATGGTTCACACAATACCAGTTGTCAATACTCGGGCATACAAGGCAAGTGACTGGAAGGCTCAGAAAATAAGTGAAGGAGGGACAACAGCGATAGTACTTACCTTGGTCCTTCTGTTGATTCTGAAGTTGCCGAGCTTCCCGTTACAGTGCCGGATTAGGTCATCCATGCAACTCATCAGGCCCCCGATGGCCTTGCATTTGGGCTCGCTGCCCTCCACCCTGGTGATCTGGTCTGCGACGAGTCGCTCTTCTGGCTTACTAACTGCCTGTCCGTAAAGCGACCCGTGCCTCGCAGCGTGCACACCTCCCGCGCAACGCCCTCGCCCGCCACCGGACCCAGGAAGTCGTCGAGCACGCATATGCCGTGCTTCTCCATGCATGGCAGCAGGTACTCTCGAGCCAGTCGCTGCGAAGGTGGCGGGCCCCGGCTCTGCCCATTCAGTGCTACGTGTCGCGAGCCCCCACCGACGGCTGCAGTCATGAACCGCCCTGACCGCTCAGTGTAGTCCTCGGCAGCCAGCGGCTGTGGCTCAGGGGGTTGCTGGGGGGCGAAATCCAGCGTAGCATCATTGCCACCTGGGCTGGCGGAGGCAGCAGTGGTAAGGGTGGTCGAGGCCCCAGCGTTAGTAGTGTCAAAGGCCCCAGTGACTGAACCCTCGTTCACTGGAGTGGCAGAACTGCTGGTGCTAGAGGTGGGAGTGGCAGTGTTGCCATTAGGCTGCTAGCCCCCTTTACACACCAGCTTGTGCTTCTTCCAGTCCTAACGCTGGTGCTCCTTGCTGCAGTAGAAGGAGCTCCGGCAGCGGCCACAGCGCAGCAGCTGTTCAAGTCACACAAACAAATGGCGGCCGCAAGCTTCCGAAATTTTTGGATTCGGGGCGTGTTTTGGCGTTCTGAGTGACGGATGACGTCACTGCCGAAAGAAAGCAAAAAACCACGCCCCCGAATCCGAAAGAGACGGGGCTTTATTGGAGTGACTCCCTTCTCTTCCAATGGCTGGCCTCTGTTTAGGAAACCAGCCAATGGAGGAGAATGGAGGAGCCCCATACTCCAAAACATTAAATCTCCTCCCGGAGACTGCGCAAGCACAGCCTTTCGGTCCTCGACCTAAAAAGGCGCAGATGCTGAAATGGTAGATCATGTAACATAAATGAGCATAAAATAACAGTGACCTCAAACATCTACTTATGTCCAACGGCCATGTAGTAGTGTGTCTCTATATGACCTTACTGCACATAAATCACAGTCACCCTAATGTGAGTTTATGGAGTTATAATACGAAATTACATTTACATAAACAAATATACTGCAGTTGAAATTCACTTTGCGCAAATTATGACAACATCACAGACTGTGACGATCTTTTTCTGGCTGCTGCAAGTTTAACACTGCCCTCCAAAAGTGAGAAAAAAGAAACATTATCAGATAGAAAGCTTTTAAATAGGTTAATTGTGAAGCTCAACTCCTGGCCTCCAGATTTCAGCAATTTGAGCAGTTTTGAAAGCTAAAAGCAAAACTGACTGTCTGTTCTGAGATCCAATGCAAGTCAGTACCCAAAATAAAACTGGCCGAAACTTTCACATTTTTTTTTTTTACATTTCTCGATTGATATTGGACTTATTGGTTAACAAAATGCACAGTTAATTTTAAACCAAACATTTTAATAAGTACCAACATTACTCGAGAAAAGTGTATTTATCTGGAACATGAAAGACAAACAACTTTAAACAGAGTCATAAGTATTTACTTCTGTGCAGAGAGTATTTTTTATGTACTTTTTAATGAAGCTGTCAGCAGTTCAATAACACTAGAGTGACAATAAATTGCCAAAGTGCTTAGTGACATTGGTAAAATAACCAATGCAAGCTCTAGAAAGCACTGAGAAAGCACTGGCAGAGTTTAACACAGTCACACTGAACAGAAAACTTCATAAGTTGGCAAAAGACATAAGAAATTACGACAAAAAAGTGACGAGTACTATCAGCTGGACAGCCAAGGGTTTTTCACAAACAGGAGTAGGCAGGGCCCCAGGAGGTTTTCAACTTTTTCGGATTCCTCCTTTGGCAGTGGTTCGGATAGTGAGTCTGACAGGCCCTTCAAAAGTCGCCAAAATAACCAAGGTTAAAGATACCAGGAACCCCCCAATTTTTTAGGTCTCGGTTAGCCGCGCGAAGCGCGTCTCCGCCGAGAACCTTTTGTCGGCGTGTGAGCTTCCCAGGAGACAATCCTGGCCGCGCGCATCGCCTTGGAGGCGATTTCAAACTGACACGTGCACGCGAACGAGCGCTGTGGCCAGGTGCTGTTTCCTAGGAAGCTCAAAACACCACACACGCATGCGCATACACACACACAGACACACACACAAGCGCCCATGCACGCACATACATACAGAGACACCCACCCCCCCACACACATACACACGAGTGCACCCCCCTCTCCCCCGCCGTCGCACACATGCATACACACATGAGTGCACCAAGCCCCCGCCCTTTTCAACTTACCAGATCAATTTAGAGGGACTCCGCTCTCCTTCTGGCGTCGCGAGACGCTTTCACTCCGCCTGCCTTCTTTTCCGGTGCAGACGCAGCCCCGCCCCTGTCACAGGCGACTTTGCCTGACTTCCGGTGAGGCTGCGTAGACAACGCCATTTAAGGGACAGAAAGAATTAACACAAATAATGGTATTTTAATTTAATACCTCACGGAGTTCATGTCTTCAGAGGTCTATATCTCAATGCATTGCAACGTGGCCCTGAACACACTTTCATTTTTTGTCTTCTTTACGCTGTTTGTGCCGCACGGTTTCACACGTTAACCTTTCTTTCGGTTGCTGGCATTAGACTAGGGTGGTAGTAAAGCTCACCACATCACCTCCGAGGAGTAACATAGCTTATACTCGCCTGCCTGGAAGGTAGCAAACTTTACCATAGTGTATTATCTCTACCCCGGTGTTGTCTCAAAGCTCTACCTAGATCGTATAATTCGCACCTGTAACCGGACAGACGTATACGTCAGTTTACTCCCTCGATAGCATTGACGTCATTGCACGTTGTAAATCAGACATTGCATGTCGCAGGATCCATTGTTGTCTGATTTGAGACTGTATCGTATTCACAGCACCGGGTACATGCCCATCAATTTGCTGTCAATCAAACCTCACTTCTTGGTGATAGTGTCGGGTGTTCTGTAAAGAGCATGGGTCAGTCTCACACAAGCCTCACACTCTCTGGTTCTAGCCACACCGCCCTTTTCCTGCGAAAATGTTCTAAAGGAAAAATACAAGATCACACGGATCATTTTTTCCCTGCAGGAACCTGACACCTGTCGGCTTAGCTGTACACAGTGAGAGGCCTTCTGCTTTTCACAGTGTGGCTTGTACCAGCTCTCCCATGCACGGGCTCTGTATCTGTACAAGTCCGCGCATCACAGTTAATCTTTAACAGGCTCCGAATTACCTAACACTTAACCGTGCCAGCCCCATAAAAGGACAGCCTCGCGCAGTGCTTATTAAAGAGCCTGACATTTAATGGGATATACATGTGCGCTCTCTCGTAAAACTCAGGAGTAAACCTAACATTGGCCCACAAATCATAACAGGCCTCCGTGCTGCGAAGAGGTCAGAAAGCGGTTGGGAGGCGCTACTTAGAACAATCTATTCGGGAAAAAATGAAGGCTGTACAAATATATTTATATATATATATATATATATATATATATATATATATATATATATATATATATATATATATATGTTGCGATGGTAATTTAAGCAGACTTTACGTATCACTTAAACCAAAATAACACTGTATAATGCAGGTTATTTAGTATATGTAAAGACATTCCTAATGAAGTTTATACAACAGTATTGCCATTGAGTAGAATCTATTTATGCGACACCAGCCCTTAGCGTTGTAGGTGGTAACAGCTTAGTGGTCAATGCACATGTTGCAGACATCTATGGAGCCTGCCAAGTATGTGTGCAAAATGTGGCCATGTGCAAAACTGCCTTTCATCCTTACAAGGTCAGGAGACCGTTTTAAAGACTGGTAATGGTAACACATTTTATTTATAGTGTTGTTACTGCATACGACTATCACTAAGTGCTTGGCGAAGGCTACTTTTTCTTGCAATTATGCACCAACAAAATATTTCGTACTATGAAGGGGCAACTACTTATCGTAGAGTAATAGGTGTGAAGAGAGGGCGATCTTTGTTTCCCCTGCTTTGCCTTTTTCCATATTCCTTTCCACTAGCCCCTTGGTGCCCAGTGAAGGTCCACAAAGGCCTCCTCTTTGCCAGAAGTTCAGGGTATCCATGTAAAATAAATGTACATATAGTGTAACCCAGTGAAACTCACCTACTTAAACCATGGCTATCTTATAAATCCGGTGTGAATCTTGCCCTCCTGGACCTATGTTGGACACTCCTGCTATACTACTTTCCGCCATTACCCTTGGAAGCTAGTATTTTAGGTCAAGGTGGTGCGCTAATTTTCCCTAATCTGAAGAGTTCCGTTTTCTGAGGGATGTCTCCCATCATCTAATCCCACACAGCAAGAAATATTACCTGTAAGTAAGCGTTAATTAAGTGAAAGGGCACTTGTCAGGAGGCTACTGTAGTTAGCCATACACATTACGCGACTTTGAGCTATTGGCATTGTAAATGACAATGACTTTTATTTATATTTTTGTTTTTACAACATAAATAAATGACCTTGTCATTTACAATGTCAAGACCTTAAACTCGCGTTAATTTACAATGCTAATAGCTCTAACTTTTGCAATGCCGAGACCGTTGCATTGTAAATGCTTGTTAGAGGACTGCAAACGGATACCCAACAGGGGAGGAGGACAGGGGCAGAGTTGGGAGAGACGGAGGGGTTGGAACAGAGGCAGAACCAACCAGAGAGGCAATACCAGAGTCAGAATATTTTCACAAGAAACGCACGGCGAGATCCAAACATGCCGCCAAACTTAAAGATGGTAAGTACTATGATCAACTCTAGACAACCATTAGAGAACACTTCTCTTGATCTGACAACGGGGAGCCCAGTTACTACAAGCATTTTTGATAACAGGCCTCCATTATCTAATGACCCTACACTAAGATATATAATGAACCCCGCAAACGAACCGATAGGCATGATAACTTGTTCTAACAATGACCCGATCACAAATCTCTCCAACTACACCCTGTATACTACTGAGAAACAGAGCCTTTCGAGGGGACTTACATTCATCCCTACAACTCCCCCTGATTCCTTCAACATTAAACTGGAATTGCAAAGATTCTTCAGAAAGATCAGACCGAAGTATTACTTTACCAAAAGGGAATATAACCCCCTTCTTCAGGCACAACCTTCAAGCCACCCTCCACGTTCACTCCGGCAGCCTATTTAAGGAGTCAAAAAATCTAGGCGTACAAGCAAATAGTCCTGAAAGAAGCAATGGATCTTTTGGGCAACAGGAGATACATTAAATACAACGTAACAAAGTAGGAGAGATTGGCCCTCAACACTCTCGAAGCCAACAACAATATTGTCATCAAGGCGGTGGAGCGGTGGTTATACAAAACATCACAGACTATGTAGAAGATATATTACAACAACTTAATATCTGGGATAGTTACCTCCCAATACCAAGAGATCCCACGCCTGCAATCCGGAAATTGATCCAGGACCTAACCCAGAAAGGTCTCACAGAAGGTTTCCTTAGCCAACCGGAACACAACTTTCTTAACAAGAAGGAGCCCAGGATCCATACGATTTATACACTGCCTAAAGTACACAAACACCTGGACAGGTCACAAGGGAGACCCACTGTTTCACGTTCTGGTTCAATCCTGGAACCATTGAATCAGTATATAGATAATTTTCTGCAACCCTGGGTGGCTGAAACCAAGTCTTTTGTGAGAGATACCATGCATTTCAGCCAGTTGATTGAAGGCCAACCATTTGATACCACCACATAACTCATGGTCACCCTGAACGTCTCATCCCACTATGCGAGTATTCCCACAGACAAAGGCTTTGGAAGTGACCAGAGAAGCATTAGAAAAACGCCAAAAACCATATTGGGTGCCAACTGATTTTGTGGTAGCCCTATTGGAGATGGCTATGTCCAGGAACTACTTCGTCTTTCAAAACCAGAATTTTTACCTGTGTAAGGATGTTGCCATAGGGGTTGGATTTGCTCCCATCCTGGCTAACCTCTTTATGGATTCATACGAAGAAGAACACCTCTACAATCTCAATAACCCTTTCATAGATAACATCGCCGCTTGGAAGAGGCATATTGATGATGTGATAAGGATTTGGTCTGGCACTGAAACAAATTTGTTTGATTTCAAAAACTGGTCGAACAATAGATCAACAGATATCCAGTTCACCATAGCTTAGAGCAGTGAATCCATCAACTTACTGGATCCCACCTTCAGAGGGGAGGAAGGCTTGATATACACAGATTAATAGAGGAAACTGACTGAACACAATACGTTACTTAAGTACGACTCACATCATCCAAGAAGTTTAAGAGACAACTTGCCATATGGGCAATTTCTGCAGCTGAGAAGAAATTGTACCCGTAGGGCCGACTTTTTCAAAGAGACGGAGACTAACTCAGCGACTTAAAGACAGGGGATATCCCACTGGGTTACTGAAACGTGCCAGAAAACGAGCCTGGTATTGTCCTTGTGATTCCCTTCTGGAAGTGAAACCTAAGGATACAAAAAAAGATAACCTAACCTGTGTTACCACCTTTAACCCCAGAAGTCACGAGATCAAAAAGATTTTGAAGAAATATTGGAATTTAGTGGCGAGTGAACTTGGATCCATTGAGGACCCAATCTTTGCATTCAAGAGGGGCAAAAATGTCAAGGACTACGTGGTAAAGTCCTACCTAGAGACACCTAGACCACCAGACATCAGGAATCAGTTAAGCTTACCACCACTCATTGGACACTATAAATGTGGCCACTGTAAAGACTGCACCCTGACCATTGAGGGCACCTCCTTCACACACCAGAACAGGACATACAACACTTCACAACACAAAAATTGCAATAGCACCAACGTAATATATGCCATCAAGTGTCCCTGTAGCAACAGGTAATTCCTGCCACTAAATAGAACCCCTTCCCTGAAAATGCAATGGCCCTCACACATTGGCTTGCGCACTGGGCTCTCCTGGATATAGGCATCTTCCTTAATCCCACTGCCCGGGTTTATTCGCACTATTCAGCAGTACACGGTCTACACGTGCGTCTAGACAGACTGGTGGGGGCGCAGGGACTACTCCCCCTTGTCCATAGCATTGACTACCTAGGGCGGACGCATTTCGATCAATCTCCAGTTATTACAGCTCAAATGGGTGATACAACGCCCTCCGGTACCTACATGGCGATCCAAACTAGCGCGCTGGAGGACTCGGTGTTTCATGCCTCGTTGGGAACGGCAATTTTAACATATTTTTAATTAAATGAAGGTACAGCAAGTGAGGCACTTATCGAATGGGAGGCGTTCAAGGTATCAATCAGGGGCCACTCTCTAGGAGCCACATGGAATATTCTTAAATAATTATCAAATTCCCTCGCAGAAACAGAAAAACAGCTGTTGTAATATGAGCAAGAGGGTGAAGAGGCGGGCAGACGTGAGGCTTATTGAGGTGCTGCGCTCTACATATGCAGAACAGCTGGAGCTTCTTCGCTGCCATAATTATACTGCACGTACAGCTAGTACGCACACTACTGCTGATATAGCGGGCAGGCTGTTAACATGGCTGATACGGCAGGAGTACACTTAAGCCCCCATTCGGACCCTGCGGGGAAGGATGGGACAGATGTTATGCACGCAACGCGAAATAAATGAAGCCCCGACACACCACTATGCCAGTTTATACCACTCATTAGACGGAACACCGAGCGAGATCTAGGGGGGTTCCTAGACAATTTGCAGCTGCCCACGGTGCGACGGGAACATAGAGAAGCACTCCACACACAGGTTATGCGAAAGAGATTGGGGAAGCCATACAATCCTTTGCTTCTGGAAAGTCACCGGGCCCAAATGGGCTACCAGCAGAGTACTATAAAGCATATCGGGTCTCCCTTGTGCAGCGTCTCCACACTATATACAACACTGCATTAGAGTCCCTGCAGCTCCCACCCTCTATGCGCGAAGCACACCTGATCTCACTGTTAAAACCTAATAAAGATCCAACAGAGATGGGCTCCTGTAGGCCCTTAGCATTGCTCAACACCGATTACAAGATACTAGCGAAATTGTTAGCGGATCGGCTGGCGCAGGTCGTCCCGTCACTGGCTCATGCAGATCAAAACGGATTTGTGCCTTCCCGCAGCACCTCCCATAATCTACAGCGTTTCCTCAGGGTATCCCCATACGCAGCGAAAGAATGACCATGGGCGGGTTGCCTTGTATTGGACCTGGAGAAGGCCTTTGATTCATTAGAATGGAGTTACCTATTTACAGTACTAGAGAAATTTGAGCTACGCCCAGATTTCATCCAATTGACATCTCCTCTACACCAACCCTACAGTCAGAGTCAAGGTGGGACCCTACATTTCCGATCCCCTTCCAGTGCAGAGGGGTACACGGCAGGGATGCCATTTATCCCCGCTCCTGTCTGCGCTTGCAATGGAGCCATTAGCAGAAGCACTGCATACCCAACTGGGCGACGGAGTGCCCCTGGGAGATGCCACACATCAAGTGTCGCTATATGCTGATGACCTCTTTATCTATATTAGAGACATCAACCGTGCCTCCCCTGGAATTGGCTGGGTTCTTTGGATTGACTGAGTTCTGTATTTACTCATTTAAAGAGGAACTCCAGGACCCTAACTTCGTTATGAGCGGTAAAAAGGTACAGTGGGCAGCAGTCACGTTACGCTACTTGGGCATCCAAATCTACCACCGAACAGACGATCTTGTTGATGGGAACCTAGGCCGGGCGGTGGCGTCCCTCAAGTCGCAGATGCGATTCTGGAGTACTCTACCATTGGCTGTAACTGGCAGGGTTTTACTAAAATAGTGATACTCCCGAGACTTTTATACTATTTTACGAATCTGCCTGTCTATATCCCAGCCGCCTCTTTCTTCACCCCTATAGAAAAACAGATCCGTGATTTTATCTGGGGCAAAGCCAGACATAGGATGGGACAGAAGAAGCTGTACCTATCAGTGGATCAGGGAGGAATGGCAGATCCTTGTCTCGAACATTACTATCTCGCCTCCCAACTTCAATGGGTGGAACATTGGCTCTCAAATCAACATTGCACAGACACTGCCACCACGTGTCCACCTTTTCCCTTGCAACACATAGTCAGCCTTTTCCACCCTGGTGCACGCTCAAGACCGCCAGAGCCCTTACTACTTGATGTTTCCTATAGATGCTTCTGTAGACGTCTATATGTCACCCGTAAGGTGACCCCCTATGCATCAGCGATACCTTTGGAAGGAACTCTCGATGGGCGCTCAGTAATCTCTACGCAGATACTTAGGAGGTGGCATGAGAATGACATTCAGACACTCAGAGACCTATATCGGGAGGGGGTACTTTTATTATACACATCCTTAGAAGAGGCAGATGGGCTCCCACCTGGACACTTTGATTCACCATGCACTGGTAGCTTCACTCAAGGCTAAATGGGGAGACATAACTACGGAGCCAAGACACATCTTACCATTCACACGGACAGGGCACTGAGGACATCGAAAGTAATATTAGAGGTAACGTTTTGGTGCCTACATGTAGGCATCCCTCTATCCTTTATGAGCACCTCCTGCATCTTACAAGCGTTTTTCTTGCATTTAGTTCCACCCTCTGTGCAGATTTTTCGCTGCAACAGCCCTCCAGCCCTTGAAACAATTACATTCTAACCAGGTATGGTCAGTTTTCTTCTGGTCTTTAAACAGCTTTGCCACATTTGGAAAACACCAATGCTGATTTCACTCTTTGGTTTTTAATCACAGACCGTCCCACCTCAGAATAATTTGAGGCATCTAAAATAACTTGGATTAGAGCCAACCCAGGTGGTTCATGCCCCTGGATAACACTTGGAAGTCTCCCTGATCGGTTCAGGTAAGACTATAATTCACCACATTCCACGACATGGCATCCTTGATAGTTTTTAGTTTTCTTTGCCGAGAGTAATTCCCGAATCTCAAATTCCTTTAGATTACCGGCATCCTTTAAGGCAGCAACATGACATTAATTGTCTACATGGTGTTGGTGAGTACCATGACCCTGATACCACCACTTAACCTCTCTGGAATTTTTTTCGGGAACTTGCCCAATATGAATTAGTTTCACTTTAGGCTGTCCTTTTCCTTGTTTCCTTGTCTGAAGAAGACCCGCCATGACGCTTTCTTAAATCACGCATACGTCAGGGTTGAAACTTCGACGTTCCTTTTGACCAGTTTCATCAGGTCTTCTGGTTTCATAGTACCAAGAGACCGTGCAGTCTACCAGAGACACTTGATTTCTCTCGACACTGGCCGACTGAATAAAAATTCTCTCCCCCCTTCCCCCACAGTCCTTTGTACAATTTGTAAATACTGTCTCACTCATGTAAATATTACACTTATTTCACCAATGTCACTAAGCACTTGATCACTTTATTTATTGTCACTCTATTGTTATTGAATTGCTGACAGCCTCAGCCGCTAACGTGCGTGCGACGGAAAACGTGCGCTGCAACGAAGGGGTGAAAAAGTACATAAAAAACTCTCAGTACAGAAGTAAATACGTATGACTCCGTTTAAAGTTGTTTGTCTTTCATGCTCCAGCTTATATACTTTTCTCGAGTAATGTTGGTACTTATTCAAATGTTTGGTTTATGAATAAATTCATGTTAGTTTAAGCAATTGTTCTTAGCCGCCAGAACCAAGTGTAGCTTTTTGTATAGATATCCAGGCTCTGAGGGACACAGGGTCGCCTCATTGTTACTACGCAAATAATTTTAAAGCAGATAAAAGTTTCTTAAAAGCTAAGTACAAACCTAAGTTTTAAAGGAATCAGTAGACTCGTCATGTACTTAGGACTGAAGCATATCAGTTTATTTCCTAAAAAGTCAATCAATTCTTTTGAAATGGGGTGCACATTTTGGCTTAGTAAAGCCACATATCCAGGAGAGCAAACTTCATTATGGTGACGCCTCTCCAACTGGCATCCAGTGTTAAGCATATCTACTAGGAAGTTTGTTCCATGGTGAGTCAACCAAAGAAGGTAAGGAAAAGCATTTGGAGACCTTTGTGCAGATTTATCCATCTCCCGACAAATATTGCTGGACCCTACCCTATAGAAGGCCCAAGAAGAAGTCCCTAGGGCCAAAATGCACTGCATAGACCACTTCATACATTAAGAGAGCACCGACACATTGAACAAAAAAGACTGAAATAATATCCCAGACAGTGCCTCTAAGGTCCCCCATTTGGACTCTGTATAGCACATACAAGTCTACTATAGCCCTAGAATAATGCAAGACATTTCATAGCGGTGCCTTTTGTTAGTTATCTCGTATTGAGTGTCCAAATTGTATATATTTTATTGTACACAAATCCCTCAGTCTTTAAATTTTACAAGACTTTCTCAAACATCTATTTTTCTCATGAGTGTTTTAATCACAGTGAAGGTGTGTGACTGCACCATCTGCTACACAAGATGTTCACTTATTATTAGAGTTATAAAGAAATATTCTGTGTTGACTGTTGTCAACAAAATATACATAAACATATTTCCGAACCACAGAACAAAAGTATAGTGAGGAAAGAAGCATTTCTTGCATGTGTTTTTATTGTTGTGTGGCTTTTTTCAGCTTAAGGCAATGATGAGATGCAAGTGTTATAAAATGGCTCTTCATCCCCAGCCTCCAAGAGAAATATTCAGGAAACTACGGACAGAGAAATAAAAAAAAAATTTTTACACTTGTTTATCCTCAAGCGCTGTTAATGTGTTTTCTTCAAAATTCACAGCTACAAGGAAAAAGATTGAGGAGATTTGCATGCATATACTGAAAAAACTTTGGAATAATCAAAATATTTTAAAGTGCTCAAATGGGTTTTGGCTCCTATATGTGGAATTTATGCATAAAATGTGAGCTGTGTCCTTAATAAAATTTTGCTTTTCTTTAGGTTGTGGAAAATCTGCAATTGTACTTCAAGGAATTTTCAATGTTACTGCTAATGTGAAACGTGCACTGTAACATGGGTGCTATTTTCAATTTGCAGCTATCGGACAGAAAAAAATTCAGCTGGAACACAAATTTGCAGTCTTCTGTGATTTCAGTGGCACTCCTGAAATTGATAAATAACAAACCACTGTCATGTAACCCAAGAAAGAACTAGCTGAAGAAGGGACAGAGATAAGGATTTGAGTTCAAGACCTCCATGCCTCTTTACGGACCGAGCCGCATGGTTGGCAATCAAGAGTGATTGTGCAACTTACAACTCTAAGCAAACAGCAACACGATTAGCAGATGCTACTTATCTAACGAAGCTCACGTTGACAGTCTTTGTGTATCTTAACTTCTGGGATGTTGAAATTCTTGTCAAACCTACTGCTTAATAGGGATTGTAATCACCTTGCGAAGACAGCTCATTTTACCTGCAACATATAATCAGCAATGTATGGAAAACTACAATAATACTCATGTTCTGCAGTTCGCACTTAACTTATGACAAAGGGTGAATGGTACAATCTATTTTAAAGCAGTAATACAAAAAGGCCACCACGTGATTTTCTCCAAGCTATCTAGAATCCCTGGATTAGCCCAGTGTTAGGTAGTTGAAAGGTATTTATAGAAACAGCTCGCTTGAAGACAGAGCTATGAAGGTAAGAGGATTTAGAAAAGTGGCGGGATGGCATAATCAAGTGCTAGTTTGTGTCTGCATCGGTTGATTTGTCTTAAACTGTTTATCCCCCATCGTTCTTGCTTTTTTTTTAGCTATGTTTCTGTCCGAATAAACAAGCAACAGTGTGCAACATCTATTATTTGGCTTTACATTTGTAGGTATGTTTTCATTTTTAATTCAAGCCTTTTGAATTAGAAAAACAACATGTAGGTGCAATTAAATCGCAACACATCCCACTCATTTGCTACTGCCAATATATTTGAGACAAGCGTCACATAACGCCGAAGAACTTAATAAACTGAAGGTGAAAAGACATTTACTCACAGCTTGCTACTTTCGTGAATGGAAAAATAAATTACATTTTAGCAGAAAACAAAAAAAACTCAGGTGTCTGTCAAAGACATGCAGAGAGGGAGGAACATGAAATATGCATACACAAACTTAGCTGGTAGGTTTTAACCGAGAAGCACGACAGTCGGTGATAAGGAAACGGAAATTTCAAACTTGGAATTTCAAAAATAGCAGTTAAACAGATTAATTTGGCTTTTGTTGGAGGGAAACCGTAACCACAAATTATATTGATAATCCATTCAGTTATTATTAAATCCCTCAAAAATACAAATTGGTTCAGGAGGGTCGCGGGAGGGCGCTGGGCCGAAATAATGGTTTAAAAGACATGCAATTGACAACTAGGTCACAGTGTGCCTAATCTAGAGTCATGGGCCCTACACTGTACTATTTCTCCCAGCACAAACCATACTACTGGTTGCAAAATCATGTCAAGGAAGTTAAAAGACTTCATGTTACATGCGTCCATGAAGCATGCAAAGGTCTAAGCGTTGGTGGCTGCTGCATATTTTAGACTGGACCACTTTATTCACAAAGGCTTTACAAAAACTAAAGGTCTGGGAAAAACATAAGAAGGGGAGCTGCACTTTATAATATCACCCAATGTAGGTTTTCCTCTAACAGTAGACCATAAACATTACTGCCTTGGATTAAACAGAAGGCTGTCAACAAAAGCAGGCATCGGCTCCGCCAATAGAAGCTATATCCCTATGTACTTAGGTTTCACTTCAAAGGACTGAAGTTTTAGATATCAAAGGCACAGTTTAAAACAGACATAAACCCAGAAAGAAACCCTAAAATAATAGCCCATCTCTATCCAACTATTGCTTAGCTGATAGCAGTTACAATGGTATGAGAGCGAGCTAAACCCCCAAAGGAAACACTGCCTCTCTAAGAGAAACAGTATTTCTTTAGGGAAAAGGCATTGGTACAAATAGAATGCCAATCCTCTGAATAACAAGCAGGGTGTTTGTGTATCCAAAGCATAATTAGTCTACGGCCCTTTAAAATATAACTATAACAGTATTTAGCATCACCACATGTATTTGAGCAAAGGGACTCTTGGTGTGTGAGACGCCATAATATGTGTGCCACATGAAATGGATACCGTTATTTCAAAACCTCACATGCACCTTTTATCAGGGGAGATTTGGGGAATCTAGAAAAGAAAGAATGCAAGGGTCCTGAGGGTCTTCGTTAGCCAGCGTGACAACAAAGTCAGTGATCATCATGCAGCTGTGTACAACAACCAACAACAGACTCCAAAAACAACCAACTCCAGATGTCAAGTCTATCCAGGCATAAGCATTTGTAAAAGTATATTGAAATGAATCGGGATGGTTTGGAAAGCAGAACTAGGTGACATACTAAGGTTGAGAACAGGCACCATAAAACAGAAATAAAGGGTCTCAGTCAACTCTACAGGGCAAAAAAAGAGCTAAACTTGTTAATACCACCTCTTGGTGAAGCAAATTTTAAGTTTATGTTTTCAAGTGTTGGGAGATGAAACTTTCATGAGAGAGAGAGATGGCATACTAATTCCAGAGTTTTGGGGCTGCTCCAGAGAAGGCCTCTTTCAATGTAAGAAAGGTTATATTTTCATAGAGGTATTTTAGGGTGTGTAGATTGACTGACTTATAGGTAATGTAAAAGAGAGTGTACGTGTATCTTGCTTTGACTGCAAGCTGTGAGATCCTTTAGCACTAGGGTGACTAGGCCTTTGCGGCACATGCCGGCCAAAACAAGTTCAGATGCATTGAGTGTTGCTCTTAAAAGGTGCAAAACTGACTTTGGAAAGACCAATAAGGAAGACAATTATTGGAATAAGTTAAGATTCAGGGCTTGAATGGCATGTTCTCGTCGGACTAGCCTATAAGGCAATAGGCAGTACCTAATGGGCTGGTTGAAGAGAGAAGTATGTGGGACGATTTTTGGGGCTGTTTATGGGCCTGCTGGGGCACTTTTACTGTTAATTGCCCCAATATTAAAATTAAGATTTCCTGCAGCAAGCTCAAGTCCACGTAGTCTTCTATACCTTGCAGGAGACTTACACGGCAGGTCTTTACAAGTTCAAACTGCCCTAATTTGCAAACATGGGCCACCTTTATTTTGGTGCCCGGGCCTATTTTCTGTCGCAGTCGGAACCTGGACATGTTAAAAAACAACAGTTATGAATGAAGGGGTTTAATTTTATTCCAATACTCAGCTGGAGTTGTGCACCTTTGACCTAATTAATATCCAATGTGTATGTCCAGGTCTTATTAAACATAAACGTTAGAGGGTTAGCCTTGTTTAATAGAGGTGTTGTGTTCCACAGAGGACATGTGTGCAAACAATGTTTGTATTGCAGTATCACATGAAGGCGAAATACCAGAGTTTTAGGTGGATTTAGAGGCGATTAGAGTGCTCCATTTTGGTGGATCACAGAGGTTGATGGATGTCTCTTGGTCAAAATGCTTTCTTTCTTAAGATGACTTTCGGATTTGGTGCATTCAATATTGATTTCAAATTGAATTAATTTGTGATCTGACTATTCAACCCCCAAGGGCTTTGGCTACAATAAAGTAAAGGTTATTGGTCGATTTCACTAAGCCTTGTAGAGATGGAAGACAATATTACTTGCAAATGCTTACTATGCCTTCCCCTTCCTTTTATTCCTGGTTAAACAGCTGACTGAGAAACCCTCAGGGAGGTGGAACTGAGTGGTCGATTGAGACATGGAATTATACCTGATTTTAATCCGAGTCAGCATGTTGAGGCTGTGGTTACCAATCATGTCATGAAGCTCTACATTGAGATAGGGGGACCAACAGTTGTTACGGACGGTCTTTTGTAGTCTGGAGAAAAAAGGTGTTCATAATGATGACATTGTAGCTGGTGAATTTAGGAGTTGTGGCTCATGGCCTAGGGCAAATAATTGTTTGTTTGCGAGAGAAGTGGGTGGTCAGTACATTGTCAAACCGGGTAGGCGATCATGGAAAGATGGGCAGGGGAGAATCAGTGTAAGAAACGTCTCCACTTGCTGCTTCATGAAAAGTGGAATGCGCTGAAATAGGAGGAGAGAGAGAAGGGCTGGCAAGATGTCAGAAGATACATCAGAGACTGCTGTAAAGATTAAATTTTTTGATTTGAGAATGGCAGCATTACAGCAAGTCAAAATGAGAGATGAAGTAGTGAGCAGTGGAATTCTCAAAAGAGAGGCTTTAAATTCAGGAAACATTGTTTGGAGTATGCCCAATGCCAAATTGGAGCTCAAAAGTCTCTATACTTCGCCTTCTGCTTTGCCAACAGAAACAGCTGAAAAGACTTTTGAACACTTTGGTGTTGCAACTCTAGACACACCTTGAGACCCCCCTTCTGCCTCCCTATTGTGAATGGTTTTTCAAAACATGCCATTCAAATTGCCCTAGAGAGCCTGCATATCTGGTTACAGCACATCAGGGCATGGCACGAGTACACATATACTGTAGGACTCTATTCTAAACTTGTGACACTTCAGTAGCTCCCTTCAATGCAGGCTTCTAAAGTGCTGAAAAGAGAGGAACCACGCAGATCAAAATCATGCACGCAACCACCCTGTCATGCATTAGCGCTGTTCCCATGGTATGGCACAAAGACTGTCATGGTAGTGACATCCACAAAGAGGTCCGTTTGTGGGCATTCACAAAGACTCCAAGAGGTTTTTGCATAAAATATATGCACCTAAAGTTAGGAGAAGAAAAGGCTGGCAAGAGTGAGAAATTGAAGATGAATATCTCCAAAAGAAACCCATAGAAATCATGGGGCGTAGAGGATGGTGTTTCGCCAAAAGGTTATAGTTTTTGTGGACAGGAAAAACAGTCCCCAAGTATGTACAACACAACTGTAACAGTAAACCCGCTGACTTTCTTCCGAGAAAGTTATTTGGTTGAGGGTCAGGTGTCCATAGCAGGGTTGCATGATTTGCATAGATTTTCATACATATTCCAAGAGATTTCTGTAAATCCACAAGATGTTCAAAATTCCTTGCAAACTCGAGTAAACGTACAATTCAGATATTCCCAAATCGGAAAATAGAATATACCAAAAAAGTAAAGATCAAAGAATCAGATCTAAACTATGATCAAAAACAGTTATCTAACATGGTAATTTTTTGCAGTAGTTAGAGAATATTAATTAAACCACTTTAAACTGGTACGGGATTCTTTGAGAGTCTTTCACAAGTTTCATACCTTACAACATATGTTTTATTTTTATAAGCTAGTATCTTAAATTGTAATTCCTTCCTAGTCAAATATTGTAATGTTTCCATTATCATTCAGAGATGCTAATGCAGGTCTTCCTTCAGACTGATATAGTACAGCATGAATGTCTGTTCATTCCTAAAAGCAACACAGCCATTTAAGGCCATATTTTCAAGGGCCTCTACCTCCCTGGGCCTAAAGAGAATTGGAGGATTGAATGTTGACTGTGGTCTTAATCCAGCCACATCAATATTTTCTGTAGGTGTTCATTCACGGAAAAAGACACACAAACAAATCTCTCTTAAGATCTGTAAACGTTTACTTTGTAGAAAGGAAAAATGTTAGTTTGGGCTGTCTTCACAAATAAAAGGCCCGTACCAAGTAAAGCTACCTCTCTTAGAGATTTGCATGTTTTGAAAGGCTGGCTTGTTTACTGACTTCTTTACAACTAATCTCCAGAAAATAATTAAGTTTACAACTCAAGTAACTGTACCTTCTGCTTTCCTGAGCGTGGCAAACAGCTTTAAATGACGTTGCAAGATACATGATAAAATAAAAGAAGTACTGGGAGAGGGGATAATGACGGAGGCCCGGAGGTGTCTGCTGAATGTATGGGAACCCACAGACTTGAATGGATATTTGAAACAGTGGGTGACGTTGGCATGCATGGTGGCGAAACTAAACATTGCCCAGCTGTGGGGAGCCAGCCAGCGCCCCGGATTACTAAGTGGGCTGAAGATCTAGATTGGTGCATGTTTAGGGAAAGGGCAGTGTTTGTAGCCAGGGGATGTCCGGAGAAATGGGGGAAGATATGGGGAGCATGGAATAGCTATCGTGGTGATATATTTACACCCCCAAGGCGGCAAAGGGAAGAAGACCCACCGGAATCCATATGAGTGGTAATTGCTGATTTTATACGAATGACAACCAAAACCTCACAATGATGTCAATTGTCGTTCACCCGATGCCAATGTTTTTCTTTTGTTTTATTTCAATAAAAAGATTTCTAAAAAAAAATAAATGACGTTGCGAATCATACACACTTTCACACAAAGGTGGATAGTGGCATTTGTGCTGCCATTCGTTGCATCCTCTGATCTTCCAGCAGAGCAACTTGTTCTGTGGGTGACTTTTTCAGCCCTGTCATCATCATAAGTAATTTATTTGTCTGTGGCCACATCAATATTGTAATTCGTTCCCAACCTTTAAGGTTAAAATATGCTTAACCAATTTGTCAACAGAAAACCATATTGTTCTTAAGCAACTCAAATACAAATGTACGTCTGAATCATGAATGAGTGGTTTTCATGACTCACTCGCACTAATGAGCATTGGATTAAAGCCCTTTTTTCAACAAGGACTCCAGCACTCCCATTTAAAGGAGTAGTCTTTCAGTGAGCCCTCTTTACCAGTGACAGTTGTATTCCTTAATTATTTTTTCTACATTTTCAGAGTGTCTAGGTACCCTAAATTATACTTTGTCCTGATGATGACCTCGAAAATCATTTAGAAGGTCGGAATGTCAGCAATACAGCAATCGGACTGGGTCTTGTACTGTGTTTCCAAGATATGAATCTGTGTTTCTATATCAAGGAACACAGACTTGGTGATTTGTTCTTAGTTGATAGCTTTCATATATAAACATACTCGCATAGCACTGTCATTTCTCACTATGTGTACACTTTTGTGCACTAAGAACTAGTCTTGATTTGCACTACTTTGAGACCATAATAATATTGTTTTTGGTTAAGCCTTGTTGAAATAGTCACTGAATGATCTGGAAATTGTATTGCTAAAGATTATAGTGGATAGATTAAAAAGAAGAAGAAGTTCCTAGTGAATCATTATTTGTCAATGTAAAAATGATCATACAGAGCAGGCCGGCAGGGCTCATTCACATGCATGAGTTGGCCCAGACGGTGTTCTTGCAGAAGCACAGCCAACAGATGCAAACAAGACATTCAGGGTGTTAATCGGCTACTCCTAGCTCTCTGCAAGACTAATTGTGATGGTGCTTCTCCATCAGCCTAGGAGAAAAGAATGTGCTCCTGCTTAGGATTTGTCTGTGCCAGTCACCTAGAGGTGGAGTCTGAAGTAACATCTTTCAGTGCAATAGTACTGGCAACAAGTCACACAGTAATCACATCACAGAAGCGCAGCTGTCCGGTTGAGGGGAGGGAGGTGGACAGAAAAGCTGGAATTGAGAGAAATGGGTAGCCAGACTTGGGGAATGTGTATGCCAATGTGCTCTGAGACCATACACTTAGCTGAGGTCTGTGTTTATGGTGTCTATCCATATATTCATAACTCACTTAGTAGTGCTGCCTTAAGAAGTACCTTTCATTCAATTAAAGTGCGCTAACTTATTGCCCAAAAGCATATTTAAATCCCCATTTAAATCTTCCATTATCTGAAATGAATTGCTGTTGTATTTGCCTTCAACCCGCTTTGACGAATGCTCCTAGCATAATTTCTCGCATAATTTCCATAGACCAATATCTCCTGATCTTAGTTAAACATCTTAAATAAGTCCTAAAATTGTTTTCAGGTTTTAAAAATTGCAGAGAGATATGCAAATTCCTTCAACGAGAAAAAAAGTGAAATTGCAAATGTTGTAAGACTTTCAGTAGCACTGCTGTTGAATCTTAAATGTCATGAAACCGAGGAGAAAAATCTAAACTACAATTGACTAAATGGTAAAATAAGCAATTTTTTTCACACTGCTAGGTAGTTCTATAAAAGTTGTGGTTAACAAATAAGAGTAGTATATTGTGATGGGCATGATTTTATGAAGTCTGAGAACCTGCCCCCACGTATCTGGCTTACAAAAATTTTAGAAGGTCTTAACGCAAGATGCAGCCAGAGAGAGTAAGAAGGCACACCCCATTGTTTCTCTTTTTTTTTTTTAAACGTGAAAGTTACATGCACAGCAGCACCTTGGATTAATAAGACATGCTTCTTATCCTTCTAATACTAAAGTTAGGCTTGGTCTCCAGCTAACGCTCCTCGCATAATGTTTACTATCTGTAGTATCAACCCCTCCCTATTTTTGTGCCCTGTTCTCACTAGTACCTACATCCAAGGCCACTGGAATTAAGCAATTCTGCTGCAGTTGTGAAATTATTTTATTTTTTGCATAATCATGGATTTACTGCACTTGCTACATAATCCACTACCATTTTGCATAATTTGCAGAGTTTAGCAAGAATTTTTATTTCTAGCTCAAACATTATCAAAGGTTACTAAAAACGTAGCCACATGTCAGAGCTGGTGGCGCCCGGTGCAACAATCTTTTTTGGCAACCTCTCCAATGATCTCCCTGTCCACGGATTCTCTCACTACCACCCTCCAATGCTGCCCCTTGGCTTTCCATAGCCCCTCGTCTCACATAGATTTCATTTGTTTTATAGCACTTCTCATACCAGTGTAGGGTGTCAGAGCACTTTACATCACACACATACATTATACAGAGATAATGAATTATACAGGTTTAAATCACCCTATAGGAAATGTTACATAACACGATGAGAATTGCAAGGTGTAGGAATCACACGTCATCCATACTAGTAGGCAGTAGAGTGTTTGGTCTGGAGACGCATAAACTTGGGATTTAAAACGTACCACAGTAGTTGGGGCTGGCCTTACTCTTAAGAATGCATTTCTACCCAATCAAACCCTTTTAAGCAACATTAAGATAATGAAAGTCTGGGGGGGGGCGGGGGGACTTAACATTCTAACATTTACCATGAAGTTTGCATGCAGCTCTTTGATGACAGTTCATGGGTTACTGTACTATATTTGAATTATAATTTATGAACCTCAGGTAAAAGAATCTGTGTGACAGAAGCAGTAACCCACTGTGCTATCCACATAAAATGCAGTTCTTTGATTTTCATGGTACACGTTCTTTGCAGAAGGCACATTAACTCTCTGTGCTACTTTTTGAGGAGTCGAAACTACCAATATACAAAACTCCAATCCCTCCTTTCAGTAGGAACATTAATCACCAGAATTATCTTGACATTTGTATTGTTGCCTTAAAACTGTTGTACACACAAGTAACACTGCAGAGCTTTTAAACCCATTATTTTGAAACACAGCACCCCCCCACGAACTCAGCGCCAAATATAGCTTTACCAGTCACAAAGCCGACCCTGACGTGTTGCTGCAAAGTGGTGGGTCGTCTTTCCATTAAAGATTGCTGTATATAAGTGCTAAACGTCTACTAATGAAGTGAAACCTCTGAACAGAGAATGATAACATTAAAAAAAAGTGCAGTTATTCTGCTAGAAATGTACTGCATTACAGAGTGCAATTTGCCTTTTCTTGGCATACAATATAGTCATGTCACATATTTTGCTCTGGTCAAATAATGCCCATTTCCGGGAAGGCACAGGAAGCTAAATTTTCAAATTGCAGCAGTAAGATATTACCATGTAAAGTAAAGTTTAAGCCCTGGGTGTTGGCAATTTTTTACTGGAAAATGTGCTTACAAATGTACTATTACTAAATTTGCAAACACATTTCCAAAATATCTTTGGGGGAGGGGGGCAAAGTAGATATCTGCCCACTCCAACTATACGGTAGACTTTATGTGATACAATTTGTGGGCAATATTAGCATGTGATGTGCTCTTACACCATTTGCAAATATATTTGCTTCTAAGTTCTCCTGCCCAGGCAAGCCAGGCTCACCCATGCTCTGAAGTCAATCATCACTCCTTACAAAGTTTGATGCACCGTTCCTTCATGAGCTCCCTGCTATGGTGTGCCAGTGACATTTCAAGTGACAACATTTTGTCCCACCCTATGAGACACATCTATCCTTCTGTGGCACACAAATGCCTCCTTACACCATAATACCAGAGAAGAGGGCGGTAGAATTACCACCTCCTGTGTTTGTGCATACAGATACCAATCACATTTTAAAAATGTAGACTGTACCTCTTCACACATCATCTATCAAAGGAGATTACCTCAGACTTTACCTAAAACACAATACCTGCACACCCTAATTCCATATGCCAACCTGTACAGACAGGACGAGATATCATTTAATATGCCACTCATTCTAACCCAGAGGTCTCTAAACTTTTCAGTAGTAAGAACTACTTGAGCTTAATGAAAATCATTCTGAGCTACTAATATTATTAGTCTTGTAACAATGACCATTTCAAACATAATTACATCAGTGTCCATCCCATGTAAGATTTTCAGCAGTGATCAGTCACCTCATCATTTAAAAAAGGCTTTGTCAATTTGGAATATCTCTACATAGCTAATGCCTAAGAGTCATAACTGCAATCCATTCAATACCACGGTCATAATATGAGCAAAAAGTTTCCCAGATGCCACTTTTATGTGCTTTATATGCTTTAAATATATTTTGCAAAGTCTACTTTTTTTTTCTTTCCCACTTTTTTAATTGTGGTATACATTTATCAATTAAACCAATAAAACACTTTTAATATAATAGGCTGGGCTGCACACGGGAGAGTTAATTACAGGTATTGGGAGAACTACTAGTGGCTTATTGGAGAACCCTGGTCTAATCTTATCCAATTAGGTTAGAGCAGTACCTCCAAAACCTTTTAAGGCCACAACCCAGTTTTTTGGAATGATAAACTTTTGCGACTCACCAAGCTTTATTGGATATGATGCAAAAAGAGCAACTGATGGACAGAATGCTGAACAATGTCAAACATTCACCCAAGTACAGAGTTCTGGGCCTAAATCTAATGTTTTTTTTCTCCCTATACCATTACAGTTTAAACCTAGCCAAAGGCAAATCAGTCTTGACCTTGCTCCTAATGAGAACAGTCCAACCCAAACTGCCAGGCAGGGTCTAAACTGGGGTGGCATGGTGAGCAAAAGAACGATGGATTTAACCCAGATCTCTTCACTGGGGACAAAAGTTTTGATTTGTTCTGTATTCCGTACATCATCTGTGCATCTTTTGCATTCTCACCCTAAGTGCCACTGGATTCAAGCTTGCCTGGCTGATGAGGGGTGAAACCCCGAAACCGATCCTATGATGCATAATTCTGGTCCAGGGAGGACCTGGCTTGGCAATTTAGGCTGGACAGTTTCCATGAGGAACAGGGTCAAGACTGATTTGCATATGGCTGGGTCTAAACTGGGATGGCATGGTGACGGTGAGCAAAAGAATGATGGATCAAACCCAGATCAATTAACTTGAGGTAAATGTTTTGATTTGTTCTGCATTCCATCCATCATTTGTGTGTCTTTTGCTCTGTTGGATATGAGGCAGGCGATTTTTTCAATGTAACTAAAGCATCATGTGACTTATGTCCATGCCCTGCTGGAACTTGCAATAGCATTCCCATTGCAGAGTCTTGCTAAGGCTCATGCATGAGCGTTAGCACTACACTGCCATAGGCCAGCTGCTGCAGGACCGCCCGACCTGAATTCCAGGTGGATTCAGTCAGGTGTTCACGATTTGACAGTGTGGCGCCAGGGCACTGGCATGGCAGCCTGCTGCCACACTAAAGTCATACCAAGGCCCTTACTATATTAAATCAAATAAAAGAGGTTTTTGTACAGCAGACATGCTAAACTCAGATATTTTAAGATGCTCTTGCATGTCATAATCAAGAAATAGACGAATCTGTGAAATAAAATATTTGGTTAGGATCATATAATTTGAGATGAGTTTATGGGTCGAGCCATAGTTAGGTCAAGAAGACTATTCAAGTCACTAGACCTAAAGGTCTGCTAACATTTTTTCTGATTTTTCAAATTTAAAGGTATCTTTACTTAATGCTTGGATTTGCATGCCCCAGCAAAAATCAGCCCCCGACCAACAGTTTGGGAAACACTGGGTTAGGGAGGTATAGACAGAAGCCTAAGCATCGCTATAGCTTAAATGCATGCGTCATTGGGCAAGACATAAAATTCAAAGTCCCGATTACTGGACAAAAATAAGAAAAGTCTTCTAAAGTCGTGTCCCAAACGAATATGCTCTCATGGAGCACAGTTGCTCTAAAAAGTCAACAACACTCGCCTCATATTCTGCACACGCCACGTGCAAAAAGAACCTTAGCACCCAGATTGCAGACAACTTAGAGCACATATCGTAAGTACCTCCTATTTCATTTGTTAGATGCAGGCAAATAGAGATGTCGCAGGACTGTTAAGAGTTATCATTTCGGTCCTACTCAGTCTCTTCTTCAGAGATACAAGATCCACGTAAGTGGTGGGTATGTACTTTAGGAATATGTGAGGCAACCACGAACACACCTTCAAACCTCTACAAAGGACAGGCCACTTCTGTGTATTGTCCCATATAGCGACATGGCGGAGTAATGTCGGAGAAGAAATTACTCCATGAATGAAAGGAAACAAATATTAATAGCATAGAAACACACCAGTAGCTAGTCATGCCCACTAAATCTAAATTTCTGGTTCCTAATATTCCCTGCCAGTTCTGCAAAACATGAAAGGCTCCGGGAATTCCAAAAGAGCACTGTAGTAAATTGAGAGCAAAACAATACCATCGATATATACACAGAAGACACTCAGGATGGTTGCGGAGGTGGCAAAGTCTAACAAATATACCATACTCTACATGCCATTGGTTACTTCAGCCTATTTTAAAAAAAATTGACAGCTAATGTATTTTAATGACGGCCTTTGTAACTTGCTAAGAGGCTCTTAAAAGGTCCATAGCCCACAGCGTGCTAGGCATCAGGACAGCCCTTTGCATCCCTGAATCCCGTCCCATGTTATCCTTAACGTAACCGGCAAAGTAACACAGTAGGATGTTGTGGGGTGGCCCTCAAACCTGCCCCAGCCCCGAGCACATGTTTCGGTGATGCCACGTATCCCGAGCCAGTGACTTGAACCGCCCATCGCAGCCCCCTACCCTCCCTGGCAGAACCCCTGGCGCGGCACCAACCGACAGAACTCACCATCCTCTCCTCCGCGACGCCAGGTTACTATGGGCAACTACGTCACCCACGCACGCCGGGAACGTATGACGTATTCAACGCGAGGGGAGGATTAAGAAAACAAGCCTGAGTGCTTATGAGGGAAATAAGACGCACGCAGGAGGCTAGGAGCGTGCCCAATAGCAGCTAAAAACTGAAGCACGTCATATGTTGGAGCGCGCGAGTGACCGCGAATAGACGACAAGAGTGGCCTGCTTTTTGAGCACAAATGCTGTGCCCTTCTTGCAACGGGACATTATTCAGTTAATTAGCAATTACATTTGCTTTGGTATACTGGAAGCTATTTTATTTTATAAGGGCGGCACACTTTTATAAGTATGACCTAGTAACGATTACGATTTTTACAAACTCGTATCCCAATAGTTTGTAGTGCGTCGTACTGATGAGGACAGGAGGTAATGAAAGTGAACTGAAAAGGGCGGACATGTTGACGTGATGGGTGGCTTGCCGAAGTAAAAATTATTGGTGAACACAGGAGAGGACATCAATGTGAAATGCAAGAGGGGCGGGACATTTACCGCGTCATTTGATGATCTTACCCACACCTAATATGGCCGTCATACTTTCCCTCCTGGTCTAGTAGTGTGGCTGTATTGGGTGGCTGCTGAAGGTGCTGGATTAGTTTCTTTTTGGAGCCTTTTGCAGCAGGTAGGTTGCGAGCCTTGTATCCTCGTAGTTGGTGTTACTGATTTTTTTATTTCTTTGGTGCAAGAGTTTTCATGGCGAGTGTTGGTAGTACTTCCACGTGTGCTGCTTGCTATCGTTGTTCATTCAAGGAGGTTGAACAGGCGAAACTCGTGCAACGTGTCGCTTCTTAAAAGGGTATTAGCATTGATTCGCTATGGGTTACCTGCTATTCATTTTTCTTACAGTCCAGTCCACGGCATAATTAGACATTTGCAAGCGGAAGCATCTAGTGTGGTTGGTCACCAGTTCCAACACCTTTTCGAAGTATTGTTCTCTCTGTTTTGGAAAAAATGTAACGTGATAGTGCGAATATTATTACACACAAAGAAATACTGCTACACAATGTTCTCTTTTCCTCTGCACTGTAGAAGTTATATGTTTTCTTTAAAGTATACGAAAGCTCTAAACGCGTAACACAGTTGTATGCCAATTTAGAATATATTTGATGGCAAAACGCACATATGTGTGTATTTTTTGTTATTGTTTTGTTTATACTGGTGCACATACAGGCGAAATATGGGCATAATGTTACAACACTACTTGGGGCCCATATATCTGACACTGCAAAATGCATTTGACAGTAAAATTCCCCGCTCTTTCTCTAGTGTGAAGTCCTTCAGTTGCATATTTACTGTAAAGATAACTCTTCCTTTGGAAAAAGGCATAACTTATATGTTAGACTAACCTAAATTGATTGTGAATCACCCGATGCCGAGAGAAAAACATTGAAAACAGGCGCACAGTTTTTTAGAGTATGAATACAGTGGAAAGAAAAACAAGCATTGGCAAAGCCAATAGGTCTTTGCTACGCGAGCCCTATTGGCTTTGACAATTTGGTTTTAGCCATATTGCACACTCGTGCGGTAGCTGTTCAGCATGGCTAAAAGTTCGTGGAATTGAGTGGAGTGGATTCCATTGGAGCAGATTGCAGTGGAGTGACGTGGATTACAGTGGAGTGTATTACAGTCTGTATCACTAAATGAAATAAAGAACACTCTCCAGCTATATATGTCATCCTTTGTAATTGTGTAGAATGAACAACACCCCTTTAATTCTGCCTTACAGCCTGCAATAAAGGCCACTCAAGACAATGTCTGCCATTGCGGAATAAATATTATCTCCTGTTCTAACAGCATGTAATAAAGAACACCCAAGACCCACTGTCCTATCTTGCTGTACTTCTGCTTGCAATAAAGAGCCCTGCATATATGTCCTGGTTACAGTATCACTGCACAAGAGCGTCTTAACTATATATAATACAAAACAAGCACCGGCAAAGCACGAATATGTCTCTCCTATGAAAGAGGTATTGGCTTTGGCAGTGTGTTTTAGCCATGTACACCAGTGTGTCTGCTGTTCAGCCTGGATAAAAGTTAGTGACATAGAGGAGAGTGGTGTGGAGTGTCCTAGACTGCAATGGCGAACAGTGGAGTGGCATAGTGTTGTGTACTGGAGTGACATGGAGTGGCGTCGCGTAGGGTAGCGTTCAGTGGAGTATAGTAGAGTGGACTGGTATAGAGTGCATTGGTGTATAGTATGGTGGTGTAGAGTGTAGGGGCATAGAATTCAATGGCATACAATAGCATCCTAGAATGAAGTGGCATGGATTAGAATGTTGCATAGTAGAGTATAGTGGCATAGAGTGGAATGGGACGGGGTGCTGATGAGTGCTGTGGAGTGATGCAAAGTAGAGTACACTGGCATACAGTGCATTGGCATAGAATGCAGATTATAATGGTGTGTAGTGCTGCAGAGCAGAAGGAATTAGAGTGCAGTGGTGTAGAGTGGTATTGAGTGCAGTAGTGATGAG
Source organism: Lissotriton helveticus (assembly GCF_964261635.1). Lineage (NCBI taxonomy): Eukaryota > Metazoa > Chordata > Amphibia > Caudata > Salamandridae > Lissotriton > Lissotriton helveticus. The sequence continues at coordinate 1,086,844,869 of NC_136065.1, forward strand.
TACAGTGGTGCAGAGTAGAATGCAGTGGCGTAGAGTGGACTTATGTGGAGTGTATTGGCTTAGTGTTGTAGAGTGCAGTGACATACAATGCAGTGGTGTAGATTAGAGTGCAGTGGTGCAGCGTAGCTTGGAGTGAAGTGACAGAGAAAATTGGTTCTGAGTAAAGTGAAGTGGCGTAGAGTGAAGTGGTGCAGGGTAGAGTGGTGTAGTGTAATGGCATAGCGTGATCTGGCTAGAGTGCAGTCGCGGAGAAGCAGATGCCATTATACCACAATCTACTTGTTGACCGGTAAGCCCATCTCTCATGCTCCGACACAATTATAGTACTGCTATCTCCACACCTGGTAATCTTAGAAATTGTCTTTTGCCCCGGTGTTTAGAGCATCAAATCGCTGTTGGTTGAGAACCGTGTATTCACCCTTTATACGGACCTCAACAACCTCACAGGATTCCCCGTGGCCAGGTCACCCTCGATGCACGCTGTCCTTTATCACCTAGCTGACGCTCATCTACTTACATGCAATTAAGACACCAAATAGGTAAGCACTCCTGCTTGCCTTACTATGTGGCTGCTCATCTGTTATTGTTGACTCTCCCCCCCCAATCCTCCTTTTAACATCAGGTCCAACGATTGCTTCCTGTGATCTTTGTATCACTTCGCTACATTGCCCACCTGCCAGCGCTGCTTCGCCAACCCCCCCCCCCCCCTCCCCAGCTTGACACAAGGTATTGAACCATTTTCCATCAGATTGTCCTTACCTTCACTTACTAGTTGCTCAAGGCAATTATTCCGCCTTTAATCACGTCTGTTTGATAGCCTTTGCTTCGCACCCACATTACTATGGTTTATTTCTGTTCACTCGCTAATAGCACAGCCTAATGTATTTGTGGCAAGATATATCTACCTGGATTAATGGTATTGAATTCCCGCGTAAAATCTAACTGGCCCCTTTTTAGGTTTTAACGTTCTGAAATATAAGAAACAGCTTGTCCTTTTTAGGGCTCGCGCCCTGCGTTGCACTGCATAGCAGTGCTTCGCAGCGCGAGCACATTTTGTAATCGAAAAACGGGGTTTTGAAGCTGCCCTAGGAATCACACACGCTCGTGCTTGTGCTTTTCCTTCTGTGGGCAGCTATTGGCCTTTGCGTGCGTCTTTTAATGAAAGACTGCACGCAATACGCCACAGGCAGGCGCATTGCTCCGCCCATGGTCTATTGGTGTCTATTACGCGCTTGGTGCACGTAATAGTCACCAATAGGCTGTCACGTGTGTCGCAGTGGCGCGCGCGCACCACTCGCACTGTTCGCGGGCTTTTTTTTTATTACTTTGAGACCACCTTTGATCCTGACCAGGGCGGAACTCTGCATGCCTTTGAGAGCAAGCACATGGGAGCAAGTTGGTGTCCATGGTAGCTCCGGCAATCTACAGAAAGAAACCATGAGCCGCACGGATTACTACATTTATCCTATCTCGGACAAGCTGCACAAGGCAAACACAAGCTTTTCTCTGCAAGCAAGTGAGAGACTTCTGTTGCTGCCCACCGTGAACCCTTTGCAGGCTCTGCTGGTGGCAGAGTGAGCTGTAACATAGCGTTTCGGCATTTAACTGGTTTAAAATATGCAAGTTGCTGTGAAGAAAGTAAAACTAACTGTGGATCATAAACAAGTTTCAGATCTCAACCTAATACCGCTCGCGCTTAAAGTCAGCCGCTCCAAGCACACTGCCCCACCTTCCCTCCCCCCCCCCACCTCCCCCGTCCTAAACCGCCAGACCGTTGCTGCCATTCCACCCCTGCGGGCCAATGACTCCTGAACCACGCCTAGACGCAACTCACCCCCACACCTCCAAGGTCGGCTGTTGCGAGCAAAACCCCCCCCCTAGAAACCCCGCCATCACCCACTGTGTCTTTACACCACCCCCAAGCCCAATCTCCATCCTAACACGTTATTTTACTTGTGTCGCTTCCTTGCGCGTGCTGCTCCTTGAGACTGCACCCCCCAGCCAGGTGCACGCCGACCCATGCTGCTGGCCTTTGTCAACCTCTGCCAGCAAAACACGGGTGTGCTACGGAGGCCCGAACTCCACTTCTTCAAGCAGTGGATTAAAAGGTGAGAGGGATTTCGCGGAGACACGTTTAGTGGGTGTACTTGCCACTTTTACCACATATATTTAGGGTTAGCGCCGGTGAAAAGAGGGGAATGGGGACTACAGATTTGGCGAAACATCTTTGAAACTACGACTACCTACCAAATTTTAAAGTTACTGATGGACTGGACCCCTCCCAGCCCCCTCTCTTTAACTCTTCTAGAACCCTCCCTCGGCCCCCACCTTCCGTCTTTCTCGCCTTGCCTTCCATGTCTGCATCCTCTCACCCTCCCACCATCCCCAGGTGCCTCTCTACTCGGGTTCACTCGGCAGCCTCTCTCCCCTGCTTGGACCTCGCTCCATCAGTCTCATCACTGCCTTCTTTCCACTTCTTCCCTCCATTAACCCCCCTCCTGCTTTTCGTTCTATCTTTCCCCTCCTTGTGTCTCTCGCCATTTCACTCCCCGTCCTGACTCTCTCCTCGTTTCATTCTCTGCCCCCCTCCCCGAGGCCATCTCTCCTTTCTATTCACCCCATCTCTAGACTGACACCCCTGCCCTGTGGCCTCATCTGCCCCTTCCTTTGCCTCTAAGTCCACTGGTGATACCTGGGGAGCAGCACCGGGGTGCGGAGCTCTGGGGCTCTGTAGCCAGGGAGCAGCCGTGGACGTCAGTGCACCCCTCAGTGAGAAGCTTGACTGCAACCCAGTGGTGGGACTTTACATATGACAGCGCTGTGGCACGAATTTCATCATTACCACCATCAGGAGCGAGTGTGACAGCTGAGCACACGGTGCGGATGACAACAGGTTTGATGTCACACTTTCAGCCTTTTAACCCTGTTCTTTTCATCTTGTGCAGCTTGGTTCACTGTTAATGCTTTACTCTTAGGGCCTAAACTCATAAATGCCTCTAAGGTCAAATGTCATGAAGGTTTGTGTTTTAATGAGTTAAAATGGCCGTATTTGTCATCTTGTGCAGCTCTTGATCCTGTCGTTTGGTCATTCTTAGCGCTGTAAAAGAAAGTTGCTGTGACTGTCTCAAATCTTCACCCTTTTCAAACTAAGCAGTAAGACAAAATGCAGAGACAGCACAGATGGATTCATATCGGTGACCTGCCCGTGAACTCACAGATCTTTGCAGTCAGCGTGTTAACCCACTGAGCTATTTTACCAACTGACGAACAGGAAGCATATGAAATAATTATTATTACAAACAAGAGCATACACTTGTAGTGGCATACCCTGCACCAGAGGGCATTACGTTCCTGTCTCTGACACATGACTATAGTTACTGCCATTTTGCATTACACCATTTAATTAATGCTTCACAAAAGGAAAAAAAAACAATAACATTTACAATGCCAATAGCTCAAAACAATGTGTAATTGCGAGACCTATTGCATTGTAAATGCTTTTTTGTTGTTTGTGCTGTGAAATCCGTGCAGCCTCCATGTTACTGTAGTGTCTGTGTTTTGCATCTTTTTTGTGGTTCGCATTTTCTTACTTTTCTACTCCATGCTGTGTTTACTTTTCTGTTGGTTTATAGGGTGTGAAATACGCACACAGCCTTGCTGGTTTTGTATGACTTTTGGTCCAAATGTCTTGTCTGTAATTGTCCCGGCAGAGGAGTTTTTGGGTGTGTTTTTGGCTGCTTCATGCCCACAGAGGCTGCCGAGTTTTGCATCCATAGCCTGTTCTAGTGAAGGAAACACGAGCAGCCCCACCGCACCAGGCCTTCAAAAGTCAAAATGAGTGCCTTTCTGAGTTTTTAAAGGGGTGCTTTTCCTGAGTAAGCGGCACCCCTTCCCTCGAAGTGTTTCACTTGTAGAGGGATCAGTGTGTTTGTACTCCGTCAGTGTAAAATGTGTATTGCTCCTGATCAATACGCAGTTTTTGTTACTGCTTTGCATTTGTTTGTCCCGCATGGACCTTTCTCTCACACTCCCACTACCCACTCTCATCTCGCAATACCACTGCCCTCTCTCATCCCTCCCTCACACAAACTGTCTCCTCTCTATGCTGCCTACTCACACATGCTACCTCCTCACGCTGTCCGCTAGGCTACCTCTTGCCTCACCCCCGGTGCCCCTTCCACTTTTCCCTCTATCTCTTGTACTCTTTCTCACACAACCCTCTCGCTCTCTCACACACTACTTCTGCCTCTCTCAAGTGGTTGACTCAGGTTTTCAAGCAAAGTTTCTATACCATAACTTTTCAAAGTTTCTGTCCCTCCAACCTACGCTCTCCTCCTCTTCTTTGGGTGTCTTCTGCATACACAAAACTTCACTCTTTATGCGTCAATGGCCTGCTCTCACCTTCTTTCTATCTTTCTCATACATATTTCTGCTCCTCTGTCTCAAGTTCAATAACTGCTCCCTACACAAACTACTACCTATCCCTCTCATTCTTCCTTTCTTTCTATTCTCTGCAGCTCTCACCACTATCTTTTCACCATGGCATAGAATTCCACTATACAAATACACTAGACAAAACACAAATATACAACTAACAATTAGAATATAACCTGCATAATTCCGCTCTAGTCCATACCACATACATCCACTAAACTCCAAAACAAAACACCCAGGTAAAAAACATAATTTACAACGCCAATAGCCCCAACTCTCACAAATGCGAGACCTATTGCATTGCAAATGCTTGTTAAACTATGCAACGCTATTGATTATAGCCCTTATTCACGGTCTTTCTTTATTTTTCTCCCTCCTCTTTTCCCAATTTCTGTATTTTCCCTTCTCTTGATTTAGAAATTACAGGCAATTGTTTTCAGGCACTATATCTTGAAAGTCCTGATGATGATCCTATATCTCTTGGTTAAGGATCGAAACGCTGTCGACAAGTTGTCAACCTTATACACAGTGATTTGTATGTTATATTATGTGTAAAGGTGACCTTTCTGCAAATGTTGTTTGTTTTATTGTGATTACCAGATACAGCCAACCTCATGCTGCCTGAGCCTTTTTTCGTTTTCCCTTGTTATGTGAGTTCATGGATACAGGCTTGTGTCCCGCTGTAATTAATTCACATGTTTTGCTTATTTAATTTATTTGCATATTAAATTGCCCTTATCCGGCTGGATAACTGCTAAAATATAGTACCGATTGGGGCTGTATTGATGTCCTCTTTACTCTTTACTTACTCAGGGACCACTGTCTCTCAAAATATAACACAACTATACAACACACAAACAATAATGTGTGGAAATGGCATCACCTAGTGTATTTTATGTTGTTGATCCTATTAAAGTATTTCTTTCCAACATGTAGGAAAGTAGCATCTGCTTCTTATGGTTACCCCCTACTTTTTGCTGATGTCTCACTGTTTTTAGACTAGTCTGACTGGGATCCTGCTATCCAGGACGCAGTCTATCTGCTTTCCCCCTTACAATTGCTATATGTGTACTTTAGGTACACTACAGATTGGAAACTGAGGTACCCTTATCAGTCCCTAGTATAAGGTACACCATGTACCAAGGGCATAGGTACCTCAGAGGCCTCCCATGGGCTGGAGCATGTATTATGCCACCCAGGAGAGGCCATTCAAAAGGACACAACAGCCCCGCTACAGCATATGGTTAAAGATGGTACTTCCACCACTTACTTAGATATAGGTTCACTATATCTATCTAAATCACTACACTTAAAAACATAGTCACCCCTATGGTAGGCGGGTTTTACGTGAGAGGGTGCCCCAGCATGAGCAGAGCCCCTCTGCAGCCTTCAGAGACCATTCTCCAGGGTTGTCTGTGATGCAGCCTGACACATAGGCTTAAGTGCATTATAACCTCGCGGTAAATGCTAACTTTAAAACGGCTGCTTAGAAACAGGTTGTGTTTGGTGTCAAACACCTTGGAATCATACCTCCACACCAGTAACTGGTGTGGGAGGTATGATTCTACCCTTCTAGAACCATTACTGTGGGTCACCTGTCTATCCGATACCAGCTTTCTCAACCTGGGCAGCACAAAATGGATGCTGCCAGCCACAATCACAATCCTGCTCTCCTGCTGCTGAGCCAAGCTCGAGCAGAGGAAGCATAACTATAGGCATTCTGTCACAGGGAGGTGTGACCAACTCCCAGACAGGGTTTAGTGTATTGGGGCAGGGTGGGTGCACTGTGAGAGTGGCAGACAGTCTGCATTTAGGGCAAAATTGGTGTCCCTGTGCATAGTCCAGCTCAAACCAGTACTGGGAGCCATAGGCTCCTGCTCTGGCGCGAAACTAGACAAAGGACTTGGGTGTAGCCACCCCTCTGTCCTGCCCCTCCCCTAGGAGTGTCCACAGAATCCGTCCGGTCCCTTCCCATGGGTATAAAGTGGGTTACCTGACTACATGACTTTAGAATTTACCTGGACAAGAGTCTGCTAAGAAGAAACAAATTACTTTGACTTCCTGCACATCAATTTTACGACTGAAGAATCTCCCTTGGAGTAAAGGAGTTACTACCCTGCTGCAGCAGGCACCTAAGCGCATCTAACCGACTTGCTTCTCCAGAGCTCCTGTGGATTTCAGCAACACAGGAGGTGGGTTCCTGAAGGTCCCTGAGGTAGATCTGACCTTTCAGCGATTCTGAGACCAGTATCCCTCGTGGGGGCTGTGCAACCCGAACCCCTGTGCACTGCGTACATTTGCAAGTGCATATGCTTTTTGGCGATCCCTGCATTGGACTCCGTGTAGTCCTGACCCGAGCGGTATTTGCATAGAAGATATCCTGCCTCCACTTACCGAGTGCTCTGTGAGCTGGTGCTTTGTAAACTTGCTTGAGGTCTCCTCGCGATCCCTCGCCCGTTGGCCTGTGGGTCCTGGCGAGGGTCACCTTGTTTGTTCTTGGGCTTACCTGGTTACGCCTGACGTTCCCCGACTCTCCCTTACTTGGAGAGTCCTCTGGACCTTGCTGGTCCCCACCGTAATCTGCTTACTCTGACCACGTGGTTTGCATTTGCCAAGGCTTGTTGGTGCTCCAGCCGGACATCGACCCCCTCAGCCCTCAACATCCTTCGTGGGACAGCTCCCATCCAGATCCTGGCCATCATCGACGTCTCCTGGTACCCGTGGCAGCAGAGTCAAGCAACCCTTCTTCGCCCCTGAAGCACCCGACACCTGTGGTCATTCGGATACCGAGCCCCTGGTCACTTGTTGTGACCCAGACTCTGTCCCCTCTGATTTCAGGGTCCTCTCACCTCGAATCCAGGCTTGGATTCCACCAGACACTCTTCGCCTCCCTGGCAGCAGTACTTCCTTGCAGCTCTCCATTGAAAACGACAAAGGTTTCTGACACCACTTGACCTCTATGCACCCGGATCCTCTGGGATAGGTAACACGGGTACTCCGGTACTCACTGGTGCGTTGGCTCTAAACCTTCTATGTTCCAAAGGGTTTGCTTGAAGTCCTCTTAGAAGTGTTCTTAAACTCTAACTTTACAACCGCCACTTTCCCAAAGAGTTGTACGGAGCACGTGGTCGTGTTTCCTCACGGCACCCGTCCGCCGTGTGCTCCCTGTGTCACTCCTCTGGGTGGTTCCTTTGGGTCCCAGCTTCTACGTGCTCTAGGCACTGTGTCTATTGAAGTCGTAATGTTATACAATTTTTTTGGGCTGGCCTGAGCCAGCGCGCATGCGCTGCTCTGTGAGGCATTTTGTAAGGGCTTTTAAATTCCAAACACACGCTTGTGCGTGTGCTTGGAATTTATCCCTTGCTATTGGGCTTTGCGTGCTGTCTTTCTAAGAAAGACCGCATGCAAATTGGCCCAAGGGGTTGCATATCCTGCCTTCTCTAATCTGTGGCCTAGGGTCCACGGGATCGAGCATGAGCCCCATATGTTTCCAATTATCGCGTTGCGTCTCGCAGTCGTGTTAATTGGAAACATATGAGCAAACGCTGCGCCTTCACTTTTGCCACAGCGGGCACAAGCGTGCTCGCGTACGCACCACTTCCGGGCTTGTTTTCATTGCTAACATCCCAGATGAGAGTCCCCAGGAATAGGTATTGGTCAAAGCACTTAAGGGTCACATGAGATTTCCCCATAGAAGGCAAGCACTGTATGTACCCCGCCCCGAATGGCAGGGTTTGTGTGGTCTGACTCAGCAGTGTATGACTGCATCCCCAGCCTAGCCTGCTTTAAGAACGACCAATCGTCTGACGTCCACAGAGCTGGTGTTCTATTGATGGGCGTGTTAGTGCAGTTAGATGTGTGCAGATAAATTGACTCGTGGAATGGCGGAGGGAGCAGACCCTAGTTAAGTTGAGGAGCTAGCTACTGACCTCATTTGCATCACGTTTTCAGAGAATGGCTAACTTACCCTCCCCATATTGACGGGGGGCAAAAACTTGACATTTCATTCCTATATTGACGAAATTAATCACTTACCCGTCCTCAAAAAGGACTCCCACTCCCACACCCTATTGTACGGCTCCCCCCTGCCGGAGGTGCTTGCAAGTTTTGCTTTTCCATTTCATGAGGTGCAGGCAGATTCACGTGACGTAACCCAGGTCCTCCTTCCGGAGGGAAGCGTCAGTTCCGGAAACCCCAGGAGGGAGCGATGCTGACAGTCACAACAAGGAGCTAGGGCGGGAGGGAGATTGCCACTTGTGGGGATCACAGGCCTCTACCAGAGCTGCTTCTGTTCAGGACTCTACTGAGCATGTACCCACCCACGTGCCCGACCATCGGAGCAAGCAGGTATTCAACCTACTGAGCTTTCCAGAGACATGCATTGGTTACTGCATTGTATATTATATGTCCGTACGTGTGTTATTTTACACGTGTGACGGCATTTATGGCTCGGGAAACCTGCTGCTCATACATAAAGCATCTTGCGGTTCGGGCGACGTTTGCAAAAAGTTCTCTTAGGGTTTTGTGCAATTATGACGTAGTACTGGTTATTCTGTATATTCCACCTATACAGGGCACATGAATAATACCATGCACATGAATAAGAGTCGCTAATTGTGACTCTGTACAGTTTATTATTCAATCAAGGATTTATAAAGCGCGGCAAATCACCTGTGAGGATCTCATGGCGCTAGAGATATTTCACACCTGACTTTGGAATGCAATAATTTCTATGGAATTAGCCCCCCGTGTTTAACGCTGTTTCCCGACACAGCACTCCCTCCCGCAATGGTTCTTCCGCTTCCCCACTCTGGACCCTGCTGCTGCGAACTCAGGCTGCACCCCAGAATTTCTGTAAAGCAGCCTTTCACCCCAGGAACCTCCGGTATGCAAGTGTCCCACCTCTAAGAGTACACCCCCTCCCCGGGCAGCTTAGTGCGGTATCCGTCTGTCCTGTCTGCTCTTTTGAGGAGTTCCTCTGCATGCTGTTTGCTCAGTGCTGCAGCCAGCACAGCACTCCCTCCCGAAACGGTTCCTCCGCATCCACACTTTGTCCCCTAGCACTGCGAACACTCCTTTCTGACCCCCAGCACTCCGTTTCTCTGACAGTTCTCTGTTGTTTGTGGTTTTCCTTCTCTCTCACCCTGTCTAGTCTAGCACCATTTCCTATTCGCTCACCCAGTGTCCCTTCCATTCGCTGTTATTTCAATTTTCTGACCACTCTGGTTTCTTTTTTTATTATATTTATTTTGTAGTTGTATATAGCGCCAACTCGGCCCACGGGTATTGGAGCGCTTTACATAAGCAGCAGTTATATAACACGAGGTTACTTTTTATGGGCACTTGGAGATGAAGTTATTTTCTGTCCCCAGTCCTCCTTCCGTTTCTCCTTTACTCTCTCTCTTTTTTCGTCACCCCCTCCCCATCTTTCATTCCCCTGTGACTGCGTGTCTTCTTTCTGTCACTCAGTTTCTCGTGGTCTTCCAGGTACCGGTTTTAAATAACACTGGTGCAGTGCTACAAACACGCAGCGCTTTGCGGGAGAGGGGACGGGGTGTAACAAGAGAAGGGGCAATTTATAGGTCTTGGGGGTGTACCGTTCTCATCCCTCTGTCTATCATTCGATCTCTTGTTTTCTTGTCCCAATGTCTGTCTTTGCGTTATCATTCTGTCTTTTTGACCATTCCATGTATGTGTTTGCACCTATAAAATAAATTGCGTGCCCCGCCTGGGTGCTGCTGTCTCTTTGGCTCGCAGTGCTGAACTCTTTCTTTCTATGTCCTCCCACGCCCATCCCCACCCACAGGCTGGCTTGGGTGAGGAAGCCTCAGATAGTGTGGCTGAACTCTCGGTCGACTATTATGTTTTGGGGACTCACTGCACTGTATGTGGGTCTCTCTAGCCGCACTCTCTTCATAATGCTCGGCATCTTAACTCCCTGTCTCGTGCTCCACGCACCTTCTCTTGATCCACACCCTCAAACTCTCTCTCTCTCTGCATGTCTCATTTCCCACAGCCAACAGTTCTTAATAACAGAAATTCCCATGTCTTTCTCACTACCTCTGTCGTTCTTCCTACATCTCTCTTTCTTCTCTACTCCTCTCTCTTATGTTCCAGGGATCAGCCCCTTGCCTCAGTATCTCTCTACTGCTCCTTACCCCTCAGTCTCTTACCCACACTCTGCTTCTTGCTACCCCACTGTCTCTTGCTTTTTACACCTCCTTATTTACCCTCTACCTCTTTATGGTCTCCATCTTTGTGTCTTTTGCACCCTACCCACTGTCTCATGTTACATTACCCAGGGGTGTGGAATTTATTAAAATATCTACTTGTCCATGGGGCAGGTTGCTTCACGAATCTACTTGTTCTGTAACAAAATCCACTTATCCCTCTGGTGCCATGTAGTGCCAGCAACACATTATGGCACCAATCTCATTATGTTGGAGCTCTTATATAGCCTCTCTGATTATGCAGGGCTCATACCATAGTAGTGTTTAAATACTAGCAATCCCTATAAGTTTCCGCAGATATACATACTGGGACTGAAGATAGTGGCAAGCAATAGATCCAGGGTTGGAATACCCTCTTGAGTCTGTGCAAACCTTCTAACTTGCATGTTTTAAGGATTTTCAACAACTCTTCTCTAATATTTTCCCATACTGAGAAATGTTGGAAATTTCTCCTGACAATGGCGGTGGTAAACCTTCTTCCAGAGTTGGGGAAAAAGTGGTTGAAGGGAAAATTAACTTGAAAACACTCTGGTTTTTGCATTAGCTAATCTATACATGCATATTTGCTGATGCTAAAATGCAGTTCACAAATATTTTCTAGGAGTACAATTTCTTGCCCTACTTCTGTGAATTCACGAAAGACATATAGCTGCACTTAATGCATGGTGGTACTTTTGAGACTTTCTTTAATAATTGGGCCCCTAATTTGGTCTGGTGTTAACCATGACCGTTTGTGTTTATTAAAATTCTCTCTCTCTCTGTATCGTCTGGCTTCACTGCGGTGACAGCATTCTGTCTTTTACAAGGAGCATATCAGTACTCGGAGTAGTTTTGTTCAGTGCCAATACTAATGTGGCAGTGTGTGCTTTTTTGAGAACAAAAACTATTCTTTGCTTTTGCCAATGTTTTTTTATAATGGTGAGGGCCTGGAAGCTCTCACATCAATAAGGTTTTACAAAATCCATGCCAAAACAAGTCACGCATTGCCAAAACTAAAAGGCCGACCACCAATTTCAGACCTACTGGCTTTGCCAATGCTTGTTTAATTTTATGTTTCTCATAACCTTATTGAAACTGGTTACACTGATTTTGCAATGTGAATATTTTTGCGAAATACTAGCATTCATCAACACATTTTGCTAAATGATTCTGCTAAGAAAGGCTACCTGAAATTTTACAGTAGTTTAGCTAAATGTTTTTTTCCCTACTTTCATTTGTTTAGGAACATTTTATATTGAAAGCAAAGAATCATTAATGTTGCTTTCAAGCTTCTGCTAATATGCGCATCTAATCAGAACATTCTGGGAGCATTATGCATAGTCTCATATTGCTAAACTTTGAAACCGTGTGTACACATTTTTATACTAGAACCACTGTCAGTAGTGCAGTCAGAACTTACATTTACTTAGAGCACTCGCCCTAATAATAAAGACTTTTAATTAATGAACCATGAATACAAGTTTGAACAACATTAACATATGCACATAAACATTAACTTAACTGCAGGCAGTGTCCTTCCCTGACCCTTAATGTGGTACTGCAAACTGGCAGCCAAAGGGTTTGTGCTGCAAGGGGTTGGGCCTACTTGTCCCAAGGACAACATACACATTAAAACTTGTTGCCCTTGACCCCAAACAATATGCCCTGGTCGTCGGGCTATAGGAATTCCACATCCCTGTATTACCCCTATATTTTGCTTTCTACCATGTCTCTTGCTGTCTACCCTCTCTCTTTCCTCTAGCACCCTCTTATCCTCATACTCCACAGTCTCCTGCTCCCTGCCCCACTGTCTCTTGCTGCATACACTGCTGTCTCTTGATTCATGCCCCTCCCTCTCCTGCTTCCTACCCCTGTCTCTTGCTCGTCACCTTGCCCCTCTGCCTTTCTTCCCCTCTTTATTTCGTTCCTTGTCCCTCTCTTTCTCTGTGCCATTCTCTCTTACTACCCACTCCTCTGTCTCTTGTCCCTTGGCTCCTGCTCCCTACCCCTGTCTCCAGCTCCCATCCCCTGCCTCTTATCTATCTGTCTCCTGCTCCCTACCCATCTCTTCTGCTCTCTACCCTTCTGCTCGCCCACCACACTTTATTACCTGCCCCTAGTACTTTCCCTAAATTATGGGAATTGTCAGACTCTTCCTTCCAGAGTCAGAATGAGCCGATTTGCTTGTGAGAGACCAAGAACCTCCTCCATAAGAGACCGCATAATGCAGGCCTCAGCCAACGGAGAAGGTTTACCAGAATCAGCCGATGTGCTCGAGAGGGGCCAAGAATCTACTCTACAAGAGACCGCGTACTGCCGGTCTCGGCCAACAGAGGAGAAAAATACATGGAGGAGATAGGCGAGGTCGCCGCACCCCACTGTCTCACTCCCAAGGAGACAGCACAAAGGTAGGTGCCTAAGACACTCTTACTGCCATATTTCAGAGGATTCCGTAGGAGAAGTCTGCAAGCATCCATAAGGAATAATCGGCAGCGCAGTCAGTCACAGGCCGCCCTTTAACTCTTTATCCGGTTTTGCGTTCGTGCCACATGCAACGTGACTTGCAAGGCATGCCGGAAATGTAGTTCGCAGCCGCTCATGCTTCCTAGTACAGCGTTTAACCGGTCAGCGTGTCACCGGCCTGCAAATTCTGACAGGAATTACCTGATTATTAACAGGATAATGTGCTGCATGCCTAAATTTAAGTTCCCCAGGGCGAGAACTATTGGCAAACCAAAGCGTGTTTTAGTATATGGTTTGGTCTCTCCCCTGGAGCCCGCTGTGTATTGTGCTACTTACGGATGTTCTATCGTTACAGTATTGTTTGCTTTATGTTCTAATCTCGTGGAGAGATAGTTATATTAATAAATACATATTTGTCAATAACTACTGTGTGGTTCTCCTGTCATTTAGTAATTCAGGAGGTGATATTCTAGGAAAACAAGTTGCTTTACATTCCTTCAAGATTAAGCCTGAAGGCTGCTCTCTACAGCTACCGCAAGGATAGCTTTCTAAAGGTTATCTTTGACCTCATACATCATAAGGGTTGTGTGGACTGGTCCACGGTGCCCACTTTAATTAGTGGACAGCATATACCAGGCCACCTTCTCACATTGGTGTGCAGCAGTTTGGGATTCAAGCCAGCATTGTTTTACCGGATAAATCTCGTTGAGTGATTAACTGAAAACCACTAAGTATTAGGTACATATAATACTAAGATTGGAATAAGTAAGTTCTACTGAACTTGGAGTTGGGTAAGTCAAGGGTCCAGCACACCCTTTCTCCTACTCAAGAGAGTTTAGTCTCCACTAGGTTAGGTAGGTGCCTACACCACATAACATTAGTATGTCTTCTAGAGGAGAACCAAGTGACTCTCTGCCAACTAGGTACAATGGAATTTCATTTTTAGTATTCAAAGCCATGTGTGTATCTAGGAAGTTGAGGACAGGGAAAAGTGCCAACACCCAACGCCTCATTGAGGTTTACTCCTAGATGACCTTAGGAAGACCCCAGGGTCTGATAAGGTAGATAGAGTGGGTAGGGCGGGGAATGAGGATAGGCTAGGAGGTCTCACCTTCTTTTACCAAGAATCAAATCCCGACCAGAAGAATCAAGATTCTAACCTGGCAAATCAGGACCAGGAAGAGAATAGGATGGCCTTGAGGGCCCTCTCCTTAATGCTCCTGGTAAAATTCTGAGTTTACACTGGAGACCTAGGTCTCCCTCTGAAGAATCTAAACACTTCCATATCTAATAAGAGAGAGAACTCTTATGACAGACAGTGCCAATTCCTAGAGCTTGAGAAAGTAAAGCTTAGGCTCAAAAGAGCAATTGGCATTGGATAAGGAAGCCATAGTGCCCCACAAAGCTAGTAAAAAATTGAGACTAGAGTACCATTGTGGCAGCAACAGTGTCCCTAGATTTAAGGAGTATACTCATGATCTTAGGAACCTGAACAAGATAATCCCTCCCTACCAAAGTGGGGATGATATCCACAAATGGATAACTGCACTAGAGATGGCCTGGAAGGTACAGAGGGTCCCTCAAGAGCAATGGGCAGCTATCTTGTGGCTCTCCTTTGCTGACAAATGTAGAGATAAGCTCTTCAATGTTAAAGAGGGGGATGCTGACAATTATTCAGTTCTGAAGAGTGCTCTCATTGATGGGTTTGGCTTAACAGGATTAGGTTCAGAGACTCCCAGAAGACACAGACGGAGGACTGGGTAGACTTTCTAGATTGTGCTACTAAGTCTCTGGAAGGCTGGTTATTTGGCAGTAAAGTGAATGATTTTAAAGGATTGTACAATTTAATTATGAGGGAGCAGATTCTTAATAATTGCCAAAATCCGTTGTTGCATCAGTACCTGGTTGACTCAGATCTGACCTCACCCCAAGAATTGGGAAAGAAGGCAAACAAATGGGTCAGAACCAGGGTGAAGCAGAAAGCTCATAACCAAAGTGGCGACTTCAAGAAGCAAGATGCTAAAACTTCATATAGGTAGGGTAGGGAGAAGTGTAAAGACCAGAAGTCTTCACAAGGGCCCCAAGAACCTGCCTCTGGGGGTAGTCACAATCTAACAAGGGAAAAGGCAAAAAGAAACCTTGGTGTCATATCTGTAAAGAGAAGACCCACTGGACAAAAGATGCCACTTGTCCAAGGATTCTACTCCAGCCACCACTACCCTTAAGGCAACTGTCCCCCCTAGCTCAGTTTCAAGGGGTGGTACTCAGAACAAGGGTATAGTAGGGTTGACCCTTGGATCTGAGATGGATTCTGGCTTAGTCAGAATTCCAACTTAGGCTGTTTTAGTCTGTGATGGAGCCATGGATATTGCCTCCTTGTTTGTCAGTCCCAGTAATCTGGGCAAGTACAGACAACAGCCTTTGATCAATGGTAAGGAGGCCATGGCATACAGGGACCCAGGTGCAAGTGTGACAAAATATCTTGTGGGTCCTGAACAAATCATACTTGGTGAAATGTACCAAGTGGCCAATGCAAGCAATGTCAGGACAGACCATTCCTTGGCAGTTGTGTATTTCAGCTGGGGTGGGGTAACTGGCCCTAAGAAGGTTGTGGTTAGCTTAGACCTCCCCGTAGAATGCTTGTTGGGCAATAATAATAATAATAATAATGTGATTTATAGAGCGCGAACAGCTACCTCACAAGGAGGTGTCTCAGCTTGGGCTGAAGTGGAACTCAGGACAAATGCTGAAATATTGGGCATCTCTGCAGATGTGTTTGCAGTGACTAGGTCACAGGCAAAAATGTCTTCCACTGAACAGGCCCTGGATTCTGAAATAATGGACCAGGTGCCTTCCAAGGGAAGGGCAGAAGGGGTAAGGCAGTGTATTCCCCCTGCCTCCGAGTTAGGATCAGTCTCTTGAGGGAGATGATCTCGGTCCCTGTAAAGGTATGGTCTCAGAGGAACTTGAACCTGATCAGATTGAGTTCTTGGGGACGGGGGGCCCTCCCAGGGCTAATCTGAGTCAGGAGCAACTGAGCTGCCCCTCTCTTGAACCCCTTAGACAGCAAGCTGCTGCTGAGAGTGCCAGTGGGTCCCTCTGGATCTACTGGGATGATGGACTTCTATATTCAGGGGGTAGAGACCCCAAGCCTGGTGCTACGAGGAGGTTGGTTATTCCTCTGAAGTTTAGACGCTTCCTATTAACACTGGCACATGACATCCCATGAACAGGACACGTAGGCCAAAGTAAGACCTGGGACAGGCTTGTCCCTCACTTTCACTGGCCTCACATGTCTGAGAACACAAAGGAGTTTTATCGCTTCTGTACTACTTGCCAAGCCAGTGGTAAGGCAGGTAGTACTACAAATGCTCCCCTGATACCACTACCTGTGGTGGGAGTTCCCTTTGAGAGGGTTGGGATTGACATTGTTGGTCCCATGAAGCCTCCAACTGCATCTGGGAACAGATTTATACTAGTGGTGGTGGACCATGCCACTAGGTGTCCAGAGGCAATACCCCTTAGGACTACCACTGCTCCTGCTGTGGCTCTCCTGGGAATCTTTTCCAGATTGGGTTTCCTTAAGGAGGTAGTATCAGATAGAGGTGCAAACTTCATGTCTGGTTATCTGACTGCTATGTGGAAGGAGTGTAGCGGGAATTACAAATTCACCACACCCTATCACCCACAATGCAATGGGATAGTTGAGAGATTCAACAAAACCCTCAAGGGCATGATAAAAAGTCTCCCTGAAAAGCTTAGGCGTAGATTGCATATCCTTTTGACCCGCCTTCTCTTTGCCTACAAGGAGGTTCCTCAGAAGTGGGTTGGTTACAGCCCTTTTGAACTTCTGTTTGGAAATCCAGAAAGGGGTCCCTTATGTTTGGTTAAGGAGGGATGGGAGTTACCTCTCAAACCACCTAAACAAGACATAGTGGACTATGTACTTGGTCTCCGCTCCAGGATGGCTAAGTACATGAAGAAGGCATCTAAAAACCTTGAGGCTAGCCAGGGATTACAGAAAGCCTGGCATGGGCAAAAGGCTGTTTTGACTGTGTACCAGCCAGGACAGACGGTATGGGTGTTGGAGCCTGTGGCCCCATCAGCTCTCCAAGACAAGTGGAGTGCGCCCCATACCATACTTGAGCTAAATGGAGAGGATACCTACTTGGTGGACCTTGGAACTCCCGGGAGCCCCCATAGGATGCTCCATGTGAACAAGCTGAAGCCGTATGTGGTCTGGGAAGACATGGGTCTGCTCATGGCTACTGATGGGAGACAGGAGGAAGAGAGTGACCCACTCCCTCACCTCCTCTCACAGAACCCTGATGATGGTCCAGTTGATGGTGTAGCCTTGGCAGGAAGCCTCACTGAACTGCAAAAGACTGAGTGCAGGAAGGTCCTCAATCAATATAGACATATGTTTTCACTGACTCCAAGTCAGACTACCCGGTGTACACATGAGGTGGAGACAGGTGACAGTCTGCCTGTTAAAAATAAGATTTACAGGCAACCTGATCATGTCAGGGACTGTATCAGGACTGAAGTCCAGAAGATGTTGGAACTGGGAGTGATTGAGCCCTCAGATAGCCAATGGTTTAGTCCAGTAGTCTTGGTACCAAAACCTCACACCCAGGGTGGTAAGAGAGCGATGAAGTTCTGTGTTGACTACAGGGGACTCAATGCAGTCACTAGGACTGATGCTCATCCAATTCCAAGGGCAGATCAACTTATTGACACTTTGGCCTCTGACACATTCTTAAGTACATTTGACATGACAGCTGGTTACTGGCTGATCAGACTAGCTGAGAATGCTAAACCAAAAACCGCATTCGCATTCCCTAGTGGGCATTACCAATTTGTGCTGATGCCTTTTGGATTGAAGAATGCACCTGCCACATTTCCAAGACTTTTGAACAAAGTTCTCACAGGTCTGCAGCTTATCTAGATGATATTGCTCTATTTAGCTCCACTTGGGAGGATCACCTAGTCCACCTGAGAAATATTTTGGAGGCCATGCAAAAGGCAGACCCCACTATCAAGGCCACCCAGTGCCAGATAGGGCAGAGTAAGGTCGTGTACCTGGGCCACCTTGCTGGTGGAGTCCAGGTTCAACCATTGCAGAGCAAAATGAAAACCATCCTGGATGGGGTCGCTCCAACCACCCAAAGGTCAGAGCTTTCTTGGGCCTGACTGGGTGCTTCAGGAGGTTTGTCAAAGGATATGGCTCCATAGTGACCCCTTTGAATGACTTAACTTCCGAAAGAATGCCTAAGAAAGTTCAGTGGACAGTTAGCTGTCAGAAGGCATTTGATGCACTGCTCCCATTCTGCAAAGTCCGGACTTGCTTGGCACTCACTTCATTGTTCAGACAGACCATAAGCCCCACTTATGGCTAAAACAGATAAAGGGTGAAAACCCTAAACTTTTGAGGTGGTCCATTTCCCTACAGGGGTTAAGTAGGATCTGCTTCTTATGGCTAACATCACTTTTTGCTGATGTCTCACTGTTTTAGGACTAGTCTGGGATCCTGCTATCCAGGACCCCAGGCTATCTGCTTTCTCCCTTAAAATTGCTATATGTGTACTTTAGGTACACTACAGATTGGATACTGCGGTACCCTTATCAGTCCCTAGTATATGGTAACCATGTACCCAGGGCATAGGTACCCCAACACTTAAAAACCTATCAATCACCCCTATGGCAGACCTTATCAATCCTGAAGGCAGGGTGCTTGGTTTTACGTGAGAGGGTGCCCCTGCATGAGCAGCGCCCCTCTGCAGACTTCGGAGACCATTCTCCGGGGTTGTCTGTGATGCAGCCAGACATATAGGCTTAAGTGCATTATAACCTCACGGTAAATGCTAACTTTAAAACGGCTGCTTAGAAACATGTTGTGTTTGATGTTAAACACCTTGGAATCATACCTCCACACCAGTGACTGGTGTTGGAGGTATGATTCCACCCTTCTAGAACCACTACTGTGGGTCACCGGTCTACCCAGCACCAGCTTTCTTGAACTGGGCAGCACAAAGTGGATGCTGCCAGCCACAGACACGATTATGCTCTTGCTGCTGATCCAAGCTCGAGCAGAGGAAGGCATGACAATAGGCATCCTGTCACAGGGAGGTGTGACCATCTCCCAGACAGGGTTTATTGTATTGGGGCTGGTTGGGTGCACTCTGAGAGTGCCAGAAAGTCTGCACTGGGGGCACATTTGGTGTCCCCGTGTATAGTCCTGCTCAAACCAGTTCTCGGAGCCATTGACACCACTTGACCCCTATGCACCCTGCTCCTCTGGGATAGGTAACCCACGGGTACTCCGGTACTCACTGGTGGGTTGGCTCTAGAAGCTCCTATGTTCCAAAGGGTTTGCCTGAAGTCCTAGTAGAAGTGTCCTTAAACTCTAACTTTACAACCAGCACTATCCCATAGAGTTGTACGGAGCATGCGCTCGTGTTTCCTCACTGCACCCGTCCTCCTTGGGCTCCCTGTGTCACTCCTCTGGGTGGTTCCTTTGGGTCCCAGCGATTCTATGTGCTCTCAGCACTGTGTCTATTGAAATCGTAATTGTTATACCATTTTTTTAATATATGGTTCGGCCTCCCCCTGGAGCCTGCTGTGTATTGTGCTTCTTACGAATGTTCGATCGTTACAGTATTGTGTGCTTTATGTTCTAGTCTCGTGCAAGAAAGAAAAGGAAAAATATTACAATCTCAGCCTTTCCGTTCAGCGAAAGCATCTCTCAGATATTCCTGAAAAGAAAGTCCACAAGTCTGGCTCCCACTGTAAAACAGCCCGTCTTGGTACCTGAGCTGCCTATGCACCCTTTATTTCTGGTTTGGAAATAACAAAATCCGAACATGATCAAGGTGCAGTAGGAAATACTAAATACTGGTAACTAATTAAGATGCTGAATGATAGAAAACAAAACCGTCACACGCTACCCGCATAAAGGAATGTAGCCAAGCTGCACTCAGTAACAGTTGCAAAAACAAAAGAAAAAAGAAGCTCCCACAAATAAAGCTGTAGAAGGGCACATGTACTTTGGAAATGATCTTTGGGTGGCTCTCACAAGACAAAAGGAGGGCAATTAAACACTCACTGACCGCCTAAAAGCTCAAACACAACAAATGAAAAGCAATAGGCAGGATGTAAGCCCACGGACTACAAACAAAATGTATCAAAGAGACAGTGTATGCACTGTTTAGGTGAGACATAAAAGTATTGGCAAAGTCAACAGGTCTCACATTTCACATGTGATGTAAGCTGAACCTTTTGGTAGTGTCTTTTGCTGATGTTCATCCTCCTCTGGCAATAAAAAATTACTTGTTTGCTGATATGAATACACTTATGCACACATCCATCATGATGCCACAGTGGTCAAACTCTCACGGCATATACTTGTGAATGCATCACCACAAATGCAGGCATATGCTTCATGACCCAGCAGCAGTCATTTTTTTTTTAAGTTACTGTTCCAAGATGGCAACAGGGGGGGTGGCCAGTAAATGCCATTGTGAGGGAGCAATCAAGAAGCTGGGCGGTGGGGTGTAAATAAATAAACTAGAATGACGAGGAGGAGCAAGTAAAGCGACTAGTATAATTTGATAGGAGTGCAATTAGGGTACAGGGGAGGCAGACTGGAAGCCAGGAAGCAACACGTGGAGGAGGGAGCAAGAAAATACATACACATCCATGGAAAGTTGAACGAAAAAGAAAAAAAATACTTCCCTGAATAGAAGCAGTAGAAGGATATTAGTCATCTAGTCAAAGTGATAGTAAAGAAGTTGTGCTCCAGGGAAGGGACAAATGCAAGAAGAGAAAGGAAAGTTGAATAAGAAGCAAGTGAATGAGAGTGACAAGAAAGACAAACAATGAGTTGACTCAAAGCCCACTATTAGCATTACTTGTCTACAAAGGGCCTTCAGCAACAGACTGCAAAAGGCTGTCTGCAGTGGAGGCCTAAAAAAGGATACAACCAGGCAAAGGGTTACGGTGGAGCTACAAGTCAGAAGGAATTTATCTCACAGGGTGGGAAGTATAAATGTTGAGTGTGTGACAAGAAAGCTTGGGAATTAGCATGACTTAAGAACTGATAAATAATGGATATGGCGTTTTGTGGATTTGGAAGGATGTGGCAGAGAAAGAAGTAGAAGTAAATATGAATGGTAGATATCCAAAGGAGGAGGTGCACAGAGATTGGGGTGCTTCTAAAGGGGTTGGAGAGTGGAGACCCAGAAATGGAATGTAATATGGGCAGATTGAAATGAGAGGAGGGTCACTTTAAGACTAATGAAAGTAACGACTTTAAAAACACATTATGCCTACATTTCATCTTTTGGATTCTTCAGACCTCTGTCAGACACTGTAAACATAAACACGTTATTCAAAAAACACAAATGGTTTCAGTAAACAGAGTATGAATTGGGGTGTGAGCAGGATTCTGTGTGAACATGGCGAATGCTCTATAGATTCTCTTGTGATTCACAAAAGAGGCTGCAGTGAGGACAATCAGCCTGATCTGCTCATTTCCAAACATACAGAGTGAAGGAACACATGTGTTTGAGTTTACAGACACACACATGTCTCTTACAGCGTATTATTTTATGAGCTGGAGAAGAATATAAACTTCAAAAAGAGTGACTGCAGCGCAATCTGGTTTCCGTCCTAAGCACTCGACCCAGTTTGCATTATTGGAAATGGTGGATGCAATGAAACTAACCTTAGATAAAGGAAAGATCTTATTAGATCTGTTTGCCGTGATCGATACAATTTCTCGGGACATTTTTCTATCCTGAATGGAAAAACTGCAGCATATATCGAACCGCCTTAGCCTGGATAAAATCCTTTCTTACTAACCGTTGACAAACAGTTGCCTTAGGTCTGTTTCTCTCAACTGAACGCCCCATCACCTCGGGCGTACCACAGGACACTTCTCTTAGCCCCCGTTTGTTCAACACCTATGTGGCCTGCTTATCTCGTTAATATTCTCATTTGACATTGAAACAACCTCCTATGCGGATGACACAGAATTGGTCTTAGACAAAGACTCTAATGAATCAGAGCTTAACTTCATGCATTGTCTAACAGAGGTCATCCGATGGATGAGACTTAATCATCTTAAATGCAATACAGAAAAGACCGAGATAATGTTAATAGGCAAAGATAATCCTTTCAATCCAGTCCAATGGTGGCCAGAAGAAGCTCCTGCCTCGCCGAATACAGTAGAACTAGTTTAGAATCTTGGGGTAAAGTTCAATGCCTCTCGTTCCGGCCACAGGCTGTCATGTTTCTTGATCACGAAGGAACAGCTGTCGGAAGGAGGACGCGGCACCGCGACAAAGAACGAACAAAATAAACTACATTTCCCGGTTGCCCAACCCGGAAGGAACTACAGATCCCGTGAGGCACTGCGCGGCGCATGCGCAAACCACAGAGAAGTATTAAAACATGGCGGCTCCCACGGAACACGTCGGATATTTTGTGCAGAACCTAAGGGCTGTGGATACACCGTAAGGTAAGAGACTACACTCCTATTACGATGACAACAGCTGAGCCCCGTGTGTGGATTCCGAGTGTGGTTCGAGCGGACGCTCTGTTTGGGAATACCGAGCATGTCCGCTATCTGGGGTCTTTGTTTGTGGACGGTGGACGTCCCTTTGCTGTGCTTGCATACTGAAGTGAGTGAGCGGCTGCTCCTCCACTTAGCACAAATCGTGTGGCTTGGTAGTTTGGTTTGCCCTGTTCCCATCATGCACTGGGACAGGAACAGACTAATTTGCATATAGCCAAGTTCTGAGCTGGGATGGTGCAGTGAGCTAAAAAACGGTGATGGATCAAGCCCTGATCTTTGGACTGGGTAAGAGTGGTCTGCTTAATTCAGGCACTCTGTTCATCACCACCCCCTTTTCTGAATCACTTTGACTGCATTGTGGCATTTGCAAAATCAGGCTGCCTCAGTTTTGTTTCCAGTCAATAGATGTAAGAATGTTTAACAACTTGCTTCCAGAATTCAAGTTCTGTACACAACGGAAGCATGCTGTATGTATGGTTCCATATGTGATGCTCACACTGCTCCTGTTTGTGATTTACTGCCATTGGGGGCATGCAGAGCTTTATTTGGGGCAGGTTTAACAAGGCTAGTCTTTGTTGGCCTTGGTGGGATTAAGATATTTATTTTCCACCTCCACTTAGAAAAGGACAAAATAAAACCTTCAACGGTTTTTTCCTGCTCATGTTTTTAAAACCAGACTTAATGGTAAAATCTGATTTTCTGTAACTTAAGCAGAAAAGTAACTATAAAAAATATACTGGCTTAAACCAATTCTGCCAGTCATCACGGCTCCAGAGCTAGAATACACATCCTTGGCTGGGATAGTTAACAACTCTGGCTCAGAGGCATTGACTTGCTTCTGAGACCAGGAAAGGCTAATGGGTATTAACTGGTACCCTTTAGCAGGGATTAACTAACTGGAAGTTGAGAGGAACAGTTAGCAGAACAAAGGGCAGCTTTAGTACTACCTTATTTTAACTCTTTTTATTTGAAGATGCCAGGGACGGCTTCTAATATTTATTTCCTGAATCCTCCTTGAAAGCCAGTCTACAGACACAGAAGTGCTGCTAACCATTTCTCCCACCTATTACACACCCAGAGCTGGAATACACATTCTTTGCTGGGAGAGTTAACTCTGGCTCACAGGACATGGCTTGCCTCTGAGTCCAAGGAAGGTTAATATGTGTTGGTAAAAAGTCTTCTCATATTAGTGCGCTAGACCCCACCAGATAGTCGGGTCCCGGCCACAGCAAAATAGAAAATCAGTTTGGCAATGAACCTCATTGGACCAGGCCCTCTCTGCCTGGTCGCCACCAAACAGTTTGCCTTTATCTTCCACTTTTTTTGCTGAATTAATTTTTGTTGCTCTTAGGACTGTGCACGTTAAAACTGCTAACCAGTACTAAAGTGCTTCTGCTCTCTCCCTAAAAAATGGTCACATTGGCTTATACCCAATTGGCATATTTAATTTACCTGTAAGTCCCTTGTAGAGTGGTATATCATATACCCAGGGCCTGCCAATTAAATGCTATTAGTGAGCCTGCAGCACTTATTGTGCCTACCCACTTAAGTAGCACTTTAAAACATGTCCCCGGGCTGCCATCTGCAGCCTGAATTCAGAGTTAAACTGCCATGTCGACATAGCATTTAAACTCCCTTGCCAAGCCTTAAACTGCCCTTTTATTTCATGTCCCCCCTAAGGTAGGCCATAGGTAGCCCAGAGAGCAGGGTGCTGTGTAATTGGATGGTGCAACATGTACTTCTAAATTCGTTTTTCACTACTGTATGTCCTATTCCTCCCATAGGGTAACATTGGGGATTCCTTATTACATTTAATACTCTGTAATGCCCAATTGGGAGCAGGTACCTATATCATGTTTGGTGTCTATTATAAATTGTATTGATAAATCATCCTTAATGGTAAAGTCAGACTTTTTATTCTGAGTTTGAAAATGCCACTCCCCCCCCCCCCCTTAATCCTTCTGTGCCTGTAACCTGGCTTGGGTCATGTAAGTGGATGCAATTGTCAGCTGGATTTAGAAAATTCCTCCCAGACAGTCACACAATAGAGGGATTAGGTGTGACTGAATGGGCCATCTGCTAGCAGGATAGGGGATGGGGCTGAGCACAGCCCCACTTGCAACTGAATAACCTGTGCTCTGCCTTCACACAAATGGCCTAACAATCCCACATTGTCACTGTAGCCAACTTGGAGCCAGGGCGGGGGCCAGGGCAGGGGAGGCAGGGAATTCCATGTACTTCAAAGCCACTATCTATAAGGTTCTCCCAACTTCCAGAAACAAGGCGCCAGGTTATAATACTCTGCCAGGAAGAAGGACTGCTGTGCTGCAGGAAGGACTGCAATTCTACTGGACCAATGTTCTGAAAGACTGCTGCCCTGCTGCCTTCTGACTGGGTTTAAGGACTGGATATTCATCTGTCTCGGGACCTCTAGTGTGATTCACATAGGGCCGGTTTGCTGGCCTCCTATTCAGAGCCACAGGAACATAAAATTCTTCCTTCATCTTGAACCCACACTTTGCCCCAGCCTGAGCGAGTCCTGACCCTCCAAGTAGTGCCCTTCCAATCCTGAACCATTGGAAGTGGTGCTAAAGGTACCAGATAGCCAAAATCCTTGAATAGGGACTTAACAATTTTTGGGCTAAAAACTGCTCTGAAAACCCAGAAGACCAGCCTACTCGCCTATCCTCTCCAGGGGCATCGCCGGTCAGATTTACTTTGCCGCTTCTCCCGCTACTTTCTTCTCTGCTGCAGCAAATCCTTTTCAGTGTTCGCGCACCAAAGGGGTATGCCACCTCGTGGAACTGTCTTTGGCTACAGCCCTTTGCCTCGTCCCGCTGGTGATTTTCGACTTCTGTTTCAGAGACGAAGTCCCAACGTAGAAAGCTTCACCGTTGCTCCTACTCAAGGTTAAAAGTTTGAAGGTAGGCGCTGTCTGGGCCCAATCCACTTTTTTTGTCTGAACCGCCCCCTCCATTGGACTGGACTTTGGCTTGGTCTCGCGAACTAGTTTTTAATAAACACTTTAAAATTCATAACTTCAGTTCTACTGATTTGAGTTTTGTCGTGTTGGTGTAAGATAATGTAATCAAATGTACTCTAGTTTTTTTTTAATTGGTTTGAGATTTTTCTTGTGTTGTGTTTTCACTTCATTTCTGTTTCTGTGCTGTATAAATACTTTACATATTGCTTCTAATTTAAGCCTAAATGCTTTTTGTGGCAAGCTAACCATGGGTAAGCAAAGGTTAGTTTAGTGATTTTTTTTTTTTTGTGGATAACCTTGCAAGGAATTGTGGCTGTTGCTTTACCAGTGAAAAGAAAAACAATGGGCCTTGACTATTAATCAGAAAAAACCTTACATGAAAATCATTTCTAATTTCGAAAATGCAATTAAATCTGCATGCTTTAACTTAAGCTTTATGGGGGAGATATATGCAATTTCACAATGATTTTGTGCATTAAATGCAAAGAAGAAGAAAGCAGTACCCTGATAAATCAAAACAGCAAGACAAGGATTGTAACCACACTCTGGATACTTGTACTACCAAAATTTACATATTTATTTACAATTTTCATAAAACAATAATGATCATAAACGGCGCAAGGACTACGAAGTATAGTCAGTGAGAAGAAAAAAGGGTGCTCAAGTGTTTAGAAGAAGGAAGAAAAACGTTTATAATATACAATTCTAATATTTACAAAGAACAAAGCGGGAAACCTTCCGCTATTATATAGGCCTGTCCACACAGTTTGAAGGGGTGGGACAATCTAGGTACAGGCACACTAGTTGAAAAGCGTCGACGTTTCGACCCTGGTGCTCTTGGGATATTTGGGGCCTCGGCTGCGGGTCTTCCTCAGGACAAGGGACAAGGAAGGAGGAGGAGGGGAACTTGGCCGTAATCCGACTAATGGTCTGGATCGGACACCTAAAGTGTAAAGATGAAGTAGCTGTTAGAATTGTCTAATACTCGGTATTTACAAGAGTGTGGTTCAATATCAGCTACAGGGTACATTACCAATGAAGCTGGTCAGGTGGGGACTCAGTCCAAGCTTCCAGGGGATGGATCACCTGTAGGGCACAGAAAATTGGGAACAGAGTCAGTGCCCATCTTGCTTTACCAGGGCTCACACCCCAGTCAACCAACAGCCCAATTTCTAACAAACCAGAAAATGGATGTGCCTGGTGACTGTTGGGTACAACCATATTGAAATAGGGCTCCTTGATAATTTTACAGTAAGACAAAGAGTAAATGCTACAAAAGGAGGTATGGGGCCAGGAAGAAAATAGGAGTGGGCAGTAGATTTCCTCCATCACTACCTTTTACACAGGATAAATCTGGCACCTCAACCACCACTATCTCGGGAACATTCCTGGACCTGGCAAGACCTCATCTTAAGAAGGCCCTGCTGGAAGAGGAATCCTGACTTCTGAATCCCGGCTGCTGCTGAAAGGGGCTGGAACTGTTCTCCAATGGTCAAGTTGTCGGCCTCCAGTCTACCTTCTACGCGGACACAAAAAAACAGAATGAGCCCTTAATTCAAGACGGCCCAGCTGACTTAAGAGCACCAGAGCCTGCAGGAGAACTGGCTTGAGAGAGACCTGGCGCCCAGAAGCCTGCCCCGTTTAGCTGGGGGCTGCAGGACCAAACAGAAGAAACTTTCCTAGCAGTTGTAGAATAAGACTGAAGGTAAAACCTTTAACTACAACAACATACTTGGTGCATCTGACCTCTGCTCTATCGCTGTCGGTCTGAAATTACTCCTGGATACTCATCCACAGCAAACGGTATGTTTTTTACATAATGCTCAACTCGTTCTAGGCACCTTGTGCCTTAAAAATTTAAAAATCCACATCTGTGGATCCCCATACCTATTTTGATGATCATTGAGTGTTTTTCCTCAATAAGTATACTATATTTTTCTAAATTGATTTCGTAATTTTATTGTGTGGAGTTCTTTACTGCAGAAGGATATTGGTGTTTTCATTTCTCATTCAAATGAGGTGTGACTCACTTGGCTGCACACCCCGACCCGTTTGTGGCTTTTTAAAGGCTCTGTGGCACAAATGCACATTTAAAAAGAAGGTCAGCCTAGCAACAAATGGCAGCAGCAAGCCTGTCCAAAATGTAAAAAACATGTTTTTTTTTTTACTGAATCTGAATGGAGAGGTGAGGAGCTATGCAGAAGCACTTATTAGAGAAGTGAGTGCAGGGTAGTGGTTGGGGAAAGCAACATGAGTGGGCAGGGGCTAGGAGCAACAGAGACAATTGAAGTGATAGGAGGTAGAAAAAAATGAATTGATGAAAAAAAGCACACAGCAAGCCATGGAGGGGTGTTGTGAGCAATGAATGCGCTAAGGAAGGGGTGAGGAGGGAGCAACATGGAGCTAGCAGAGGCAGATATTTGTGGGGGAGACAACAACACAGGTTAGAGGGAGAAGCACACGTTGAAGAGAACAACATGAAGCAAGGGAGCTTGGGAGTGAGAAGCATAAGAGAGAGAGAGAAGCAAATGATCAGAAAGCAATATGAGGTGGGGAGGGCTGATATTTGGCAGGGGTGAGACACAAGAGGGCAAGAACTGGAAAACACATGCACTCTCATTGAGTGCTTAAACAAAAAGAAATAAGCATTTACAATGCAACGGTCTCGCCTTTGCAAAAGTTAGAGCTGCTGTCATTGTAAATGACAATTTTTTCTCTGTGTTGTTTTTGAAAACAGATAAATAAATGGCATTGCCATTTACAATGACAATAGCTTAATCTCTCGCAAATGTGAGTAGTGAATAGTTGTAGAGTTAGTAGTAGATAGAGCGAGTAGTATAGTGATTTGAGATTAGAGAGTGAGTAGTAGAGAATGAGTAGTAGAGAAGTAGAGTAGTGGTGAGTAGAGTAGTAGAGCGAGTAGTATAGAGTTAGTAGAGTTGTAGATAGTGAGTAGTAGATAGTAGAGAGTGTGAGTAGAGAGTAGTTGTGTGGAGGTTGGAGGTTGGAGGGTGGAGGTTGGAGGGTGGAGGGTGGAGGGTGGAGGGTGGAGGGTGGAGGGTGGAGGTTGGAGGGTGGAGGTTGGAGGTTGGAGGGTGGAGGGTGGAGGGTGGAGGGTGGAGGGTGGAGGGTAGAGGTTGGAGGTTGGAGGGTGGAGTTTGAGGGTGGAGTTTGAGGTTGGAGGGTGGAGTTTGAGGGTGGAGTTTGAGGTTGGAGGGTGGAGTTTGAGGGTGGAGTTTGAGTTGGAGGGGGAGGGTGGAGTTGGAGGGTCTGTCTCCAATCCAACGCATAGCCTAGTCGGCATTCTTTTTAACACAAGGTAGGGTTTCAATGGCGTTGAAGACAAACTCCCTTTCTTTGGAATCCTTAATGTAGGTATCGATGAGGAGACTGTACATTTCGGAGTGAATGTTCTCCATAGCAATTTGAAAACCATAAAAACAATGGGCTTTTGTGACTTGCACTTCTTGACCAAAACGTTATCTCCCTGGGTCGGTGTATCGGTGTATCGCGATCCCTGCTGCCTATAGACACAGGTCGGTCACGAGCAGCACAGGAGCTCACAGACATAAAACATGTTGACACCCCCCCCCCCCCCCAGCCCTCCCTCCAAGCGAGTTTGTGTCATTATAAAAAAGGGATGGCAAGCCGAACTTACCGCATGCGGCCTGCACCTGAGCGCTAGCGCATGGGGCCGGATGGACGGGCGCCCCCTCATGGCAGCAGCTCCATGGCACTCAGGCACCGCTGCCCGCCGGCTGCTGCTCAAGCCTCCCCGGCGCCCCTGGGCAGGGCTGCGCACAGCATTGTACAATGGAGGAGGAGAGCGAGGAGGCGAAGCGGGAGGCGCGGCGGCCTGCGGCGAGCAGCGCGCCCCCCAATTGCCATGAACAGAATGACGCCCAGGCAGGCAGCTCCGCTCTGCCCCCTGGCGCCCCGTGTCAAAGGCCCTCCCTGTTTCGCCTCGCCTTCAGCACCAGACAGCCGGCCAGTGTGGAGGTCTGCTGGGAGAAGGACACGGGCAGGATGCTACCTCAGACGGCCACCCACCAGACAGGGCGCCACCGTGGCCAGAGCAGGGGACTCACATTGTGCCATCTGAGGGAAATGGAGGGGGGTAGGCTTCCACTGCACGCTGCCCCATGGCCATGAGTGAGAATACACACCTGCTAAGGGGGAACGGAGGCTGCACGCAGCCAGCTACATAAAATTGTAAAAAACACATAGCAGCCGCTCCGCCTCGGAAACTCGTGACGGCTTCTCTACTCACTTGATTTATTGCGGGCTGAGCAGACCACAGTACCTTCTGTATCGCGCTATTCAGCAATGAAAAAAGTCATGGTGATAGAGTGAGGCACAGCCGCCGGCGCCCGAGGCTTTCCCTTTAAACTGAAGTTTCCCAGAAGCGGACTAACTCGAGAGGCAGCAAGCCCCGTCCTTTTCAGACTGGGGGGCGTGTTTTTGACTGAGGACGTCGCAGAGAGAAAGAACCGAAAAAACACGCCCCCCAATCTGAAAAAGATGGGGCTTAAATTGAAAGACAAACCTCTTCTCCAATGGCTGGCCGCTGTTTAGGAAGCCAACCAATGGAGAAGAGGGGCGGGTTTAAGCCTCACTACTAAGAACATAAAATCTCGCCAGCGAGACTGCGCATGTGCACAACCTACGCTAGCCGAGACCTAAAAAAGCAGTTCCATAAATGTGAGCAGTGGAGGATAGAAGTCAGGCAATGAAAAAATTGTGAAACGGTTATGCTCCAGGGAAGTGACAAACACAAGTAGAGGAAGGAAAGTGAAAGAATAAGACGCAAGTAAATGAGTGACAATAAACCCAATTACTAGTAAACAGCGAATGGGCTGCAAGCCGATTGTAAGTTCACAATACATCTTTCTAAACTAAACTGCTCGAACTGTCTGCTAAGCAAGATCTAAAAAGGGTTATATCAGACCGCTGTCAAGACCAAGGCTTGTGGAGACATGTTTGGAAGACTGTTATTGGAATGATATCTACCTTCTGAAATAATAAATGCTGTAATCTTTACCACCTTGCTCAAGTGATTGCTCTTTTTTCGAAGTGAAAGTTTGGTACAAATAATTTACTGTCTGTTGACCCAGTACCACCTTTAGAACCATATTCCAGTAACGTGTGTATGAAAATTTTAGTTAAAACATACAATTTTAAGCAAAACACACTGATATTCACCAGTTATATATATCTCAATTAACTGTAACTTGAGTCCTAAAGTAACTATAATTTGCTCAAGCATAGACATGTTCTATTTTTTTGGGGGGGATTTATATAGCGAGAACTCGACCTGAAGGTATCAGAGCGCTTTACATGAGCCCCAGATATGTTACAGGTGGACATTTTTTTTTTTTTTTTGTTCGGCACGGAGAGATTAAGTGATTAAGTGATTTGCCCAGAATCACAGGATGTTGAGCGTCCCTGCTGATACTCAAACCCAGTTCCCCAGCTTCGAGGTTGACCGCTCTAGCTGTTAGGCCTTCAGGGTCCACTAAATAGAACTGAATACCTACAACATAATCTGACCATAATCCATTAGTAATAACATAATAGTTGGGCAAGATCCCTAAAAGGATTCCAACCCTGTGCTTTCTGCCGAGTGCTTGAGAGGATTCAGCATGTAGGAACATGATGGCAGAGGAAATAGACATTACTTAAAGTGAATTGCCTCCAACAATGGGGAAGGCCATTTTCATAGTCTTACCTAAGCCAGGCAGGGACCCCCTGTCCTGGTCGTCCTATCAACCCCTGTCGATGTTAAACCTGGAATGTAAGGTGTTGGGGACGGGGTTGGCTTCTATAATTCAGACGATACACATCTATCTATTACACACCCACCAAAATGGTTTTGTACCCCGGAGGAGCACGTCTCCTAATTTATACCATCTCTTTAACAATTTATATGGTTTCTCAGATTGCCCCACAGAGGCAATGTGGCCCCTTTAGACAGAAAGAAAGCTTTTGATAAGCTAAACTAGGAATAACTGTTTAAAGTGTTAAAAAACATTAGATTTGGAGAGGGCATCAGATCCTAGCTTAAGTTTTTATACATTGGCCTGGGTGAAGATGGGGAAACCGATATTTGACAACTAGAAGGGTCACAGGAACACGAGAGAGGTATGCCCTCTATCACAGCACTTCTTGGCACTACCTATTTGTCATATGAGTAAAGAGATGGTCCTGCCATTCGAATGTCCTTCATCTGACTTGCTGACTCCAACATCACCAACCAGCCATTGACTGACATGTTATTGATGACGTGTCCCCTGCTGCCTCAAACTGTCTTCAGTGTCCTTTGGGGTGGTTGCCTCCCTTCCACTTCTGATTTACCTTAAGAATTGAGATTGGATTTCCATTGCTGCCTTGTTGCTGTCATTTATCAGCCTTCATCGCACGCTGCTTCAGCTTGAACTTTAATCGCTGTTGTTCAGAGAGCGTGGTTCCTGTAGCTCTAAGAGTGGTTGATTGATTTATGGAGGTTTGACTATGCCCCTCCTTCGCTACCCTTGTACAATGGTTTAATATGACCTCCTTGTGGCATTTGTCGTGTAATCTGTGATCCTGCTTGTTTTATCTCTACCTGTTGATGTACTTGCATTATTGTCCTTCCTTCCCTTCCTAATGTAAAGCGCTCTGATATCCTATGGGATCTAGTTCGCCCTATATAAAAATGTATAAATAAAAAATAAAAAAAATATCTGATAACACAAATAGCAGACTTGAAATTTGCCCAACCAGACACATAGAACTATTGGTCAACGATGGTACACCACACTTTTCCATACTTGGGTATAAACATTTATAGGGACTGTAACGATATCCTAGCTGGTGATTTCCAGAGACCACTAGTTTCATGCTGGGCATCTGCAGGCATCTAGACGAAGCTTCTTTTGTCAGTACTGGGAAGGGTGACCCTTGACAAGATGGTGCTATTGCCAAGGATTCCTTAATTGTTTGTCAGCAACAATCGTCAACCCCTTCTTTGCCTATATTAGTGGACTTGATTTGAAGAACTGGCAGATGTGGCCCTGGAGAAATTGTATATGCCCACAGAGGAAGGAAGATTGGGACTCCTGATTTTGATTTTGTACTACTTGGCAACCCACTTACAGTGGGTGGCGGCATGGGTGACGAAACCTAGAAATACAGTCCTGTGTTAAAGATTTTTGTGCATTAACAACGTGCAGACTCTAGTTCTGCCCTCGATGATGTATAGACTGACCTTGCGCTATTGCCTTTTAAAATAATTTCCTAGCTCATGTAGAAGTGCGCATTTCTGACTCTTGTTAACTAGGCCTCAATTACGTCCTCGTAGCCATCTTTTAACAAGCATTTACAATGCAATAGTCTCGGCATTGTTAAAGTTAGTGCTATTGGCATTGCTCATGACATTATTTTTATTTATGTTTTTAAAACATAAATGAATGGCATTGTCATTTACAATGCCAATAGCTTAATCTCTTGCAAATGCGAGACCTACTGCATTTGCACCCACACACAGAGCCACACACACAAAGCCACCCACACACACACATACCGAGCCACCCACACACACAGAGCCACCCTCACACAGACCCACCTACACACACACACACACACACACACACACACACACACAGAGTCACTTTCTTGAGGGACATAAAATTGGTGTATTAGTTCTGGAAGGTTGTGTAGTGTAAGGGCCCCGCTCTAACCAAACTGGCTTCTGTACAACCAGCCGGGAAAAGCTAGGGGCCATTCCCCTCTCTTGTTTGATGCCCTACACCCCTTGGAACACCCCCTGGGAGCAGGCTAGACTTTCACCCGCGGGTCACGTCTGTCTCGGGGTGCTGCAACCCACACTGCAGCTGCCCCCGGCTGCGCGATACAGTATTATCGGGAGGCAAGATAGGCTGTGTGCAGAGCAAACACCGCTGTTTGGCAGACAATGCTATCAGGTGGGGGCAATCTCGGGCATCACCCCTGGCGAGGACGGTAATCAGGAGGATACGGCTGAGCCGATAGGGAGCCTGGGCCCGCTGCCAGCCGGGTGGGAAGGACTCATCTGTGTGGGAAAGGGGGAGGAGGGGGAGTCTGACATTTCCCGGGCTCCACACTCGCTGCGGCTCCCAGACTTGAAAATACCAGATACGTTTCTGCCCGTAGAACAGTGTTCCAGCTGAAATACGATTGCAAAACCGAATGTGAACACTTAGTTTTCAGTTTGCCAATATGTTGCTGATTAAATACTTACAATTCGTGCTATAGGGAGGTGGAGGGATTTGCCACAATAACGCGATTTCTGATGAAGAGCTAAAAATTAGATGAATACTCAAGAAATGAGGGTTCAAGGTCAACATAAATTGTTTTGAATATGTGAATAGCGTGCAAATACTAACGTTTTTTTATCTGGAAGGATGTGGGGGGATTGGATGGATGTGTGTGGGGGGAAGGGGGGTCGCTGCGAAGAGTGTAGACCTGATAAAGCCTGACTGTCAGTGAAGTGAGCCCAACGAACGAGGCGGGGCGCAGCACAACGAACGAGGGGGGGCGCAGCACAACGAACGAGAGGGGGGCAGCACAACGAACGAGGGGGGGAGCAGCACAACGAACGAGGGGGGGCAGCACAACGAACGAGGGGGGGCAGCACAACGAACGAGGGGGGGCAGCACAACGAACGAGAGGGGGCAGCACAACTAACGAGGGGGGCAGAACAACAAACGAGAGGGAGGCAGCACAATGAACGAGAGGACAGCAAGCACAACGAATGAGGGGGGCAGCACAACGAAGGAGGGGAGGCAGCACAACGAACGAGGGGGGGCAGGACAGCAAAGAGCACTCACCTGAGGACTCTGCAGCTTCTCGACTTCCTCCAGCGGCGGTCGGGGAGAAATGGCGTCATGAAAGCAGCGCTATTTTCGCATTCGGGGGCGTGTTTTTACGGTTGAGTGACGGATGACGTCACAGACTTAAAAACTGCAAAAAACACACCCCTGAATCCGAAAAAGACGGGGCTTGAACGGAGTGACGCCCCTCTCCTCCAATGGCTGGCCTCAGTTTAGGAAGCCAGCCAATGGAGAAGAGGGGCGGGTTCAAGCCCCCATACTGTGTTTACATAAAATCTCGGCTGCGCGAACACTGCAGTGTAACGCTAGGCCGAGACCTAAAAATGGAGGTCTTCCCCATGCACGTTTAACTGTTCATTATTTCTGCAGCACACTGTCAAGAAGAGTCATGGTTGTTTATTTCCATTGGCGTTATTCTTGCTGTTCTCAATTAAACTTTGCAGCATGATCATAATAATGCAACGTTTCAAGGGTCTTCCGCTAGCTCATGGTGCCCTATTCATTCATAATAGTTTGCTGTTTTTCACGTATTTAATTTGTCCTACCATCTCTGGGTGACATTAGCTTAGAGCAAGCAGAATCAATATTCATGTAGTGAGATAGTGCTTAGGTGCTAAGGCAATAATATGGCGTTTGATAAAATTATACTCTAATTTTCTGATAAGATAATATTTGATTGCACCATGAGGATTCTGCACTTTCTCTTCTATTTTATGGGAAGATTTCTTAATTAAGCCCCTGGTTTTGAGGGTGAGCCAGATGACTTTCCTTTTCTTTTAAGGATGCTGTCTGTTTATTGATTTTGCTGCCCACTTGGGACTTAACTATTTTAGATTTTATGCTATTCTGTATTGTTCTATTTACTTAGATCCTTTTAAGGCAAATGCTTTATGTTCACTCTATATCGAAATCCTAATGAAGATTGCAATAAACCTTTTGAATTTATTTTACTGATCTAGAACTCAATTATTGAGCGGACCCTTAAGTAATTGTATGTTTGATGGGTTGGAAGGTCAGTTACCACAGGAACACATTGCCTCAAGAATATTAACACGGTCTCCGATTCATCAACTTGTGGGCCTTTTGTTGAGGAAATTCTTATGGGTAAAAGCTGTTTGGGGTCCCAGCTCCCACAGCTGGTGTGTTAGGTCAGAACACCTTAGTAATAGAATACATATATGGACCTGATCACAGCTGTGATTCCTGTTAAGAGTAGGTAAGCACTTCTGGAAGAGATACCAGCAGAAGATGCAAAAACGCCAAAACCACTTCCCGAGATGCCTCGCCGATTTAAACTGGGAATACCTGTTTAAAGTTTTAACGAACGTGGGATTTGGAGAAGACATCAGAACCTGGATTAAGTTTTTATACACTGGATTTACAGACAAGTGACGATCGGACAACAGACATCTAATGCATGGCGAGTTTACAGGGGCATGAGACAGGCATCCTCTATCTCCACACCTGTTTGCCATAGCTATGGAAACACTTACTTGTCATATGAGAAAGGAGATGGTCAAACTGGGCATAGAGGAGTGTGGACACTGGCATGTAATTTCCTTATGTGCAGATGACGTCTTACTGTAACTTTGAAACGTACATATGGTGCGCCCCAGAGCTCTGCACGAACTAATTGGGAAAATAGCAGCAGCGGTGCGTCCATTGGGGCGTAAGGGCGGAGCCCCACCAGCCACCATGGACGCATCGCGACCGCCGGCCTATCTAAATAAAAGACAAATCAGCCGCCGGGAATGTGCAGGGGGGGGTGTGGCCTGCTGCAGCTTGAGTGACAGACACTCAGGCTGCAGCAGACCGTAGTGGGCAGTCCCGCTGGGGAACTTATAGTGCGCATGCTTGGGAAAGTTGAAAACTTTCCCAAGCATGCGCACTGTAAGGTCCCCAGCGGGACCCAGGGGTGCTGTTCGCCTGCCACAGCCCGGGTTTACAGAGGGAGAAAGGGCGAGCAGCAAATATGCCACGCTAGCCAATCCTTGCGCTGCTGTCCACCGGTGCAGCATCCCATTGGATGCCGCGCTTGGGGGTGGCACACACACTGTCTGACGCACGCACTGCTAGGATGTCGGCGCCGCGGTAAGAAAACTTTGGGAACCTTTCTCCCGTTATTGTTTTTTTTTTCAGGACGACGTGTAAAAAAAGTTGTATTTCCAAAACGTAATGCATTTACCATTTGTAATGTTGTGTACATAGCCTGTTGTGTCAGCTGCTCGAGCCCGTCGTCCATTGTACCTGCGTGTGTGGACAGGGAGCGCTGATAGTTCACAATCACAGCCGTTCCTCTTCGTTCTGATCTGCTGTACAGACAGGCATGGTTTGTCTTTGTGTCTTCAAACGGCCCCTTTATTGAGGGTTTCCAGAGCAGCTCTTTGAAGGGGTTCGTATCAGAGCCATATTATCTTATGGTCACCAGGAGGTTCAGAGAGCCCCCCGCCCCGGGTGTAGTGTGGATCCCTGGTCACACGGCGCATCATCTGCCGAGGGTCACAAGCAGCGCGCGCAGGGACAGAAGGACTCTGGCACTCACTCACCTCCCTCCCAGCCTCCTGCTCTTCTGGTGAAGCCTCTGACGCCTTCGGGGAAAGTCCGTGTGAGAGAAAAACGCATGAATAAATACAAATAAATAAATAAATTAGTTATAATAAGTTGGGGGTCAGAACAGTGTTGAGCCCCCACCTCTGTGGGGTCGGTGTTACGGTTCCTGCCTCCCCCTGTTCTAAGATGTGTGTGTTCATAAGCATGAGCCCTGAATATTTTCTCTCTGAGAGCCTTTTTATGATTTCAAACCCTTTGCCAGGTGCCTGTGCTTCGAGTCTAGATGTTAACATTCGCTGTATTTTCGCAGGGCTCTGAGAGTCTTAGAAGTTATGTAGTGTTAACCCACTAATAGATCTGAAGGTGTTTTTATATGATACACATTTTATCAACATACGGGAGCGAAAGACGGAGTCAATCTCAATGCGGTTTTAACCACAGTCTTGCAAGTTACAGGTATTGATGCTCGCAAAGGCTAGACGGTAATAATGACTAGGTTCCATGTAAGTGTCCGGCGGATGATGAAGAACTGCTCCCTGCATGCACCATTGCTTTGGCGCTGACCCGGCTTTTTAAATTTATTTATTTATGCAATTTTATATAGCGCAGACTTTACCCGAAGGTGTCAGAGCGCTTCACAAAAGGGCCAATAATGATACACGAGGAACAAAATACGAAAGCAAACAAGTTACATGGATCAAAAGTGTCACTAGTGAGCGACCAAAATACATGAGGTAGCAATCGGTGCATTACAGGAGAAATAAAAGTGATGTGTGCAGGTTACAAAAACGTACAAAATACAAGTAGAAGTATAATACTGCAATAAAAGGCAGACACTCCAGCACAAGAACAAACGTTACGTAGGCAATGGTGGCCGGGTGCAAGTATCTAAAGCAAACAAAATGTGCGAGGTAGCAAACAGTGTGTTACAAGACGCTTCGTAGCTCGTGTGTCTGCTTGTTGGGATTGGTGGTCAGTTTGTCTGGAGCCTGTTTTGTTCGTACTGTCCACAGTCACCTTCATTGCCAACATTTACAGATATTCCTGATGTCCGTTGTTGCGAGGCAGTTCCATGGACAAGAACTTTCTACCCTATGTAGCGCCTGTTGTACACGGGCTGGGCTGTCAGGACTGCTTGGTGAATAAAAGACTGCTGCTGAGATGAGATGATTTGGATGGCATGATTTCAAACCTGGAAGGCTGACTCAGCCTTCCACCCGTTCGATGACCTGTCTGCTGGCTATTGATCCGGCTGGGGTTCAGGCAGCCATCACTCGGATGCCTGCTCTCTGCAGCGATAAAACATGATTATCTGGAGCCCACGTGAGGATCTTCCATTACCGACATGTTAGGACGGGTGGAGGAAAGCACACTGTAAAATCAATCCGCTTCCTCGGTCACTGCATTTTATGTCTGATACATGATGATTGAAATGACAGCAGAAATAACAACACAGGTTTCTTTCTTGAGGGGTTTTAGTACATGTTCCCTCTAGATAATAATGAATATATATTATATAGTATATCTCATATATAGTACAGAGACTCTTGGCAGACTTCTGCCAGATTTTAACAGCGTGGTTTAAAAATCATTTCTTTCTACCAATCCCAACAATTACCATAGGGCATGTGAGCAAATTTTAGTACATAAGGTTGTTTGACAACATACAGTTTGCTTTTAGTTGCACAAAAATTACGTGAGTAATACAGTATTACTAAACTGGGTAATGGCAACAGCTGGTATTTACAGCGGCTTAGAAACAGCACAAGGGCGGTATGAAGCGCTTTATTAAAAGGAAATTATGGTTATTACACTGAAAAAATAGGTTTCTTCTACACTGTGGTATGTCCATGTTTATAATATGACCAACATCTCAGGGGAGTGAAAAAATATTAATTTGACTTTAAAGAATAAGTGATTATGTCTGCTCATAGATAAAAGCTGGCATTTTGAACGTACACAGATGATACGTTTACAAAAATGGCTTTGATCCGAATGCCTCAAAGCACTTTCCTCTTACAGCAGGTGATTAAGCCACCATTCTGTAGGCATGCTTGTGCTTCACCTCCTTAAAGGTGAAAACCACATGCTCCCCTCAATAGCCGTTTGCGCGAGTCCTCGTGTCCGCTGCTACAGGTCAACGTTTACTCAAACCCTATTAAAGCGGCCAAATGAAAACAGCTGACCTAAACAAATGTGCTGCTAGCTGGTGGCTTAGAGTTATCAAAGAGTTGCAGAATATTGGCAACGCTAATACCGGGTGCGAGGGCACCGACTTCCAGGTCATGCCATTGCCCCAACTTGATGCGACTACAAAGCTGCTGGTTTGAGCAAGACATGGGTCCAGATTCCATTTTGACATTATGTGATTTGGGGCATATCTATGTCAATGTGCACAGAACTGTAAATGTATATGTTGATGTGCTTTGAGTTACGTGCCGAGTTATATGCCAAGTACATGTTACTGCGTCTCTTCCATTGAACCTTCTCAGCACACATCATGCTGTTGTAGCTACCGCATCCCATACCCAACATTTTTATGGTAGAGCGTTTCAGGGCCTTTCAACATGGCAGTGCAAAAATAAATTTGCAGATGTGTGTACCAGCGATGAGGTTGATCACATCCATGTGTTGTGAGGCAGGAGGTGGGTCTTGCAGTAGGGTTAAAGGAACAGGGGCAGCGGGACCCATGGGAGTAGGAATGTTACCAGCATCTGAAAGTGATCACATGCAGTAGTCTGGGCTTGGTGTGTTCTTGTTTGCAGAACTGCTGGCGAGAGTTGTCTGTAAGCCCTGTCTGCGCAGTGTTTATATGTACGTCATGTTTGCTGTCAGTTGACCTCTGTTGCAAATGTATATTAAACAGTTTTGGATGGGAAGGGAGTTCTGCCGAATCCCAGGATAGTACCTATTGTATTATGAGGGAAACTGGGAATTGCATTTATATAGCGCCTACTACCCCTGGCCATTCGTTGGCGTGCTTCACTGCGAGTATCCAGTTGTTCCGACTACCGTCCTCAATGTAGCATCCTTGTTGGCTAGGCTACCCCGGCATTCGATGGCGGCTGTATAACTAGTTATTTTTATGTAATTAAAATGATAATGGAATCGATTAGTCGTTGACTGCGAAAAGCAGAATTTGTATGATTTCCAAAGTCGTCCTAAAGAACATTGTAACAGAAAGGTGTTTTTTTCTCGCCAGTGCACTTAAATTGGTGTGAAATCCCCTTTTATTTAGCTCAGCGGGTTAATACATCTGCTGCAGAAATATGCAAGTGCAGATCGATTTGAAGCGCCCCAAAGGGCTGACTAAGAGGTTTGTTCTTCTGTACTTAGGAAGATTTCCTTTTTTTACTAAGGGGGGGCGAGTATATCTTTTGCGACCGATACCCACATCTGGGTACATTGCCTTCCTTCCCAAAATCCCATCAGTGCCCGATAAATGAGCCGAACAAAGGGTTAACATAAACGTCTGTAAATACGCGATGATAGGTAGAATGCAGGAAAGCGATTATCAGCTTTACTTTGAGACGCCTTCACCGCACCTTGGTGTAAAGGTCACTTCCGGGATTGTGGTGGTTCTTTCGAGCTTGTGCTGCATACTTGGCTCTGGAATCGACTAGAAAAGTCCGGGGTGTCTGAGAGCGCGAGTGAGTGGGTGTGTGAAAATTAGATGCACGCTGCTTCCAGTGCTGCGGCCGCTCCATGTGATCTTGTGCATGCCCATCCCCCACTGTGACCCCTGTCATTCTTTGTGCATGCTTACTGTAGTTCGTTGTCACACTTGTTTCGCTTTTGCCAAGAGGGACATGTTTTTAACGTGCCTTTTTATTCTTCCTTTTTAGTTTGAAAGATTGGAAAGCCCGCATGAACTACTTCCTGCAGCATTCCCCCGCTTCCAACGACTCCCCGAAAACCGTCCAGGGCAAGAAGGGCAAAAAGTACGCCTATTGCAGGTAAGAGTGCCACTACCTTGTGTGTACATATTGCATCTCGGGTGCTGAAGTGCACTTTATACTTTGCTTTTGGGTGACACCAAGTATTGCTGGTTTAATTGGATTCAGTTTGCTGACTTGTGATGCACGGCTTGATGGGTGCATGCATTTGTTTTCCTGTGACTAGTTTGTTCTGATATAATTGTCTTATTTGCAATAGTTTTCAGTACACAGTTTGCTCAATCAGTTATGATTTTGTGTGACTACCTGGATTCCTGGAGTGCCTCTGACTTCGTTCTGTTTCTTTACTTTTTGTGACTGTTGGTCCTGCGGGGAAACATTTTCAATTTATGTTGTCTTGTTTACTGGGAGCATTGCTTTTATTATCCTTTAGTGTAATAGGCTGGCTGGTGAAGTGCACTTCCCATAGTGTGCAGTCACTTCAATTTGCCTTTAGGTGACTACCTGGCTTGATGGTGGTTTTCTATTTGATTTCATGTAAATCCTTGTCTTGATGAGTGCATTGGTTTTAGTTTGTTTGAGGTAACTGCTTCACATGCTGGTTTCATCACACAGCTGACACCCACCCTGAGAAAGCCAGAGCTGCCCTGTTAGTGGTATCAACACCAGTGCGCTTAGGTTCCTTACAGCTCCTTCACTTGAAGTGGGTTACCACCTACCCGTTACTTTTTGTATCCTGCGCGTACCAAGTCAGATCCAGATCCAGACCCAGACCAGTCCCCACAGTTGCTCCGGATTAAGGGACATTGTCATGTCATCTCAGGCACGATGTAAAGACTCCCAGTGAGCTGAGGACTCTTTTGGCTCAAGAACCAACTAGCTGGAGACCCTTGTGGTTGTTTAAAGATTTAGGATCAGCCTGTAACTCAGTCTTGAGCTGGGTGGGTGACCTCAATTACAAAGTGGCTGTGCCAGATGTCCCATTATGACCCCTTTAACCTGTCTCCCCTTCAGACACACAGGGCATAAAAGTGGGGGTTGCTCAACCCTGCCAAAAAACTGAGGGGTGACCCTAAGAGC
Organism: Lissotriton helveticus; assembly: GCF_964261635.1. Taxonomy (NCBI): domain Eukaryota; kingdom Metazoa; phylum Chordata; class Amphibia; order Caudata; family Salamandridae; genus Lissotriton; species Lissotriton helveticus. The sequence goes on from NC_136065.1 coordinate 1,086,886,910, forward strand.
ACAGCTGCCATCCTATCAGTGGTGGGATGCTTTGGTGTGCTGGTCTGGTTTTCTGGATGCATTGGCTCAAGTTTTTTCCCATGTAATTGATTAGGTGTCTTGGTAAGTTGCTTTTATATGAATGTCTGACTAATGACTGCGCATTCCTTTCAGTGTGCACTTGCTTCAGTTTATTTTTTGAGTCACTGTCTAGTTTGCTGGATGTATTGCTTTCATTTTTCGTTCATTAAACTGTTTGACTTGCTTGGTGCTTTTATGTTGGTGCCTGCATGCTGAGGTGTACTCTTCTTCAGTTTAAATGTATGTGCTGGCCTGTTGACTAGCACCCTGCTTTCAAAGTGAAGGTTCACAGGTTCACACTTGCTTTAGTTTACTTTTGTATGGTTGACTGCATGCACAGTTTTGCTGGATGCATTGCTTTAAGTTACTACTTGATGCATTGCTTTCAGTTTGCTTTCAAGTAATTGCCTCTCATTTTCCCAATGCTTGTGAAGGCTGTTTCCCAACTGCTGAGCAACTTCTTCTTCTCTTAGAGCTGAGATTTTCATGAAAGTCTTATAGTCTGAATTCAGCACCTGAGCGTAATAGGACGGAATGTATGAAGCTCTGTGGTTATACTGAATAAGCAGCTACCTATGTTATGCCATCTATTAATGTAATAACTTCACTTTCACAATTGCTTTATTAACCTTCCTGCTTTCTCAAATTTGCTTGAAAATGCACGATTTGTCTTCTTTTTTTTCAAAATTTTCTAGGGGGGGGTTATCCCCCCTAACCCCCCTTTTGGGGTTCGGGCTCGCTCGCTGCGCTCGCTCGCTACGGTGCTGGATGCTAATTACTTTGCGCCCCACCACTTTCAAATGTCACCCACCGCCCCTGGAAAATAGGAGGTTCTTTTACCATAAAATGAACATGCTACGCACATACAATGAACACGTACGCCCTGTTCATACCTCTCAAAAATCTATTAAGCACAAATTGAGTTGAGTGCATGACCCTAATTTGTAATACAGGGTGGTGGGCGCAGTTCTTAAGTGCCCCAAGTCATGTGTGATACTGTCAGCAAGTCCTGGCACTTAAGACAAGCACGTATATTTTTGACTCCACACAATGTTAAAACTACAAGTCCCAGAAGTCAGTGTTGCCAGCAAGGACTAATTGGAACATGGTAAATTGACACTCAGCAGCTCGGTAAAGACCACCGATGGCCTTTTGCAGTTGGTGGTAAGACCAGTTTCCCAATTCCTCGTTGAAGTAAAGCCGGGGACCATTGTTTGCAGGATACTAAAAGTGATAAGGAATTTTCATATTTGTCTTTTTTATGTGATGTCTCCATTCGTACATAAGTGTTAATAATAACAGGCTAGATGGTTGTACCACTACTGATTAATTTTGCATGCACAGTTCTCTGAGGTCCATAAAAGTGCTTCTGGATTTACCTATCTTTTATCGATCACAGTTCACTGTTGACGGGTAAAAGCAAAGAAAACCAGACACAAACGTGTCCCAAATGCTTTTGAATGTAGAACGTTATATTGTGCTGCGAGACAAATACTGTCCAGGTTCCATGTAAATGAACTCTGAACGGTCGGGGGAAAGAAAGATTAACCATGGGGGCTGGAGAAATGGCCAAACCTTGGCATTCACTCATTAACCAGCTTCGTCAGTGTTTGGTACTGCAGACTTCTCGCAAGTTTGCAGCGACTCATAGAGCAGTTGCGTGCTTGCCTGACTGTTTCCAGGGTAAAGGACGTGGAGGAGAGGTGAGAGGCCGAAAATTAAAGGAAAATATATTCTAAGAGCTTAATTTTGCATTTAAGTGCTTTATATTACATTTTGACAGGTGCACAATTGAACTAAATGCAAATTTAGCACAAATTCAATTAAATACTGCAGCTTCCAAACATCTTGATTCAATCATATTACTCTCCAGATGGATTTGTAAGCTGCCTTTCCTATTGTTCTATAAGTCTTACTTGATAGTTCCAAATTGCATGTTTTTTTATTTAATTTTATTTTTTACCTAGATAAATGCATAAACGTACCAAATGTAATCCTTGCAGTTTTCATTATAGTCCACAAACAGATGGCCTGGAAAGACGCATTCACAAACCCTACATTAATAACTTTTCGCTTATCTTGTGAATGACTTTCAATGGTGGAGTGCCCTAATTCTTTGTTTCATATCTCGGGAAAGACTTTCAAGGGGCATCACCTCCATGGGCTACACATTTTAGGGTCTGGACACCACTGGTCCATTCCATCTAGCTGCTAGAAATGTTTTCGCTTATCTGGATTCTTATCTGGATACTTACCTTTCTAATGTTCTTTCTAGTGCCATATAAGGACTCAAGCCAAGGAGTCAAAGTGTTGTTCCAGCTAGTACCATCTCCACCTCCTTACACATATTCTGCACAACGGATAGATGTAAAAGCACTACACCGTTGTTCATGCTATACCTGTTCAGACTGTGAAGCTTGATCGCTTTACCTTTTTTGTGCGTGAGAAAAGCCTGCACTGCTGCTACGTCTTGCGTATCTGTTAAATGTTTGCACCTCTCCTGTTCGTCTGGGTCCTTTCATTGTGTGTGCGAGAGGTTGTGTTGTTGCTTCTACCAGTAAGTACCTTAACATTTAATGTTTGCAGGATGGTGGTGCGGGGCTGCACCGTGGTATATGGTTGCCTGCACCCAATTCCCCCATATGCCTTAGTTGCTGTTTTACAAGCATTCTTAGTGAGAACAAGAAGGAGATTTGTGGCTGAAATGTTCTTTCCACTGCTGCAGGCCGTGACTCTGATGACCTTGTTAGTACACATTTGCTGACCACACTAAAAGCTGATTGAAAACTGTGTCAATTGACACAGTGCTATGCACCTTTTCCTCAATCATAATTTGAACCAACCCAAATTGACCCTTTTCCCCAACCCCATCACCCTGGCCTCTTTTTTGCCCACTGCCTTCCTGCCAGATGATGTTGATTTTCTTGAGTGTATGTTGCGTTGAAGGTAACTGCCATTCCAGGTCTACGTCTGCTGTCCGTAGGTCTCTGTCCAGGGTTTTGTGGATTCTAAGCTCTAGGGACACCATGCATATCACTTCTTTAGTGTCAGAAGTCAGGATCAAATATAAAGTTACCACAAATCTTCAATTCCATGGCTTTCCTTGAGCATGTTATCTGTTCGCAGGCTCTTGCATTTCTGTTTCTTCAAAAGTGAGATTAAGATCATCCTGCGCCATAAGCATCTGTGTAATTGTTTGCTTGTGTTGTAGTGTTAAAGGTCAGATATGCACTAGTGGTTCTCGGTACATTATGGCCAATTGCTCTAAAGAGAGGGACTCATTTGTGATATTAATACGATGATTGGATCTGTGTTACACCTTTCCATGTTCTCCCTCACATAAATCTGATTGAGAAAGAAGGGATCGATCAATGTTATTACTAAGGGTCTGATTACGAGTTCCTGCTGAACCTGTGGTGGCGGGCCCTGCACCGCCAGACTAGCGGTCCACCCGCCGTATTGAGAGTATGGCAGCAGGCCCACCACAGGACCGTTTCTGCCACCGGGATCTTTGATCCCGTGGCGGTCTTGCAGCGGGCTGAGACCATAATAGGCTGGTGGTGCAGCTGCTGCACTGCCAACCAAGTTTCCTCACTGCCCTCCTTTTCATGGTGATTAGCCGCCATGAAATGCATGGTGGTGTGGAAATTGAGAGAGCCCTATAGGTGCCTTGGTGCTTGAGTTTGCATGCAGGGGGGCACATGGTGTGCCCCCCCCCCCCCGGTCTTTCTGCACCCCCAGTTCCTGCACGGCATGGGCTTTACAGTCCATGCTGTGTTAGAACGCGCTGTTGTGGTCCCTCAGCATTGCCTTTCTAGGGCTCTCCTTTGAGCCTTCAAAAGGCAGAGCCGTGGGCCAACCACCACAGGACTGCCCGTCTGGATTACAACGGTAACGGTGGAGGTTGGCGTTGTGGGAGCGTGGCGGTGGCGTGCCACTCCCCTTCCACACCATCAAAAACATAATCAGGTCCCAAGTCTTTAATGCCATTCCCAGTCAAGATTGCAAATCACGTGTTGAGTCCGAGTTTGTTTGTGGTGATACTTGATATATAATTTAAATAAGGAACGTGATCATTCCAAGTTCTCCAGAAAATGCACTTATTTTTAACCTTTGTAATCTATTTACTCGTACTCCTCGCCATGATGCCATCAAAAGATCAGCATTGCCTCTATAAATACAGCTATTGTACCCAGAGCCCAGTAGAGAAATAATTGCATCTCTGTATCAAACGGAACACCTAAGTTTAACAATGTGTTGCTAATGATTCTAAAGTATATCTTTGCTTTTCAATGTATATAAGAAAATAACGCTGTTTTGCAGAACAGGCTAGATATAATTCTTTGATTCGTTTGTTTGAATTTTAGCTGTCATGACAAAATGTACTCTTCTTGACTCATCTAAAACGGTTTATTGCCAAATGTTCTTGTCAAGGTCAGTGAAGGGGTCGAGTGCAGCAGGTGATCAGTGAAAAATGAAAACCTCTCACACATGAGGTGCCTGCGCTCAGACCCCAAACTCGAAATGACCCAGGGTAAACTGCTACTACCTCCTTGAGGCCTTTACATTCGTTTTCTAGCATTTATTGCACTGTCACTAACATTCTAGAAATTAAGCACTATTTAATTTATTTTAGGATGACTTTCTAGATCATCTTCTAATTTTAAAAGTGCATTAAATGCACATTTTGTGAAAGCTTTACATTGTTTCTATGGATGCTTTCTCGCCCTTTACAGTTCTGAACTTACAATGGCAGCCGCGATGGTCCCAGCAGGGTTTAACATTGACGCCCCACGGTGGGATCAGAACTCGTTTGTTGGACGGCTGAAGCACTTTTTTAACATCACCGACCCCAGAACTGTGATGGCTTCAGAACACGAGTTGGATAATGCTAAAATACTCGTCGAAAGCTGCAGGTAAACTACCTTTGTCTGACTTCAGTGGTCCAAGTAACCGAAATACCATGAACTCCACTCCAGGCCTGTGTTTGCCTTGGCCAGCCGCATGCAGTGTGGGATATGTAGTCCTCATTAAGGAAGAATCCATTGCTGTTTTGATGGGAATGGGCTGGCATTTTTGTGCGAGTGTCTTTAGCTTGGTAAAGATACGTGGTTGACACTATTGAACACCAGACCATACTTTTCTCTCTGCCCTGCTTGTTCTTTTGGGACTATTTACATATTTAAAGTCTGTTCTCCGAAGCTGCACCTGTGATGTGTTTGACAGTTTATGAATATTGAAATCCAGCGCTGCTTTTAACTTACTGCTGTCAGATCCACAGGGGGGCCCGCACTACCGAGATTGAAACTGAAATGGAACAGGAATATACTTGAAAGACAAGATCTATAAAAAGAACATATTATTAAAAATATGTTGTTCCATCCAGTGCAAATTCAAAATGTTCTGTAAATACAGAGGCTAAGGAAATTGTACCGGGCATGTCCCTGTTCCTTACTGCCAACCTTCCTTATCCGAGTCCTTCTCTTTCTTGTCACAATCCTTAACATTAAGGGTAATCTCTTTGAATGACGGGCATCTTGCAAGCTTCCATACACAATTCTAATGTCCAGAGCATTAAAAATGTGTTTTAATGCATGTTAATTCCCACAAGTGATCACCATATCAAAATCATACAGTTGTAACCCGACATCTTAGGACGACACAAGTGCAGTTGAAGCAACCTATGAGGCTCCACTAAGGACAGCAGTTGAAACATTCAGCTTCTGATCCGGCTCAAAACTGTCAGGAGAAGTCCATGGACCTTCCCTACAGTTGTTCAAAACAGAAGCACCCTTGCTCTCTACAAAGAAATAGGCACACCCCGGTAGACCTGCCCTGCAGTTCCTGGAGACCAGGAACACCTGCAAAATTGCGCACCATGGATATGGTAAGATGAATTCATCCACTAATGGTGGAAACTGCAGGCTTACATCCTAACACGTATGTCCAAAGAAACAAACCGATTATCGGATTGATGGGGGGCATAGCTTGGCCAGTAAGGCGGGAGGGGAGCGCCAGATTTTCCTTTTTTTTTTTAAATATTTTTTTTATTTCCACAGTCATACCGGTAACAATCCAGATTGAATTCATACGGTTAATACAATTGAGAGTAAACTGACACATATCAGCAATTTCAAACATTGAACTTAGATACTGATAAACTCAACATTACTCCAAATATTCTTTGAGAGCACCCCAAATTATCATACCGGTGCGTTTTTCCTTACCCCCTTCAAAGCATATATACTCCATTCCAGTTCGAAAATATTATAAAACTTGGCTCTCCAAAATTCAAATGTAGGGGCCTCAGGCTGAAGCCATTCAGTTGCAATACATAAGCGCGCTACAGTCATGGCCATAAATAAAAAATATTTATGCTTGCTTAATACATTATCATTACAAACATTTTGTCCTATTCCCAATAACATAAGTGCCGGAGAGATCTTAAGCGAATTATGCAAAACCTTAGCAATGAATGTTTCAATACTGGTCAGGAAATGCGATAGTTTGGGACAATGAAAAAAAATATGCAGCATATCAGCATCCGCCCCGCCACAGTGGAAACATTTACCATCATATTTGTTACCCCAGGTAGCCATCCGCTTAGGAGTGTAGTATAGCCTAAACACCGTCTTGTATATTTGAGCCTTTAAGTTAGCAGCCAGACATACCTCCTTAGCCATACATATAGTATCTTGAATGTCCAATTCTGATTCTCCTAGCTCATTCTGCCAGTACGCATTGTATTTTTGCATATCATCAGTCCTAAACTCCATCAAGATTAAATATAGTGAGCCTATCCTTTTCTTGAGGCGAATTCCCTCGACTAGTTTGTTAGGATAAGGTTTAATTTGCTTTTTTAAACAAAAATGCCGAATTTGGAGATATTTAAAAAAAGAGGATTGGGTCAGCTTATATTTTTCAGCTAAATTTCCATATGTAACAAATATTGTATTAGTGTCATATAGGTCACCTATTTTACATATCCTTTTTTTGACCAGCCCTTTGCCACTCTGTCCCAAAACACGGAAGGGAGTAATTTATCCGCACTAAAGGGAGTATAATGTGTAACTCTACCAAAGTTCATAAGTCTCCGTATGCTTCTCCATACTTTAAAGGCCGCTTCCAGTACCTTAAAGCGTGTGCGTTTATAATAATTCCCCTCCAACTCCTTTAATAAACACCCCTTTGCATGTTCTCCTAATAACAAGAAAAATATCGAAGGAGCTTCCGCTTCTTCCTCAGTTGGCTCCCTTGTCAGCATGAGTCTCATTCTTTGCAGAAAACAAATATAATCTTAAAATAGAAAATCCGGTAATCCTCGCCCTCCCCTTTCCTCGGGTAGCGTCAGCCATTTGATAGCACGACGGGTTTTCCCCGGAGCCCAAAAAAATTTCGAACACATGAACTGAAGTTGTTGTATATACTGCAATGGAAATTCCAAGGGAATACTGCGAAATAAATACAATATCTTAGCGGGAACATTCATTTTAATAATGTTGCCTCTACCAATTATAGATAATTGCAGCCGCCCCCACCTCTCTAAGGATTGCTTTACTTGTTGTGTTGTCTCTTCCCAATTACTGTCGACTATCTCTTGCATTTGAGTTTTAATTTTTATACCTAAGTATGTGACCTCGTCCGTTGCCCTTGGATCGTTGAATTGTATGTTATTTGTACACAGTACTTGAGTTTTTGCTGAGTTTAATTTATAGCCAGAAATGGCACCAAACTCTCTGGCTAATTGTTCAATCTCCTCTATTGCCTCCCCAGGGTCAACTGTAGTTATCGCGATGTCATCAGCATATGCGAATACTGAGTATGCAATTTCTTTAACAATAAATGGTTTAATGTAAGGTGAATTTAACAAATTAGTAATAAAAGGATTTATAAATAAAGCAAAAAGCAATGGGGAGCATGGACAACCTTGTCGTGTCCCTCTGGTTATAATAATCTTTTCAGATTTCAGGCCCATAGCAGATATTCTTGCATTAGGTGACTTATAAAGAACCTGTATTGTTGTTAAGAAAGCCTTTCCAAATCTCATTCTTTTCATCACTTCCCATAAATATAACCACTCCACACGATCAAATGCTTTCTCAGCATCAAGTAATATCAGCGCTAGATCTCTTTTTTCCCCTTCTGCAATATCAAATAAAGTAATAACCTTATTAATATGTGCAACGGTACCTCTTTTTGGGATAAACCCATGTTGGTTTATTGAGACAAGAGGTGTGATGACCTTAGATAAGCGATTCGCTATCATTTTCGAATATATCTTGCTATCGCAATTAAGCAAAGATATTGGGCGGTAGGATCCAGGTAATTCAGGAGGCTTCGCCTTTTTAACAAATACAACAATTGAAGCTTCATTCCAAGTATTTGGAGCCTTCCCCATTTGTGCCATTCTAAAAGTCTCCAACATGACCTTTTTCAATGGTTCAAAAAAGCACTTGTATACTCCTCCGGGAATAAAATCCGGGCCTGCCGCCTTTCCATTCGATATGTTTTTAACTGCCGTCTCTAATTCCTCCATAGAGAAGGGACTATCTAAGAATCCTATCTCACTGTCAGTTAGTTTATTGATCATGCCCTCTTCCGGCACCGGACCCATTGCTAAATTTGACTGGTGAGTGTAAAATTCCGCGTAGAACTGCTAAAATATATCCAGTATTTCCCCCGGCTCCTCATGAGCCACCCCCAACTGATCCTGTAACTTGGGGATCATACGAGAAGTAGCCTTCATTTTTAATCTTAAAGCCAGCGATCGACCGATTGCCTCCCCATATTCATGAGTGTGTCGTCTATTTACTAGATATTTCCGTGCTATCTCCTGCTCCATACCCCAGTTATACCAGCCCGACATTGTGCTACTCTTCCCTCAGCCTCAAATATATTCAATGAGTTATCCTTCTTCCCAATTTCCTTGATCAATTCTTCTTCCGCTATCCTTAAGCAGTTATAAAGATCTCGCAAATGAGAGCGTAGTTTATTTTGATGATACAGCCCATAACTCACCGCCTCCCCTCTAAAGCAAGCCTTAAATGTGTCCCATATCGTTTCAATGTTAGCTGACCCTAAATTAGGCATGAGATATTAATTTCCTAGTCCTCCGATTAAATTTGATTCTACCTGAACAAATGTATTTTGATTTAATTACATTGCTTAACTTGATGTCCCTGTGCCAGTAATATATTTTCTTTTGTATATTGTCACCAGTAGTCACTGTGGTTTTTCCCCCTTAACCCCCTTAACCCCCTGTGCCCTCCACCACCTACTCCCCCTCCTGCCCTCCACCCCCCCTCCAGATACCCCCCTCCCTTTTCCGAGGCTATCAGACTCATGGTCCTGTTGATGGTAGCCGGCTTCCCGCCCCCTCTGTCATATCCCCACAGGACTAAATAAAGTATCATTTCCCAAGTTCATCTTGAAAGCAACGTTTCAGCACGCTATACTGCAGCAGCACAAAGTCCCATTACAAATCTCTATGCATGAGACATATCAAGAAAATTAGTAATACACAAATGAAACCAAAATGTCCTTTAGATGACAGACTTTCATACTAGATTATACTAAATTATCCTTCACTTCACTTTAGTAATCAGAAAAAGAAACTAAGAATCATTTACAGTCTGCAGATACTTCTTCGCTGCTGCAACATTAGTAAAAAATCGGAAATTCTCCTTATAAATGACTTTAAGTTTCGCTGGGTTCATGATGTACGCTTGTGCGCCTTTTCGTTGAAATTGACTCACTAACTGTCGCAACTGCCAGCGATTATCCATTGTATATTTACAATAGTCTGGTGTCGCAAAAAAAGTGAACCCTTCACCCATACTTTTATTATTTGGTCGGGTGTGCATATATATATATATCTTCCCTGGCACGAAAGTTGTTGAAGGCCACAAGAAAAGGTCTTGGTTTAATCACATTTTGCCCAAGTTGAAGACGAATATTAAAGGGATATCTATGGGCTCGCTCAATCTCTCTCTCCCAATCCCATTTGTTTAAATCCGGGAATGCCTTCTGGAATAGCTCCACTATAAACTTACGTGGGTCTTGCCCTTCTTTACCTTCGGGGATTTGCATGAGTCTTAAATTGTTGCGACGAGCGCGGTTTTCAAAATCAGCCATTTTCCATAGCAAGTCTTCCTTATTAGCACTTAAAGTTTCTGTAGCCGCTTTCTGTTTTACCAAATCATCCTCAATATTAGACACTCTAGTTTCCACCTCGGTGAACCTTTCTCCAAAGTCAGACTGCGACTTTGCTAAACTCCGAATGGAGCTTTGTAGCTTTCGGCAAGAGTTCTGAATTTTATGACTTTCTTGCTCGGTTTTATCCATGTGAGTCAAAATTGTTTGATAGATCGTAGCTAGGGTGATATGCTCCATCCCAGCTTCTTGATGCCCTCCGACCGCCCCTTCTAACATTGAAACATCCCCTCCGCCCTTCACTGTGATCGGGCTGTCTTCTAGATATTCCCCGAGCTCTTCGTCGTCAACCTCACTGTCAGCCTCGTCCATGCGCAATTGCTTGGAATACTGTGTAGCCAAATCTTCGCACAACGAAGCTGAATTTTCTGAAACCGAATAAAAATCACCTGATTCAGCTTCATTCACTATAACCGCCTGCGCCACCAAAAGCTTTTCTAGCATGATTGAGTCATCAGGGTGACTGGATTGAGTTCCGCTCAGTGGCTGCCTCTATAATGCCCATACCCGTGCCACCATTTCATCCAGATATACTAGTGTTATTTTGTAGCACACTCATAAGTTCCGACTCTACTGTAATATAGGGCAGCCTTACCTCTTCTACCCCCGGCAAAACTCTAGCATTCTCCGTGGGCGTATATATCTCCGTTACCGGCATGGAAGACTCTGTCAGGCAATTATCCACGTGGGATGCAGTTTGCACATGCCTTCCGTTTTTCGCCTTTCGTTTTTCCTCCACAGCCGTAAATAAAGCAGAGATAGTCTGTTTAACTTTCCCGGGGGTCTCCCCCGTCTTCTCACCTAGAACGCCTGCTCCAGTTTTCTGCGAGGTACCTCCGCTCATATCCTTTGCGCCTCCACCTCCACCTGTGGTCGCGGTCACATTCGTCTCCTGGCCGCGTTTGCTGCGTGCACCTTTCGGAGGCATTACTTAGACAATTCTCTTGGCTCCTTTCTCCGTGTGGTCTCCAATGCATCGGCGTTCTCCGCATTCACCGCTGAGCCAAGCCGCAGCACCTGTGGAAGGTACCGCCCACAAGGCTCGGCGGAGTTTCACCAGCGCTGTGAGTACTGCAAGCATCGGCGTTTCCCCAGCGGAGTTCTTCACACGGTTTATTCTGCAGCTACTGAAAAGTTGCTTATTCTTCTTCAAATCTTTTCAAATCGTTCTCAGCAAATTACCCGCATGAAAGTTTCACGACGCCTCGAAAGCTTAGACCTGTGGGTCAGAGAGAGAGGTCAGCTCACACGTCCGACACGTCCATCCGTGCGGGCGCCATCTTGCCTGAAAGTCGGAGCGTCAGATTTTCCAAAGCTCATACTGGCATGTCATGTTAACCATCATTATATGAGAAGAAGTGCATGAGGAGGGCTAAAGGGCCAGGGGAAAGGAGTGCTGATTGTGAGGGGTACTTCATTTACAGTATTTTGTAAAATAATCTTGTTTTAAGACCTTCAAAACAGAGTTGAGTGTTTGTGTGTTTTAGTCTGACTGAGTATTTAGAATTCCCAGGTGAAATCTGACTGACAGTTCCTGTACCCAACCATATATTAAATAATGCATTTATTAGGGGGGGCGTAACACCCCAAACACTCCCCCTGAGGCTACGCCCCTGTGTATATGTACAAGTCAAGTCAATTGTAACTGCGCTCACACATTAAGAGTGAAAATCGAATCCAGCCAGATCTAAGATCAGGAGGATAACGAAGAAGTAGCTATACCTAAATAAAAGCCATCTTTTAAAAAATCGAAAATGCACATGGGCTCACAAAATAGTGGAGTCATAAAATGTGCCTCACATCATTTCCAAAAAGAATTCAACTGTTTAGAATAAGAAATAAAAGTGGAGACACTTGGGCTATTGTAATGCACAAGCCAACCCAACAGAAACACCCAAGAGCAACAATCCTGTCCTCCAAGCTACCAATCCATTAAATGCATCCTGGGCAACTAGGGATTGAAAAGAAGCAACCACTAAAGCAGAGAAAGGACACTTTGCAGGACAGATGATCTCCGATCTGCTACCTCTGCAGTACCAATCGGATCATGAAGGAGCCAGGAATCAATGTTTCATAGTTCTTGTGCAACTCCAAGAAACCAGAACATTTTGCACAAAGGTTTTAGGTGAAAGGACCACAAATATTGCTGCTGGCACCTCCCCATGGAACCTCAACCTCAGCAGAGTTGAGGCTTTCATCCATCCCAGGAGATCCCCTAGATGTGATCTCGGAGTCAACATCTGGGACTGAGGAAGAAAAACTTTTGGCATTCGTTTGTCAGACCAATGAGATACAGCACAGGGAACCACACCCAGCATTGTCAGAATATAGCAATTAGAATGACAAATTCTTTTACCAGACATGCCTTATGAAAGATCCTTTGGGGTAAAGGAAAAAAAACTTACAACACACCTTTTGGCCATTGCAAAGAAATTGCATCTACCCCCCTTAATGCCACTGCTCTTTCCCTATAGCAATTGTTTGTAAGAAAAGCAGTCCCACCTAATGGTGTCCCCATCAGACCTGCAGTCTCCTGAAATAGATTGGGTCATAGTGCATACTTTATGAAGGAAAACTTGATTCCGAGCATGAACTTGAATTTTTGTCACCCCTGAAATGTAACATGTTGTGATTGAAATCAAGAGTGTTTGTGCCCTCTCCCGAAGCATCTTAGCCATCTAGACAGCGATGGAGACCTGGTACCTGCTGATGGTTTATGTTACATTTCAAGACCACATTGACAGTTCAGACCAAAAGGGTTTGTCCGGGATTTTATGGTGCAAAAGACTTGAGTTGTCATCGAGAGTGCATGAACTCATTTCACTTCTATAGCATCCCAGCTTCCCGGGAAGACCACAGTCCTTGGGCTGAAGAACTGTCTAAAGTCGCACCCTAACTCTTCATGCTAGATTCTTTCATCAGGATTACTGGTGCAGGGGGGCTGAGAACCACTCTGTGGTACAAATGGTCTCCGAGCTGTCACCAATGCGGCACCAGTCAAATCCTGGGAGACACAGGGATCAATGTCTCAAATTTTTGGACTGCGGGATCCAGTACTCCAGGACATATTGCACAAAAGGCTTTATGTGCAATGTAGCATGAGGAAGCACAAACATTGTTCCTGACATGCCCATCTGGGACCACAGCTACAGCAGAGTCGCAGCCTAGGTCTGGCCAAAAATATCCTGCAAATGAGATCTCAGAGTCAACATATGGGATTGAGGAAGAAAAACTTGTCCCTTGAGAAGTGTTGAATAGTGCCCTATATATTTCATCTCCTCACCTGGAATCAAACAGGACAGCAGATACTGCCTGCCTGCCCTCCGGTCCCCGATAATGTGAAACTGGCAGAGCATCTTTAAACGGGACGAACAATCCTGCAAAATGCTAAAGAAACAGCATTATTGTAACAAACACTTACCTCTGACCTGCTAGACGACCGTCGATCTTGACAGAAAAAAAAAAGGACGAGCAAGGTGAGGGCTGGCCTGTTTTACATGTGGCTTAGAGGAGAGCAGAATAATGTATGGTTGAAAATATGGGGCTAAATACAGTATCTTCATGAATAGTACGCTTTGACAAAATTGTGGCAATAACAACTCCTCACCCCCTCAAACAATGACTTTATCTGCAGATGTTGCCTTCTGCCATGTGCCAGTATTAGGCAACAGATGGGCATGAGAATGTGAATTCTGTAGTCTGATGTCAGATTATAGATGGATGGCAACTTCAAACAGGTAGTAATCAAAGAGAGGGGAGAGTGATCTTTCGATCAACGGGCACCAATTACCACTCAAGGGAGTGGAAGGTCCAGTATCAGCATGTGCCCGTGTAAGGTACAAGTAATGCAACAAGGGGGGGTAGCTGAACTGTTCCTATAGAGAGAGAAAAATAGGTTGGCTGGCGTGACCAAAGGTGTGTGTGTGACACCTTGGGGCATCCATTTTGTTGGATGTAGTTGCCTCACACACCCAGAAGGGTGTCATGCTTCATCATCGGCGGTTGCTCCTCGTCGGGGAGGCGGTGCAATCCCCGACGGGCTCACCTCAAAGAGGGGCGCTTTGGCGGAGATCTTTTGTATCCAACTGCCTTATGGTGGAGTGGGGGTGTGTGGGCAGGGTAGCAAGTTAGCCTGGTGAGGTGATTAAAATGTAGCAGGGGGTGCCGGAAACCACTTTATTCTGGGGGTCCCCCTACTGCAATTAAAAGCGTGAAGCTAGCTCGCTAGGGATTAACAGGTTAGGTCGAGTGACCCTAGAGGAGACTAGAACAGGAATCGGTCGACATGTTTCTCGCACTGGGGCTATTACCCGCGATTCATCAGGACCTTGAAAAAGTGAAAATAAATAAAATCAACAACATGCTAGTGTCATGTGTGTGGTGTTGATATAATTTACCTCTGTGGATAATCCTATGCCTAATGGTCGGGGACTACTTGCCACATGAGGGATCGGCGGGTCAGTACAACGGGGTCGAACCAGTTAAGTGTAGCTCAATCTGCCCGTGTCCGTGTGGGTGCACCTACCCATCTCCGCCGAGCTAGCTTCACGCTTTTAATTGCAGTAGGGGGACCCCCAGAATAAAGTGGTTTCCGGCACCCCCTGCTACATTTTAATCACCTCACCAGGCTAACTTGCTACCCTGCCCACACACCCCCACTCCACCATAAGGCAGTTGGATACAAAAGATCTCCGCCAAAGCGCCCCTCTTTGAGGTGAGCCCGTCGGGGATTGCACCGCCTCCCCGACGAGGAGCAACCGCCGATGATGAAACTTCAAACAGGCTCAGAAAATGTGTTGGGAATTTAAAGGCAGTCTCAGATATAACTTTGAGACTGTGGTTGGGCGCACCTTTCATGACTACTCTTTGTTGACGAGAAAGTAAAGCTAAATTGTGTAATGTTTACAGATCCAGATCCAGGTGACTGATTACCATTGCTTCTGAATGTTTACTGAAAGCAACAAAAGAGAAGGATTTATGGTACTTGTGCACCAGACCCATTGTAGGCATCACTGACTAGGGGGGTGGGACTCAGGGAGGGAACGGTTTGGGGATTGTTATCTAGAAAAGGCATCTTGTCAGAAATGTATTGTTATCATGGAATGTCGGTTATTACTGCATTGTTTTATCCTTGCACTGTACTATTTTTGACTTGGAATGCCAATAAAAATTGTTTTTACAAAAAAAAGACCCATTGTAGGCATGATAAAGACCTCACGAGTAGAGCAAACCGTTCCATACTTTGATTTATCATGACCCATTCTGATTTGTTATTCTTTTCTGCAGAGCAGGTTCAGTGCCACCTGGGACAAGTGTGGAGCAGCTCCACTATGCCAAGAAGTTGTATGACTCGGCCTTCCACCCTGATACAGGAGACAAGATGAACTTTATTGGTCGAATGTCCTTCCAGGTTCCTGGTGGGATGGCCATCACAGGATGCATGCTGCAGTTTTATAGGTATTTCAGATCGCCAGTTCTCCAGTTTCTTTATTTACTTTATGCATTTGTAACAATACAAACCTCACTCAGTCTCGAGAGTCTTTGTTTTTAGAAATGTTGTAATGCTTTGATTGTCTTTATTTTAGAAATGTTGTGATGCTTTGATTGTCTTTGTTTTAGAAATGTTGTGATGCTTTGATTGTCTTTGTTTTGGAAATGTTGTAATGTTTTGATCTTTTGTTCTTAACTTTTAAGCTAACGTTTGTTAAATGGTGACAATGGACTAGTTGGCACTGCATAAAAATTAACAGCATTTTGATTCCTAAAAAGTAATTGATATTAACAACACAATGTAGAAGTATCTGAAATTATACTGTGATGTTGTCTACCCTCACTCGCATGTGGGACTAGATGAGTAGTTAACAGGTATTCTTTGCCCAGCATAGCAAATAGAATAACATCTTCATGCAAGCTAATGCCCTAGGGTGCAATTTTGGACTTCTGCTTCTTCAGCCTATACCTACCCACAGACCAGTTTAGTATGGTGGCATTGGCACACTTCTTTTCCTCTTTTTCAGGAGGAGGTGGGATATGTGCCCAAAACATACTTTGATATTCTGTTCAAAGCTCATTAGGACTACGTGTACTAGGAGTAACTTATTTCATGCATGTTCAGTCTCATGGGAACCTTTATGTCTCATCCGGCCATCTTGGGTATGTAGACTGAGCCATAAATATAATGTTTTGCTGTAATTGACATGGGGTAACCTTTGTGAAAGCAAGTCGCTATAAATAGTAAATCAAGTGGTGTTGGGACAGGAGTGTCCCATGCACTGTAGTGTAGACGTGCACACCTGGCCTGGGTGATCCCACCTGTATGTTATCTGTTATTCTGATATTATTTTGACCCAGTATACGTGCTTATCTTGCATGCCCAGTTAAGCTTGGGCCTTGTAATTGACCATGAGACTCTGGGCTGGGTTCTACGGTATTTAGGGGCGTAACAGGAGCACTATCTAGTTAACATGGGACTACTGTCCATGTACTGGGATATATGTATTAAGCTGTGGTGGTAGCATAACTTTCTTTTGTTTGATAATACATAACAGACATTTTTCATGTGTAGGTCGTACTTTGATGCCTACAAGCCCCACTTGATTAAAGTTCTGTTTGAATGTATTGCCCAGACCCTGTGCTGACATCCCATTGTACGTGTCATGTGCATGCTGTATGTTCGGTGATAGGTAGCTGGATTCCATAGATACTGTGAGTGTATGTGTGTTGATACCAGTATGAATACTCCCCCCGCTGAAAGATTGCACAGGATGGAGGTTGTGTTAACAGACTATCTAAACTACGGTATTTGTTACTTGCATTCTATGGCAGAAGGATATAGCCTCAGACACTGAAGTTTAGGCAGATGGAGACAGGGCTGCTTCAGAAATGCAGCAATGACATTTTCAGCAAAGGCCTGTTGAGTAGCCCCTCCTGAACACTGTCATGTGTTTGATGGTGGGTATGAGTAGGCTTCACGCTTCATTGATCTTATGTTTTGGGTGCTCCACTTTGAAGACAACAATGTCACTACTTACTGTGAGGCCATTCCCTTAAAAAAAGATTCTCTATGTTCGATAGAAGAAGGTGCTTTTTATGGGACCTACTTCAAACTGGGTCCAGACTACTGACAGGGGGATCATCATGCTTGTATGGAAAGTGAACCTTTCTCGTCAAAGAATTCCTTTTTTTCCGCAGTCGTCCCTATTTTCGTTGCAAGTAAACTTAAGAGGTGGTGAGACGGTAGCCTAAAAGAGTTAAAAGATCACCCGGAAGAGCAGCTTTAATTTACCCTCTTCCTCTCCAAAAATGGAAAGTTTCCCGAACTCAGAATACCCTGGAAGCAACAAGGTTGCAGCATCAGTGTCTTTATGAGGTATGGAGTGTTGTGAGGAGAACTGGAAGAACTGCTGAGGTACGGGGTGTTGTCCTTGACAGCCAATATCAAAGAGGTGAGGGGACATCACCCGATTCCTGCACCATCTTGCAGAAAGAGCTGTTGTTCTGCCTGGTGCCTGTGTCCCCCCTGGCCTGCTGATAGGGGGAATAGTGTGCAATGACCCTGCAAAGAGATGGCTGCTTGAGGAAGAAAATCCTAGCTACTGCACCTGGAGCATAGGGCAACCCAGAAACGTACACTGATCAAGGGAGTATAACCAGCAGCAACACCCAGGAGTGGTTGTCCTTGCTCCCCGTATGTTACCTGACCACAGCCGACAGCCTAGGAGCACGACCATCAGCACAATCGCAACGTGCAAACCCACTGGCAGGAGTAGACTGACCGTGCTGACTCTGCCAGGAGTCGACACGTCGATCAAAGGGCCTGTGATTGACAGCTGGGGGGCACTCCTTGTTAATTGGGTGGTGGGACCAACAGGTCCTGAACTGCCGCTTTGCCGTAACATTCACATTATGGGACTAACATTGGGGTGTAGATGCGTACTGCACATCTGTGCCGCTGCTGTAAATCATGAGTTGGACCGCTTGTGCTGCTGTTGCTGTTGTCTGAGGGCATTGTGCTCATGATTTCCAGGTGCCCCATGATTCAAGTTAACCAACCAAGCGTTACTGAACTTTGACTATGCTTCTGCCATTAAACTGAATATGTATTTTGCTTTTATTCATTTGTGCTCTGAGGAAACATTTTAGTAGTGAGAGAAGACTGAACCAATGAACCAATGTTCATGCCATTGTGAGCTTGCACTTGTACCCTAATCTTGCCTGTTATATTCTGTGTTATTATAATTCCAGAGTAGCTGTATTAGAACCCTGTGCCTGACTTACCTTATTTTGTGTAGTATTACCTTTTTAGTGTGTGATAAAAGTACTTATTTTTCCCTATAAAGAAAAGCACTGGGTTGGACAGCACTTATTGTCTCTGTTGTATAACTGTTTGTGTTCTGAGTCTGTACCCTCCACATACCGTCCTGAGAAACCTTTGACTGCTCTCATTTGCTACTTTGGAAGTCCAATGTGGACACGGTGTATTCGACTCCTAGTTTGCAGTGCCATTGCAGGTCAGGCCACTGGAAATCATTGGTGAAAGGCCCCAACCACCACAGTTAAGGCTCAGTGACCCTTTATGGTAAACTTGTATTAGTACTTTTGTGGCAGCAAGATACATAAACGTTATATTAAATGAATCTCATTGTATTAGTTACCTCAGTTGTGATGCTTGTTGTTCCTCATTCTGGAAGTACAGGGCCTGTGGGTTCCATACTCCTGCTGACAAGGCTCACAGATTGTCAGCGGCTGACTGACTCCAGCTCCTGTAGGTTCTTCCGCTCTGGTTGTGGGCTCAGTGGATTGAATAAACCACTATGAAGCCAGAATCCAATTTAAAATTGGCATGTATCACCCACAAAGCACTCCACTACAAAACACCGAGTTACCTGGCCCAGAAGATTGAGATATCGGGAGGTTGCAGACCTGCCAGAAGTGCCAAGGAGCTGCTGTTGAGGCCACCCTTATTCAGGAAGAAGAAAACCTATGACAGAGCGTTCTCTGGGGCAGCCCCCAGAGTCTGGAACTCACTCCCTCCGAATATTAGGAAAATTACTAACACTATTACATTCAAAAAGGAAGCTAAGAGCTTCCTAATGAATAAGTTCCTTACATAGTCAAGTACGGACTTCAACGCCACTGCATCTGAAAGGGCCCACACGGAGCATCGAATGGAAACGAGAAACAATGTCCAGAAAGCAGTAACGACCTAGAGGCTAGAGCACAGAGAGAACAAGAAGAAGTTCGCTTAATAAAAGCCAAGACAGTATGGTCTATACAGGAACTTAGCAGTCAATTTAACAGGATATTGGAGAAAAGTTATAACTTTTATGTCAACTTGGGGATAGACGCAGGTTGAAAATTTAGTATGATGTTATCCTGATGTTAGTACTAACCGAATCTACCTCATATCAGTATGATAAACCTATTTACTTAAAGTATAACTAACCTACCATAGTCCAGTAGGGCAATGCTATGTGAATTGTAGCAGTAGGTTACACCAAATGTATGAAACCATAACTACCTACCTCATTCCCTTTAGGGTAACGATATGTGAATGGTTTGTCTAATCTACCTCATGTATATGTATTCTGTATTTCTAATCTACCTCCTGTTTATATATGCTGTGAAGCGCTCTGATACCCAAGGGTCACGTTCGCGCTATATAAAACTTTCTAAATAAAATAAAATAAAATAAACTGTTCCTGGATAACATTAGAATGCGGGTCTGCTTGAAGAGTGAATCACTCACTACAACCTTGCTTTCCAATCACCCCCCCCAGACGGGTTTTGACATATTGTGACATCATTCATTGGATAGCCTATTAAATCGATTCTTCCACCTGTAGCATACTGTTTTAAAGCCCTATCGTTTTGCTTTTCAATACATCCGGCTTATTCTTTTTCAAATATTCTTTGAATCTAATAACTCATGGACTAAAAACCATGAAGTAGTCTTTGAAATTGCTGTTTGTTTCTCACTTTCTTTACTTTTAATACACAAAACCATGCCAAAAGATATCACTTACAAGGTGCATACCAAGTCTAAAAAAATAGAAAAAGAATACAACACAGAACTTTACTGGATTAAGTTAGTAAAACAAAATTAATATGTAATCCAAATACTTGGAGAGCGTAATCCTTAAACAAGCACGCAGTGAATACATGAAAAAACATAGACATCTAAAAATGTGACACAGTCGAGTAAAACCCACAAAACGTGTTCTCAGCAAAAACCACAAAGAAAGAAACGTAGCACAATAAAAGCATCACCATATCAAACCATAAAGTAAAAATACTTAAAAATGTCAGTTCTCAAAGGCAGTCAGTCACTACGGTGCTGGATCATAATTCTAAAGCGCAAGAAAAGAAAGATTTTAATTATTCATTTAGAAATTATTACATTGGGAGCTGATCGAATATTAAAAAGTAACGAACTCTATAATTTAGCTCCCTCTGTTGTCAAGGAAAGACCGGCAAACTTGACACGGGTCAGTCTCAAGCTCCTCAGTTAGGAGCCTTGTGTGAGTTTAATGACCTCAGTGGAAGGTTACAACAATTTTAATTGAAAAGATATTCCAGGCTCTGACAGTCTGTGAGAATTGTGGTTTGATGCTGCTTCCAGGGCATTCTCAGTTCGTCTGGGTCGGACTGGGACAGAAAATGGGCTAAAATAAGAGGCCCCCATTAGTACTTAGACAGCTAAAGACGTGTCCCATGTTTTCAAATTCGAGCAGTATTGCATTTGTAAAGTGTTTTGCAAGGTAAGGGAGACTGCATGGATTTGAGTTTGCTGCCGGCAATGTTTGTTTTAATATCAGGATAATCAACTGCAAACAGCGGCCTAACAGACCACAAAGGAAGCCCACAAACAGCCAGAAATAAAACTGGCCCACACACTGACCTGTCAGACCACCCAGTCGTGCAGTGCCTGATTGCCACACGGGCCAGTCCGACCCTGGAGTTTAGGAAACTTTCCTCTTTTGGAGAGAAAGAAGGTACATTAAAGCTACCGATCCTAGGAATTTTTTCTAAACTCATTTTAGAAGACTAAGGGGGGGAGCATTTATTGACGAGAGAGTGTGTGTGGCAGCTATGACTGCAGATGCTTTCCCTGTGCCTTATGGCTGCTGTGCACGCAGCACGCTGTTTCTGATACCCTCAATTACAGAGGCTGACGTCCAATGCGATTACAGCTGACACACAGGCTGAAAAAGCAAACAACATAGCCTGAATGTATAAATGGTCTTGCACACATGCCAAAGGGCCGCTTTATATGCCACGCGTACCCAAATGCGAAAATGTAGCTTTATTTGCCTCTCGTACCCACAAGCCAAAGTGCACCTTTAAATGCCTCACAAACCCACATGTCAAAGTGCAGCTATTAATGCCTCGCATATCCACATGCAAAAGTGCAGCTTTATTTGCCTTGAGTACCCACATGTCAAAGTGCAGCTTTGTTTGCTTCACGTACCCGCATGTCAAAGTGCAGCTTTATATGCCTCGCGTACCCACATGTCAAAGTGCAGCTTTATTTGCCTCGTGTACCCACATGCAAAAGTGCAGCTTTGTTTGCTTCACGTACCCGCATGTCAAAGTGCAGCTTTATTTGCCTCGCGTACCCACATGCAAAAGTGCAGCTTTATTTGCCTTGCATACCCACATATCAAAGTGCAGCTTTAAATGCCTTGCATACCCACATGTCAAAGTGCAGCTTTGTTTGCTTCGCGTACCCGCATGTCAAAGTGCAGCTTTATTTGCCTAGTGTGCCCACATGCAGAAGTGCAGCTTTAAATGCCTCGCGCACCCATATGTTAAAGTGAAGCTTTAAATGCCTTGTGTACCCACATGTCAAAGTGCAGCTTTGTTTGCTTCGCGTACCCGCATGTCAAAGTGCAGCTTTATTTTCCTTGCGTACCCACATGCCTAAGTGCACCTTTAAATGCCACACATACCCACATGTCAAAGTGCAGCTTTAAATGCCACATGCACCCACATGTCAAAGTGTAGCTATAAATGCCTTACGTATCCACATGCAAAGTGCAGCTTTATTTGAGTCGTGTACCCACGTGTCAAAGTGAAGCTTTATTTGCTTCGCGTACCCACATGTAATAGTGCAGCTTTATTTGCCTCACGTGCCCACATGTCAAAGTGCAGCTTTATTTGCCTTGCGTTCCCACATGCAAAAGTGCAGCTTTATTTGCCTTGTGTACCCACATGTCAAAGTGCAGGTTATTTGCCTCGCGTACCCACATGTCAAAGTGCAGCTTTATTTGCCTCACGTACCCAGATGTCAAAGTGCAGCTTTATTTGCCTCATGTACCCACATGCAAATGTGCAGCTTTATTTGCCTCGCGTACCCACATGCCAAAGTGCAGCTTTATTTGCCTCACGTACCCAGATGTCAAAGTGCAGCTTTATTTGCCTCATGTACCCACATGCAAAAGTGCAGCTTTATTTGCCTTGACTATCCACATGCAGAAGTGCAGCTTTAAATTCCTTGCGTATCCACATGCAGAAGTGCAGCTTTAAATGCATTGCATACCCACATGCCAAAGTGCTGCTTTAATGCCTTGCATACCCACATGTCAAAGTTCAGCTTTATATGGCTCCAAAACCAGTCTTTTGGGCTTTCCTTCCTCTTTTTTGAAAGATAGTCTCAGGCTTTTCAGTTTTTCAGATATTTTAAAGCACGTTTCCCCTGTAATTCTCGAATACTCCTAGTTATTAACTCCTTGTTTGTTTTTTTAAACAACCCACGTACACGAAGTGCAAAAAACTTAGATCTTTACTTTCCTTCTAAATGGAAGTGTGTTGTCTTGTGAAAGGTGGGCTGGTTTGAGTCAGACACACTGGCCCATCACTGGAAAGCACTGTGAGAAAGTGCCATCTTTCTTGCATGGTATACCCCCACTTTTTGCTGAATGGCTGATGTACTTTGACTGAGTGTGCCCTGTGTTACTGCCAACCAGGTACCCAGGCCCTGTGTTCCTTTCCTAAAACTGTGTTGAAACCTAAACCCAATTGGCATCTCTGGCCCCAGGTCAACCCTTGGTAAATGGTACCCTAGGTACCCAGGACACTGTGACCAGAGGAGACCCCTTAGGGCTGCAGCACTTACTGTGCCACCCTTAGGGGCCCTGTACCCTGACACACACACTGCCTTGCAGGCTGAGTGACTTGATGCAGACCTAAACAGAGAGTTGAAATGACACACATCCCTGTGTGCCATGCCCACAATCCCACTGCCGTGGCATACCTGACTCACCCCTCTAGCTGGGTGCACTATGCGAGTGGTGTGGGCACAGGTGCATGAGCCCTGTGCCCCTACAGTACCCAGGGCCATTCCTGGGCACTGTAAGTACAGTGCTGCCATTAAGAGTATATGGTGCTGGGAGATTGTCATTACGAACTCCACAGCACCATATTGGCTACACTGAACACTGACAAGTTTGATATCAAACTTCTCAGCACATTAAACCCACACTGATGCCAGTGTGGAATTTAATGTAAAATGCACTACAGAGGGCATCTTAGAGATGACCCCTGAAACCTAACCTACAATCCACGTCTTGTCTGAGGGGCTGCCTAGGCTGCCACACAGCAGACATGTTGCTGGACCCCTGGGTAGAGAGCCCTCCGCTCTCCTGGGCCTGCAACAATGCACATCCCGGGCGAGGTGCTAGGTCTCCTCCCCCAGGTTGGGCAGGGGAAGCTTCAAAGGCATTCTGCCTTTGTGTGCTACTCCAGGCCACTTGCTGTACTCAGCAATTGGCCCCCACTGGTTCAGACCCCCACTCTGTTGGGAAGACTGGCGGGAAACCCTAAGTGAGGAAAGGGGGTGTGCCAGCCTGTGCCAACTCCACCCCTGAGGTCGGAGAGGCGAGGTGAAGCACAACGTCGGGCTCCGGCCATCTTGAGGATGGGGAGCCCTGCCCAATCAGATATAGGCTCCTGCCCCCCTCCCACAGGAGAGGAGCAGGATAGGGGTGTACTCACCCAAGGACAGGGACCCATTGGTCCCTGCCCTTACCCTACCTGTAACGCCCCTGAAATCCAGGATCCAACACTGAGTAAGAAAAAGTAACGATAACATTACTTACCTGGTAAGTGAATTTCCTCCCATAGGATAGCATTGGTGATTCTATGTGAAAAAGTTTCTAAGTGTCAACTTTAAAAAAACAATAATATTCCATAAAAATCACTACTGTAACCAAAACGCTTTTACCTAACTGTTTACAGGAGATGTCCCAGGACGGAATCTAGGATCCAGTCCTGTGGTTAGAAAAGTAATCTTCATAGTAACTAATTGCAATTATCTAGAAATTCCCATTGAGCCCAATGTTGCATTGTGTTTGAAATTGTGTTGCCTATTGCAACAACAGTAACTATTGTTATCAAAACTTCTATTGCCTATTTGAAAAGTATTTAACCAAAGTAACTCATTCTGAGAAAGTATATTTTGATACCTTATTGGTTCTAAAATAAAACAACTATATATTTTGATACAAAACAGTTGGCCTAGAGTTCAGTTCTTGAGTGTGTGAGACCATTTGCTGACTGAGTGTGTACAACAAATGCTTTACAGTGTCCTCTGATACTGCCTTACTGCTCGACCAAGCTACCACTTTAGAGAGTAAGGTTAGATCTAACTTTAGCCTCTGCCAAACCTCTGGAGACTGTGGACTCTTTACACACTGTACCTTACTTTGGTCCAGTATATACAGAGCTAATTTCTTACAAGCACTCCCTCCACCATGTACATAAACTAGTCCCTTAGCTACATTACTTCAGTTTTCCTTGGCCTGCTGGAGCTCTGTAGCGCTGCTAGATCAGCGCTCTTTATTCGCTTTGTGAATGGTCATCGGATTGTATGTTTCTTCTCTTAAGGATGTGAACTAACCATACCTGCCTTATGAGTCAGTGTTTCTACCTTTTCATTTCCTACATCTGCATGCCACAACTGCTGAGACAAAATTTTAAATACCGCTCTTTTCTTTATTTTTTATTTCAACAAGTTTTATTACACAATTAAAAAAAAAAAGAAACATGACACATTAGTACCGCTCTTTCTAACCTACATTGTGGAATGAATGAAAAAGTAGAACAGAGAAGCATTTGTATTTATTGACTAAAAATCGGAAATTTCAGGGAATAAATGGCGTAGAAATATTGATTTACAAGCTATGTTGTCATCTACAAATTTTAGTATGAGATCTGTCGTCAGCCTGTTCTCCGCTGCATTCACAACCGTGTTTAACTATCATTAGGGCTTGATAAGCAGGAATGTCTGGCTTTTTATTAGCAATGTTGAGATGTTCGCACTCTAGGTGATGTGAAATGTTAATGTAAAGTGACCATGTCAAAACTAAGATATGCGAGCCAATAGGATCTGGTTCTACTTTAAATCTCAGTGCATACTTTAATTTTGGGAATTCGGGAGTTGGGAGATTTAAAGATATTGGGTGGGCAACATTCACAAAAAGTACTTTAAATTTGCTAAATCAGCACAGCTGATTCTATAAATGCACATTACTAGTTTGCAAGGCACATTGCTATTTTTGATTGCCATTGCAAATCTCATTTTACTCTTGTATGTTTATGCGCCATTCCTTTTCGACAGTTCCTGCAGTCGCAAAATATTAAATGGCTACCAACTTCCAAGGGCAGAGAGCAACCAGTGGCAGAGAGGACGCTGCTCACCTCTCACCGCTTCCGCTATGCGCGGTAAAGCTGCTGTTCCTGACGTGGCACTAACATCAGTCCTATCAGCTGCTGCCTACATGCTCCCCCAGTGACTCTTTTCCACTTTGGCCCTGTGGCCCCTTGTCCATTTGGAGGAGAGAGGTCGCATTTGTAGTTAACTGCAGGGTCTGATTGGTAATGCGGACACTCGGGCAATGCCTGAGGGGCCGGATCCGAATTCCAGCTATGGGCTGCTTTTTTAAGAAGCCTGGGGGACCGATTTGGGTGGTGTCTGTGTTGTTTGGATGCCGCCAATGGCCCAGTGGGTGCCTGAGTGGCCTTTCTGGAGGTAGATGGGCGTCCATTACCTCCCTTTTATCAACAGGCAGAGCTGTCACTCCCTTTCTCTCGCTGGGCCGGCTGATTAATGTATGCATATTGAGCAGGGGCAGGGGGCCTGAGCAGAAGTTGCCTTACTTGTTTTCAGTGTAAACTAATCTGTGCACTTTTTTTACCCTCCCTCCCCCCTTTTTAGGTCTCGTGGCGATTACAGCGCAAAGCGCTGTCTCGCCAGAGACCTATTGTCAGCGACGCAGCTTTCCAGGAGACAGCACCTGGCCGCGCGCATTTCCTCTCCGAGAAAGCGATTGGAGCAGGCCACGCACATGCGAACGCGCTCGCTGTGGCCAGCTGCTGTCTCCTGGGAAGCTCCAACACGACACACGCATGCGCATACACAGAGACACACACACGAGCGCCCATGCACGCACACATACATACAGAGAACCCCCCTGCCGTCGCACACATACACACACGCGCGCAGACACACACACGAGTGCACCGAGACCCCCCCACTACAACTAAGGCCCACTTACCGCCACTCCGGACTTCAGCCGCCACCGCGAGGCTCTCCTTCACGCATGGGAGCCCCGCGTCACCACTGCTCCTCTCCTAGCCAGCCACTTCGTGGGTGCGAGCTTCCAGCAGGAAACGGAAGTCCCGCCCCACGGTAGTTTTCCTCAAGGACAACTTCGCGTTCCAACAGATACTCACAATTAATGGAAATCAGTTAATTGCAAATAAGAAAGCGTATGTGTTAGTTTATTAATTTAATAGATCTGTAAAAAAAAGCTGTACTTTATTGTTTCGTTTCCCCCTTAATGTTTGATATTCAAATTAAACGTCAACGGTATCAATGAGCGAAGTTGACAAGTACTTTTTAGCCGTTTATTTTGCGTGTTTGTAGACTGTTAACCACTACGAACTACAGCTCTAAGATGGCGACCAACCTTACACTTGTCGTGTAAGCCAGTCTTTTGTTTCTAAAGGGCCACCGAAACCGGTTAGCTGGGAGGAACGGGAGGCCGTGGGTTCAGCCGCCTGGTGCGAGCCTGCCGCTAGGAAGCTGCCATGTCCTTCGCTTACCTCACGCACCAGCAGAAGGTGCTCCGGCTCTACAAGAAAGCTCTCCGCCACCTGGAGTCATGGGTGGTGTTCAGGTACCATAGAACGCACTAACGCTGCAGCATGACGATATCCCATAGTCCCCATCCGTGGTGTCACCTTGAGCGGCTCCTATGTCTGCCAGAGTGCGAGGTGCATCGCCTCAGCGTAGGCAAGAGCACGCTTGCGCTTAGGGACTCGTGGGCAGGAGCGAAAGGTTGTGCAAAGTTCATTCATGTGCCCCTATTAACTCCATCATCTCCCCGAATTGATATTTGCTGCAGCACTTCCGGAGTGACTTTTGTGCGGTGCTGCAGACAGACGCACATTAAACCAGCGTTTCTCCGCACAGCCCCGCGTTGTGGGAAGGGGTGCTTACAGAGGTTTTGGTAAGAGGCAGATAGAGGACAGTGGCCTAAATGGATTGGGGTCGAGCCCCTGAAAAGCTCTGTGCACTTGATGGGGCAAATACTTTTTTGGGGAGGGCGGGGTGGGGGGATCATGAATAGGTACCTGCCTGCATGTCTGGCGTCAATGAACAGCTTTTGTTTTGTCACCACTGATGAGTGTGTTATTTTTTTGGGTGCGGGTCTGGAGGCTTTGTAAAAGCCAGAAAGCTGTCTTCTTGGAAGAGCCAGCGTTCCTTTCCCAGCACATCTGATCTCATCGCTTTCGACCCCCTGATCAGCACTTTGCAATCTGTTCCCTTGCAGTCCTGGCAGGAGAGGGTCTGTCTCATCGCTTTTTCTCAGGGGTGGGAGGTGATGGTGAGAACAGGGTAGAGGCTAGTTCTGAGCCCTCTTCTCCAGCACATGTGCATCAGATTTTTCTTAAGAAAGGAAGCGATAAATCAGAGCAGCGGAGGTGCCGCCCTCTTAGGAATTGGCAGCCTACCACAGCACATGTTGGTGTGAAGCCAGACATTTTAAGCGATGTGTTTTCTTATGAATGGATATTAGGCAGACGTGACGTTATGGGCATATCAACCACCCTTGTTAATTATAGCACATGTTAGTGTGAAGCCAGACTAGCTCTAGCAGCTTGGTGCAGCCGACACTGTTGAGCCTTTTTGCGCTTCTTATTTCAGGATACGAAGCCATGTTAAGGTGACACGTTAGAGAGTGGTGGCATCTTGGAGAGCCTGGGATGTGTTGCCTTCTTGAGATACTACAACAAAACGAGGCACCAGAAACAGTAAGTGTTATAGTCTTGGGGTACAGCAACCAGGAGCTGCCCCAATCCTGTGTTATCCCAACCCAGAAGTGCCGCCTTGGTACGGCATCCCTATTAGCACCATCTTGGGAGTAACCGTACACAGGCCATACCGCCATCTTGGGATACCTCGTCAAGGAAGCGTCGCCATCCTGGGATTTTCTATCCAGGGTATGCACCATCAACAGGCGCTTCTGTCCTTGAAATCTCCATTATAATTGTGCTTCCCTCATACAATTCTCATAAACAAAGGTCTGTCTAGTTTACTTTCTTAATTTAGAATACACTTCCATCCCAGAACTTCAATTAGGTAGTGACTAACTATCACACTCTCCCTCTCTCACACTCTCACTAACACTCTCACAAACTCTCACTCTCTCACTGACACTCTCACTCACACTAACTCGCACTCTCACTGACACTCACACTGACTCTCACTCACACTGACTCTCTCACTCACACTGACTCTCTCACTCACACTGACTCTCTCACTCACACTGACTCTCTCACTCACACTGACTCTCTCACTCACACTGACTCTCTCACTCACACTGACTCTCACTCACACTGACTCTCACTCACACTGACTCTCACTCACACTGACTCTCTCACTAGCACTGACAGACTCTCCCACTCTCTCACTCACTCACTGTCACTACCAGACTCTCACTGACTGACTCTCCGACTCACTAACTCACTCACTGTGCAGACTCTCACTGACCGACTCACCCACTCTCTCTCACTCACTAACTGACTCTCTCACTCACGGACTAACTCGCCCACTCATTCTCACTCACTGACTGACTCACTCACTCACTCTCAACACATATTGCAGTACAAATGCAATAGGTGTCACATTTGCGAAAGTTATAACTATTGGCATTGTCATACACAATGCCAATAACTCAAACTTTAATGCTGCGAGAACTATTGCATTGTAAATGCTTGTTAATAAAATTTAGCTGAAGCAGTGTTTTGCGGAAAAGCAATATGCAAATGTGGGCCACTTTATTTAGCTTGCCCGGGCCGATTTTAAATCCCAGGTTTACTGTCCCATTGTAAACTTCTACCAGTGCAGCGAGTGTTGTGTGCATTAAGGTGCCCTGACGGATACCCTTATTAATCCAGAATTAGCTATCCAGTAGGGCAGCAGGTGCCGTGGCACCGGAGCCCAGAGTTGTGGGAGGCCAACTGCACCCATTGTTGTTTTTTTACCATCAAACCAAGGCGTATACGCCCTTTTGACTTGTGTGCATTATGGCCTAACCTGCCACGCTGTTGTTATTAAAATTGGGTACGTTTGCAGTGCCGCACTATTCATATCCCCTTGTCGCAGGGAGTGAATCATTTGCTGTGCCGAGGGTGAGGCTGCTTGGGGCTTGACAATCGTAAACCGACTCCTAAGCCTGCGGGAACCGCGGAGGCATAGGGACAGTTCTTTGCAGCAGCAAAGGTAAGGGTTCTAGCGCGTGGGCCTGCACTGCAGCGCCATAAAATGGCGCGAGGCTGAGGTTTGAATGGCTTATTAAGACCGCTCTAAAATGAAGAGTAGAAAGCACCGCGAGGGGACTGGGACAAAAGTGCACAGCTGGAGATGGGCTTGGTTGCCAAATATAGCGTGCCATTGATCCCTGTTAAATATTACCTTGGCAAGTGCAAGCCGAGCAGTAATGTTTGTTCACAGCCGGCTTAATTGCATACAGCAGATGTAACCAGCACATCGGTTTCCAGGGACTGTTTGTTGCAAGATTAGCACGAATGAGCCAGAGCATCAAAAGTGCAGAATAATGGAAGTTTGGTGTGTGTGGCAGAACACATGAACAAGTGTAGGGGGTTAGATAGCTGTCTGTTCTTCCTTAAGTTAAAAGTGATATTATGGCCATGGTTAGATGGTCTGGGAGTCGGGCAGATGGACTCTCTATTGGGTATGCAAGGCCACTTGTTATTTCTGTTCTCACAGGTGTTGTAAGGATTTCTTCTAAGGTCATACAGCCATGGGAGACTGGCACGTGCAGGTAGAAATGTCATTTGTTCTTCTGAGCCGCAGATTGATCTCTCTGCATGATATTAACTATAATGTGCTCAGTCACTTATCGGAGAACAAATGCCACCCAGACAGGAGAACATTTAAATAAAAGCACAAGTGAGCAGTGCAATGCAATGTGTTTTGCTAAAACCATTAATTTAGAACGCACCCAGCTGCTGTATCTTGTTAAAGTGTTGGTCTTTTGTTCAGTTATTCTGACTCTCTGCAGCCGTTCTACTTAGTTTTAAATGTTTGGGAGCTGAGCAGCCCTGGGGCTATCCATTAGGTGGTGTAAAGCAGCCATCTCTGGGTAACACCCCTACGTAGTATTAAATATCAAGGGTGCGCCTGAAAAACTGCTTTTTGACACTGGATTCAAGCTAGCCTGGCTGATATAGGGTGTTACCCCGAAACCAGTCCCAGGATGCTGGTTTCCGGTCCAGAGAAGGCCTGGCTTGACAGTTCAGGCTGGACTGTTCCCATGAGGAGCAGGGTCAAGACTGATTTGCATATGGCTGGGTCCAAACTGAGGTGGCGTAGTTAGCAAAAGTACAATGGATTTAACCCAGATCTCTTGACTGGGGGTGAATGTTTGAGTCATTCAGCATTCCGTCCATCATTTGTTGCTGCAGCACTTTTCGGTATGCCCATTCTTGCTGTGCCACTGAATTCAAGCTAGCCTGGCTGATGAGGGGTGTTACCCCGAAACCGGTCCCAATGTACTTGTTTCCCGCCCAGGAAGGACCTGGCTTGGCAGTTCGGGCTGGACTGTTGCCATAAAGAACAGGGTCATGACTGATTTGCATATGGCTGGGTCCAAACTGAGGTGGCGTAGTGAGCCAAAGAGCAATGGATTTAACCCAGATCTCTTGACTGGGGGTGAATGTTTGAGTCATTCAGCATTCCGTCCATCATTTGTTGCTGCAGCACTTTTTGGTATGCCCATGCTTGCTGTGCCACTTAATTCAAGCTAGCCTGGCGGATGAGGGGTGTTACCCCGAAACCGGTCCCAATGTACTTGTTTCCCGCCCAGGAAGGACCTGGCTTGGCAGTTCGGGCTGGACTGTTGCCATAAAGAACAGGGTCATATCTGATTTGCATATGGCTGGGTCCAAACTGAGGTGGCGTAGTGAGCCAAAGAGCAATTGATTTAACCCAGATCTCTTGACTGGGGGTGAATGTTTGAGTCATTCAGCATTCCGTCCATCATTTGTGGCTGCAGTTCTGACTTGAACAGTTCATAGTCTCTGTGCTCAGTCTTGAGTTTGCACTTTTTCTATTCTCGATGCTAAACACTGGAATTCCTTCCTTAACAAATGGAACGTATTTTCTCTTTCATTGCATTAAGTCACCCGGATGCCGTCCTCTTTTGGTTTTTGACAGAAGCAATTTATTAATTTATTAACTGGAGATAGAGCGTACCAGCTTACTTAACCAAGAATCACAGGAGGGACCTTGCGATTTTTAAAAAAAAAAAAGAGCGGGAAATCCGCACTAGGCATTTAACCTCCCTCTATCCCTATACTATTTTCCTTAAATTAACAAAGCCCTTGCTAGAAATATTGTGCTTATATATGGTTTTCCCT
The DNA here is from genome assembly GCF_964261635.1 of Lissotriton helveticus. Classification (NCBI taxonomy): domain Eukaryota; kingdom Metazoa; phylum Chordata; class Amphibia; order Caudata; family Salamandridae; genus Lissotriton; species Lissotriton helveticus. The sequence continues at coordinate 1,086,919,130 of NC_136065.1, forward strand.
AGTGAATAAAAAAAAACTGTTTGAAAGTGCTTTGGTGTTAAGACACTTCACATCCTGTGATGATCTGTAACAAGAAACTTTTGTTATACCCTACTGTTCGTTGTAATGCCTCCTCTCCATGTATTCTGTGTTCCCTGCTGCTCAGCCGGAGTGGGATGTCATAAAATGTTGGCGAGTGCCTGGAGGAGTGTCAAGTTAGAGAGAGTGGGCTGAGCAGTGAGGATGCTGCATGCTCCTGGTGAGGTACTTACTGTGTAACCTGTAACCTAACCTATTACCTCTTCAATAAACCTACATCCTGCTATCCTACGTTATCTGGCTACCTGACATTTGCTTATCAACAGGGTATTTTTTATTTACAACACTGGAGACGGCCTGGGAAAAAAGCTACACGTAAGGAAACCCATGAAACAAAGAGGGGAAGGAAGGTTGAAGGTGCAGGAGAAAAGAAGAGAGTCAAGAAGAGGAAAAGAAGACGCCCTGAACTCCTCCAGTCTTTCAACCCATCAGACAGCCTGCAGACTGAGAGGGTGGTCTACTTAACTGTTCACTGAAGAACAAAGAATACAACATTGTGGGTAGACTGGTGAAATCTAAAGTGCAGATATTAACAATGATCATCTACTCAGCATCTACCAGTGCCACGAGTTGAACTGGAATCAAATTCTGAAAGGTGTCAGCTAGAGTTGAGAATGCTGATGGACGGCTGCTGTTTTTGGAAGTCTAATGCGATTAGCACTGACTTCATGCTGAAACAAGTTCAAATCAGGAGTGCATGGAAAAGTAAAAGGTACTGCGTTCCATTTACTGCCTTTGTTGGCGCACCCCAGCGGGTGAGACTGAAGTGTGTCCTTTTAAAGTGTGCCGTTATCAGGAGGTGCATGCCATTGAAAAGTTTGTCTAAAACGTGTGATGACCTGCATGGGGAGTTACTGCAGGTATGGACTGAGGGGCGAGAAATATACGATTTTGGTCAAATTGCAGTGCCTGGCGCAAGCACTAAGTCATTAACATTGCATGAATAAGCCTGAAGTGTTTGATTTTTAATTTGTGACAATGAATTTAAACACTTGTGTTTAAAGACCAAGGTGCACTGTTCAAAATTGCCCAGTAAGGTGCTTTTCTGAATCACACAATTTTGGCAACATTTCTGAATAAGATGATTTGTTGAAAATTTAAATCAATAGTCAATCTTCAGTTATGACCAATAAATGCATCTCATGTCAGTAAACAGATGACAAATCTCAAAATACCCACAAATTACATCATTTGTAGATTAATTTGTTAATACCAAATGCTCATGTCTATAATGAACAGTAGCCAAAAAGAATGAAAAGCAATCAAAAACATCAGAAAACAAAGCTATTTTGAATTAAGTATGCAAACTTTATCAAAAGAAAAAGAATCTTCTTCACAAGATTTTCGATATTCCAAAAATAGTTCTTTAGGGTTTCGTTGATGTATCCACCACTTCCCAATGCATTTCGGTGAAAATCACCTTCATCAGGGGAACACTGCTGCGGTAAGTTGCATGACATAGAAAGTGTGCCTGCTAGATGCGTCCCAGTTAAATTTCGAAAGCTGAGCGTCTTTGTTTGTGTGTCTGTGAGTGCTCGTCCCTCGTGTTTGCTCCGTGACCATTCCGAATGCGCTAATTTCGTATTAATCAACCGATCCTCCACAATAGTATGTCCGACATACTATTGTGGAGGATCGGATGCAACCAAGTTATGTGCACTTTTGGTTGGCCTGGGTTCCTATTCTACATGAAAAACACTTTAGTTCCTAAATCAAACACAGGAGCACATTTTGTACAATGCATACCTTGAAATCATGTATTTTTAGAGTCCTCTTATATGTGATAATGAAGAAAAAGGAGGGAATGTTAAATTAAACAATTGCCTAGGATCACACAATTTGGAAATGTGTGAAGCCGAGATTAATTCCAGGTTTTCTGCTTTCCTATTGTTCAATCCAGCCACTACATATATACCCTTCGCTTTGCCTACACCTACCTTACCGCCAAACCCACCAACCCGTTGGCCGACCGCCACCCCGCTGGCATCAGTGCGGCCCTCGGACACATTATAGACCAAACTTTTTGGCCCCTGGGAAAATGTTTTCGAGTACCTATGCAGTAGAGTGTGAGAGTATGTAGGTGTGTAATGTCTCTAGTGCTGCAAGAATATGCAGTAGAGAATTGAAATGTGCCCTTCATCCTGGGTGGGTTACAGTAGAAAACCTGTTATAGTGTAATTATACCTGGTCCTGTAAGAGGATGCAGTAGGGGTTAAGTGTATGAAATGTGACCTTGGTTCTGCGAGGGTGCACAGTAAAAGACACATTAAAGTGAAGTTATCACTGGTCCTGCGAGGCATGCACTTGAGAGAGAGTGTGTAGTATTCCCAAAAGTGTTTGTAGTAGAGGGCGTGTGTATGTCCCTGTTCCTAACAATATGGAAAAGTGTGCAGTAGAGGGTGCGCTAGCTATATGTCCCTGGTCAAGGCAAGTGTGCATGGCAGGTGGGCAAGGTTTTTTTTATTTTGACCTGTCTGAATTATTTATAGGGTTTGACTAATTTATAGGGCTTATTGATTGCATAATTTTCTATCTTACGTTTCCTGTTATATTTTTATTATTTTCTAAGGGAAGGAGATGTGTTATAACTTGCTGTTAGTTGTTATGCTTCCTCTCCATAGATTCTCAGCTCCCTACTTTTCAGCCAGAGTAGGATGTCATGGAATATTGAACGAGTACCCGGAGGAGTGTCTGTTAGAGAGAGTGCGCTGAGCGGTGAGGATGCTGCTCCTGGTGGAATACTCACTATGTAACCTAACCTATAACCTCTTCAATAAACCTACAACCTACTGTCCTATGTGAACTGGCAACCTGATTCCTCCATACCAAGAGGGTAACTTTTAATTACTCAAAACTAAGAGGAGGGGGGACTAAGAGCTGATAACGATCCAGTACCTAGCCTCCGAATGCAGTCATTAAGTCAAGCAGGGAGGTACTGTTCCTGTCAAACGAGCTACAGAAGGAGACAGACTAAAGGTGGACGAATCTAGGGAGGTGGATCCTAAGGACTATTTCTTGTTGCCCTCACACACCCCTAGGGATGTTATGCTCCAACACTGGGCATTGCTCCTCACCAGGCTGGTGCTACAATGCCCTACAGGCCCCACGAAGGGTCGCTTTTGCGGAGATCTTTTGTTATTTATGCCATAAGATGTAGGGTGAAAGTGTGAGGGCGTCCTGAAAGTTTGGGATGATTGTATCTAGGGGAGTGAGGAAAAGGAGATAAAACGGTCTAGGAAATTCCAGAAAAATATTGTAATGGTTCTCCTGGCTGGATTAAAAGACCAAACCATGGTTGGGGCTACACGGAGATGGTGAGCCTTTATATTAAATGTACCAATTTAAAATCTTTTGGAAATGAGTGAAATGATAACTTGAAAGAGTAAATTTGCTATTCTCCATTTGTAAGTTCTTACTATTTATATTCAAATTCTGCAAAACAGATAGAAGTTAGAGAATAATACATTTTCAATAGTGCTTCAACAGCATCTTGCTAAATCAGCAGTGTCAGCCTAGCATGGGTGTCTTTCTATTTTTTTTACTTGGTTAGTAAGTTTCCTTAATCAGTAAACGCTTTCTGTTCGCTAAATCACGGACACTTGGAGGAACGCAGTTAATGATTTTACACCAGAGTTCAACTGTGCATACTTTTTATTAGACAAAGCACTTATTTTGATTGATATTGCCCCATCCAAAATACCTTTTCGCGACATTTTAAAGAAAAGGCCATGGTACTCTTGTTCTAAATATTCCTATTCTCAACCTTGTGTTTACCCGTGCACCTAGTGAGAGGGTGTGAAACTGCATCCTTAGATGCTAATTCAAAGTTTTGTTTGCTGGTTACACGCATGCCTGGGTGAATCATATTCTAAACACTCACTCTTTTTTTGCACACATTTCTATCCTTTCTTATTGTTTTTGTATGCCAAACTACATGGATCAGAACTTTCTTCTCAGCTGATTATCTATTTGCTAACATGGCGCTTGGACATTTAGATCTTTCAAATGTTTACTCCAGGTATCACGGGTAGCTTATGAGACGAGGTTTTGGCTTTATGCCTTATCCATAGTACCACTGAAAATTTGCAGCAGTTGATTGAGATGACCTCAAGGTCTCTTACTTGGAGAACCATCACCTGGTGCACTTTTATGCCTTACGTACTGATCTGTATGAGGCCCAATTGGAGCCATCTGTCTTGCTTGCAAAGTAAAGAGGCAGGAATCTCATAGGAGATTTCATATTTCATCATTAGGATGAAATGTCAGAAAGTATGCTGCTAGACACAGTCCTGAGTCACCCTACTCTAGGACACTCCCCTCCCATGTGAAAGTCCATGCACAGGCCCTTCACAAGTGTTTCAAGTAGCCCAGGAAAGCTGAAAGTATCCTGTTGTTACGGTTCAACAATGTGCCCAAGAGCCAAGGGCGATATAGGAACCAATTTTCTTTCTGCTTTCGAGACTCATGTCCCATCAATTCAAGTCTAGCTTGGTCTGGGCAGGAACGTCCCAGCCAGTTTTTGACCACATTCTAAACTGACCTTTCCGGCGGGCTGTGATAGTTAGTGTGAAAAATGCGAAGTTCTCTGTTCCTGGATGTGATCCAAGTCTCCATTTGTTCATTTGACTCACAGAATTTACTCATGACAATTAGGTTATTGCTCTCCCTGGAGCAGTTGCTGTCATAGGCACAGGTTCATATCTCCATACAAGACAAAGCACATGATTGTTTCTTTCCCCAGTATATAGCCACATCTCCAGGCCCCTCTCAGACCCCCAAAGACCAGAAAAAGCAACATCAGTAGGAAGCATCTGCCCTGCCAAGATAGACTCTTAGGTCACCCAGCAATACAAGTCTTTTTTGGAGGGCGCTCCAACACTCGGCTCATAGGAGCTTGTGATACCAATCTCCACTCCCTCTGTTGCCAGATACATTTGTATAGCTTGGTTCTGTGTTTGTCTCTCCTCCCTCTCAGTGTCAGCAGTCTATTTCCTGTCCTCTCCTCCCACCCCTACTTCCCTTTCAGACTCATCTCATGCCTCACTGCAGGAGCAGCTGGAGATGCCTACCCGCTCCTGTTGTCCCTTGGGCCATAGTGTAGGTGTTCTCCAGTTTTCAACTTGGATTCCTCAAACACTCTGAAGTCATGAGTTCAATGTGAGGGAGTTTCAGTGGAGTGGTGTGGCTCACTAGTTAGAGGCGGCAGACCCGTAAGCAGAGAACGGCCTGGGACCAGGGTTCAATTCCCGACGCGGCAGGGTCGTGGACCAGGGTCAAAACGGACTCGATAATTCTCGCCTCGTTGCCTACTCTAACCAGGCAACACACTCGTCAACTCTGGGCATTAAGCTTGCCTCATCTCTACAACGGCCCCCCACAGACGCCGAGGATGCCTGGTTTCACCTTGGAGATACTGTTAGACGGGGACCTGGAGGGTCGGCCGAGCACAAGGGGAGAGGCCTCCAGTGAGGGCCATCTCCAGCGATCGTACAGACAAGTAACTTCCCCCCCACAGATGGACACCACACGAAGGTCAGCTTAACACCTTTTATAGGCAATTCTTTGAGTAAGGTAGTACGATACAAGGAGATTAGGACACGATGATCCTCTCAATTCTAGTCTCTAGTAGGGAAAGGGGGTAGCGGGACAGTCTTGGTACCTACAGGCACTGAGGTGAAACGGTGGTAGCTCACAATCCTCGAGCTCGGCGTTCGGACGGGTCAGACCGCGGCAGCGCCAGCAGGTCCCGAAGAGGTCGTAGGTGGCAACGGGCCGCGGCAGCGCCAGCAGGTCCCAACGAGGATGACGGTTACAACGGGCCGCGGCAGCGCCAGCAGGTCCCACGAGGATGAAGGTTGCAGAAGGCCGCAGCGGCGCCAGCAGGCAGGACAATAGTTCACAAGGCAGGGCTGCGGCAGCGCCAGCAGTCCGTCAAGGATGAGTTCTTCTCGGTGTCTCTCGACTCCAGGATACAACTGCCTTCCTGCTCTGGGGCTGCCTCAGTTATAGGTCTGGCGCCCTTTGATGTCCGGACCCTCGCACTGGGAGGTCGGGAGGTCCGGGATGAGGGAGTCCAGACACCCAGCAGGGGGGTGGAGCCAGCACCCGGGGAGGCTGGGGGCGATCGGCACCTGGCGCGGGGGAGAGCCATCGACGCTTCTTTCTCCCATCAGCCTGCCAAGTGGTCCGTTCACCTCCTGGATGGATGGTGGTGCCGGGATGGCGGGGCCTGGCCGGGCCCAGGGTTGGGGTCGAGCTGAGGCCACGCGGCCGCGTGGTGCAGTGTCCAAGATGGCGGCTGGGCCGGGCAATGGGGCTGCCGGGGGCCCGGGCCCGTGACACAGAGATATCCGGGAGCAGGCGTCCCGGAGGGGACGGGTTGTGGGTTGCTTCTGCGGGTAGGCCCCGGAGAGCCGGTGTCTGGGCCCTGTCATGCGGGGAGGGAGCGAGCCCTTCGTGGGGCCTGTCCAACATGCGTCCCCCCCAGCTGAAGGCGGGGAGAGTCACCCATCCTCTTGGGGACTCTCCTCGTCGAGGCGGAAAAAGCGGGACAGGCCATCCGCGTTGGCGTGGTCTTGGCCAGGGCGATGCTCCACAGTGAAGTCCATCCCCTGCAGGGAGATGGACCATCGCAATAGTTTGGGGTTCTCCCCCCGCATTTGCATTAGCCATTGCAGGGGCCGATGATCTGTTTGTACCCGGAAGTGGGTTCCGAAGAGGTAAGGCCGGAGCTTCTTGAGGGCCCATACTACTGCGAAGGCCTCTCGCTCAATGGTGCTCCAGCGCTGTTCTCGGGGCAGGAGGCGTCTGCTGATGAAGGCCACTGGTTGGTCGACTCCCTCGGGGTTCAGTTGGGAGAGGACGGCCCCGATGCCATGGTCTGAGGCATCAGTCTGGACGGTGAACTCACGGCTGTAGTCGGGGGCCTGGAGCACAGGAGCGGTGCACATGGCGGCCTTCAGCCTCTCGAAGGCCGCTTGACAGTCGGGAGTCCAGTTGACTGCTTTTGGGTTGGTCTTGGATGTGAGTTCCGTGAGGGGCCCCACAATGCTGCCATAGTCCTTTACGAACCGCCGATAGTATCCGGTGAGCCCCAAGAAGGCTCGGACCTCGGTTTGGGTTACGGGGGGGCGCCAGGACTGGATGGCAGCGATCTTGAGCTGGAGGGGGGCCACCAGACCGCTCCCCACTTGTTGTCCGAGGTAGGTCACGGACCCCTGGCCGATTTGGCACTTGCTGGCCTTGATTGTGAGGCCGGCCCGTTGGAGGGCCTGCAGGACCCCTCGGAGGTGGCGGAGGTGGTCTGACCAGTGGCGGCTATACACCGCGATGTCGTCCAGGTATGCGGCGCTGAACTCTTCGAGGCCCGCCAATACCTGGTTCACAAGTCGTTGAAACGTGGCTGGAGCGTTTTTCATGCCGAATGGCATCACTCTGAAATGGTAGTGTCCATCCGGGGTGGAGAAAGCGGATCGTTCTTGTGCCCTGGGGGTGAGGCCGATCTGCCAGTAGCCCGCCGTCAGGTCGAAGATGCTTAGGTAGCGGGCCGCCCCCATGCGGTCAACTAGTTCGTCGGCTCGGGGGATGGGGTGAGCGTCGGTTCGGGTGACAGCGTTCAGACCCCGATAGTCGACGCAGAACCGGAGCTCGGGTGTGGTGCCCGGGGCCGCAGCTTTGGGGACCAGTACAACCGGGCTGGCCCAGGGGCTGTCCGAGGGTTTGATGACTCCGAGGGCGAGCATCTTGGAGACCTCTTCTTGGATGCAGGTGCGTACCCGATCTGGTACCCGGTACGGCCGGTGTCGGATAGGAGGACTGTCGCCAGTGTCCACGTCGTGCAGGCACCAGGGGGTGACCCCGGGTGTGAGGGAGAATAGGCGTGCAAATTGCAGCAGGAGGGCCCGACAATCTTGGCGCTGCTCCGGGGTCAGAGCCTCGGAGAGTTGGACCCCGTCCACTGAACCATCTTTTTCCCCGGCCCCCAGTAGGTCAGGGAGGGGCTCGGAGTCCTCTTCTGCCCCACTGTCTGTAGCCATCAGCAGGCTGAGCTCCGAACGCACAAAGTGGGGTTTGAGTCTGTTGGCGTGGAGGACCCGGAGGGGATTCCGGGGGGATTCCATGTCGATGAGGTAGGTGACGGGGCTCTTACGCTCGATCACCTTGAAGGGCCCCGTCCATTTGTCCTGTAAGGCACAAGGTTCGATGGGGGACATCACCCATACCTGCTGGCCAGGCTCAAATTCGATGGAGGAGGCATGTTGATCGTACCACTTCTTCATGTCCTCCTGACTGGCTTCAAGATTGGCTTTGGCGAGCTCTCTGAATCGCCGGGTCTGATTACGGAGGGTCAGGAGGTACTTGTAGACGTCTGGAGGGGTCTTCAGGGGGGCCATTTCCCACTCTTCTTTAACGAGGCTGAGAGGCCCGCGAACAGGGTGTCCGTACAGGAGTTTGAAAGGGCTGAAGCCGAGGGACTTCTGGGGGACTTCTCGGTAGGCGAAGAGGAGGCACGGTAGTAGCACGTCCCACTGGCGGCGTAGGGGTTCTTCCAGCCCCATGATCATCCCCTTGAGAGTGCGGTTGAATCGCTCGACCAGTCCGTTTCCTTGCGGGTGATAGGGGGTCGTGAATTGGTAGGTGACTCCGCACTGTTGCCATAGGGATTTCATATATTTTGAAATAAAGTTTGTGCCCCTGTCACTGACGACCTCCCTGGGGAAGCCCACTCGAGAGAAGATCCCCATTAAGGCTCGACCTACCACTGGTGCTGTTACAGTTCGAAGGGGAACCGCCTCAGGATAGCGGGTGGCGTGGTCCACCAGGACCAGGATGAATCGATGCCCTTGTGCTGTTCAGGGGTCCAGGGGCCCCACAATGTCTATTCCCACCCTTTCGAACGGGGTGGTCACAACGGGGAATGGTTGCAGAGGTGCCTTGAGTTTGCGCTTCCCGCTGGCCTGGCAGGTCGGGCAGGACCGGCAGTGGGTGGAGACGTCATTTCTCATTTTCGGCCAGTAAAAGTGAGTCACCAGGCGGTTGTATGTTTTGTCTTGCCCCAAGTGTCCAGCCAGGGGGACATCATGGGCCAAGTTCAGAAGGAAGTCTCTGAAACGGAGGGGCACCACCAGCACTCGACTGGCCCCCAGCTCCGCTATTCTTTGTTCGCTGTACAGTAGGTCATTGTCCCAATAGATCCAGTGGGCCCCTGCGGTGTCTCCTGCGCTCTGGGCGAGCGCTTGCTGTCGCAGTCCCTCGAGGGAGGGACATGTCTTTTGCTCTTGCCGGAATTGTTCTTGGGTGGGCCCCCCTTCCTGACGCCACTGAGCCAGGTCCGGAAGGTCTTGGGGCTGAGCGGGCTCTTCTTGGGATTGTTCCGGGTTGTCGGTAGGGATGGAGTCTCCCTCCGGAGCGATCGGGGGAGGAGGTGCTGGCCATGCGGGTTCTTCAGATCTAGGGATGGTGTCGGCGGCCATGGACCGGGTTGTTACGCACGCCCAGCCCGGGAGGCCTAACATCCCCAGGTGCTCTCTTCTTTCAACGGCTGCCCACGGGGAACTCTCGAGATCGTTCCCCAGGAGGCAGTCCACTGGGGCATCGTCGCGGACAGTCACTTTTAGCATCCCGGACACTCCTCCCCATTCGAAGGGGACGCAGGCCATCCGACACAGGCTCTCCGAATTGTCGGCCGATCGGACGGGGCAAAGAACATTTGGCAGGATTTGTTCTGGGGTCACCAGGTGACAACGGACGGCCGTCACACTGGCCCCTGTGTCACGCAGGGCTTCGGCCTTACGCCCATTTATGTTCACCCACTGGCTGTATTTCCTGGTGTTGGCTGGTAGGGGAGCCCGCGGGATCAGGTCTCTCCCCCCTAGGCAGGCCAGGGTCATGGCGGCAGGTTCCCACTCGGGCTGCTCCTGCTCGTACTCTTCAGATCCTTCGGAGACTTGCTCTTCTCCTAGGGCGGCGGCAGCCACCTGGCGGGGCCCGGGGGTCTGGTTCTTTGGGCAGGTCGGGTCACTGGCATAGTGGCCGACTCGCTGGCATCGATGACACGTAACGTTGGCTCGGAACCCCGGGCGCATCGGGGGGTTGCCCCGGCCGGCCGGGGGCGGGGTGTAGTTTGCGGGAGCGGCTGGGACGGCGTCTCTCCCCCGGCCCGGGCCTCCTCCTCCTCCTCGGGGACGATGATGACCCTGGTTGGTTCTGTTCTGCTCGTTGGGCCCACTTCGGGCCACTCGGGTGCTCTCCCATCGGTCAGCCTCGGTGGCGAGCTGCCGGGGGTCGGTCAATTTACTGTCGAGGAGGTGCTGCCTGAGCTCGACGAAGCAGTTGTTGGAGAGGTGCTCCCACACAATGAGGTTAAAGAGCTGTTCGTAGGTTGTTACGTTGCTACCCTTGATCCATCCCTCGAAGGCTCGGCTGAAATAGTTCACATATTCTATCCAGGTTGTACCCGGGATGCGGGTGCAGTTGCGGAACCTCTGGCGGTACATCTCGGGCGTCAGCCCATATCGACTGAGGAGGGCGGCCTTCATGTGGTCATAGGACGTCATTTGATGGTCCGGAAGCTGCAGCAGGGCATCACGGCCTTCATTGACGAACCTCCCCCATAGACCGGCTCCCCAGTCACTTCGAGCGATCCGGTGGGCAGTCATGGCGATCTCGTAGGCCTTGAACCACTGCTGTATGTCGTCGTTCCGAAAATATTCCCGGACCACATCTTTGGGGATGTGGACCTTCTGTTCGGTAGTACCTGGGGGGCGCGGTTGTTCGGGCACCCCTAGGTCTTTGTTCTGTTTGCGCATCTCTATCTCCGCTAGCTTGCACTCGTGTTCGTATGCCAGTCTTTTTTCTTCGAGTTCTCTCTGTCTCTGCTTCTCCTCTCGCTCTTCTTGGAGCCGTAAGTGTTCTAAGTTCATTTTTTTTCTGCCAGTTTCAATTCTCCGTCTAATTTGAGCCGTACCAGCTCTAACTCGTGAAGTCTATTTTTCTCTCGTTCTCGGATCTCTTCCCGGGAGAGATCCGTTCTCCTTTCTTCTGTCAGAGTGGTGTTTGGTTCCGGGGCTTCGGCGGTATTCGTCTCTGCCCAGGATTCTAGGGCGTGTTTGAAGTCCTCTTTCGTGCTCAGACCGGTGGTAGCAATGCCTAGTTCTATGCAAAATTGTTTTAGCTCTCGGTGGTTGTACTCTTCCAGTTTTTCCATCTGGAATTTCTCTGCAGATCCGCTCTCTCTGGTCGTCATTGTGGATTAGTCGTAGGGTGAGTTACTCTCTGTACGGTTACGCGTTGGTTCGGATCGCGCCGCTGGCCACCAATGTTAGACGGGGACCTGGAGGGTCGGCCGAGCACAAGGGGAGAGGCCTCCAGTGAGGGCCGTCTCCAGCGATCGTACAGACAAGTAACTTCCCCCCCACAGATGGACACCACACGAAGGTCAGCTTAACACCTTTTATGGGCAATTCTTTGAGTAAGGTAGTACGATACAAGGAGATTAGGACCCGATGATCCTCTCAATTCTAGTCTCTAGTAGGGAAAGGGGGTAGCGGGACAGTCTTGGTACCTACAGGCACTGAGGTGAAACGGTGGTAGCTCACAATCCTCGAGCTCGGCGTTCGGACGGGTCAGACCGCGGCAGCGCCAGCAGGTCCCGAAGAGGTCGTAGGTGGCAACGGGCCGCGGCAGCGCCAGCAGGTCCCAACGAGGATGACGGTTACAACGGGCCGCGGCAGCGCCAGCAGGTCCCACGAGGATGAAGGTTGCAGAAGGCCGCGGCGGCGCCAGCAGGCAGGACAATAGTTCACAAGGCAGGGCTGCGGCAGCGCCAGCAGTCCGTCAAGGATGAGTTCTTCTCGGTGTCTCTCGACTCCAGGATACAACTGCATTCCTGCTCTGGGGCTGCCTCAGTTATAGGTCTGGCGCCCTTTGATGTCCGGACCCTCGCACTGGGAGGTCGGGAGGTCCGGGATGAGGGAGTCCAGACACCCAGCAGGGGGGTGGAGCCAGCACCCGGGGAGGCTGGGGGCGATCGGCACCTGGCGGGGGAGAGCCATCGACACTTCTTTCTCCCATCAGCCTGCCAAGTGGTCCGTTCACCTCCTGGATGGATGGTGGTGCCGGGATGGCGGGGCCTGGCCGGGCCCAGGGTTGGGGTCGAGCTGAGGCCACGCGGCCGCGTGGTGCAGTGTCCAAGATGGCGGCTGGGCCGGGCAATGGGGCTGCCGGGGGCCCGGGCCCGTGACACAGAGATATCCGGGAGCAGGCGTCCCGGAGGGGACGGGTTGTGGGTTGCTTCTGCGGGTAGGCCCCGGAGAGCCGGTGTCTGGGCCCTGTCATGCGGGGAGGGAGCGAGCCCTTCGTGGGGCCTGTCCAACAGATACCCAGAAAGGGACCATCTCACAGGGAAAACCAGGACGGGTTCCCCAGCGGTCTTCAGCGCCAGGATACTCCTTGGAGTCGCAGTGCGCTTTACAAGTACACCCACATTTACATTTACATTTCTTCCAACCCCGCAGCCCCCAATACAGTTGCAGCTCGAGCTGACTACAGTGCAGCTTCTGGCCTCCCCACTGCAGCTTCAGCCGAGGCACCAGTCCTCCTTCCTCAGTCTGCGCCACCAATCCACAACCAGCTGTCATTCGTGAACCAGGGTCCAGCACCGGCAGCTGGCCCTTAAGTGATGGTTGCTGGGTGATAGTGCTATGTAATGTTCCGGACATTGTCATTGACACCGGTACTAAAAATCACAAACACGTGCTCCCAGACTGTTCAGCAGTTGTATGGATTAAACGTTTAACTAAGGCAAAAAATCTGTAAAACAAAAAAAAAAAAGCACCAGAACAGAAATTGCAGTTGTTAGAAGACCTACGTAACACGGCATGTGAGACTCAAGAACTACCGTCTGTCCATGTGCCAGCAGTTAAGAGTTAAATCTTCAGAACTTAAGCTGAAGTCCCAGGAAAAAAATCATAGTCTTATTCGGTGGGAAGAACGTGTTATCCATAGTGCAGAATGGTTCGGGACATGATAAAATCACTGGGGTACCATCCAAGCTGTTTTCCAGAGGCCGCCTCTCTGGAAGTCCTAGTGACATCTATTGGGACCAGCCACTCTCCTCAGCACCATCTCAGGAGGTTTCCTCTACATGAGTGGGGGTGAAGACTTTCTCTCCACTGTCACTTCTGTCAGTGTTGAAGAATTGTTATCTTGTACGGCTCGAAAGGGAACCCACATCCAAGCCATGTGTGCCCAAGTCTTCTTCTTGTGAACAGCTGGTGAAGATAGAGAGATGATTCTCCTTAAAGGAGTATATAGTGATCTCACTCCCCCTCCCCCCTCTGAAAACTGAGAGGAAGTCTATTCCTACAACTGTGAAAGGGGGCTGTACGCCATATTAGATTTCTTTAAACTAAGCCACTTTTTCCACCTCAAAAGTTCTGAATCCAGACTTTAGCTTAGGCACTGACATTTTGCCAAACCTAATTCTGTCTATGTTTGGTGGATATACATTGCTCCCTCCAATCATCCTGCAGGTGCATAGTCTACACTTTTCATTTATGTTTCTAGTTTCCAATAAATTTGAAAATTATTCATGCAGATGTGTTCATTCTCTTGTCCTTGGTTCTTTGCCTTTGCATTCCTCCGAAAACGTGAGGTTGATGTTCTTGGCAAAGTAAGTCTTAATCATGTTTTTGGAGCTGTTGACTTGCCCAGGTTAGAAAAGCCACCGTGGTCTTCTAGCTGTAGTAGGGGGGGATTACATACATAGTTTAAGTTAAGTTGGCAACTGATTGCTTACGCCTGAATCACCTTCTTTATTTAAAATGTTCCCTTTCATAAACAAGGGCTTGAGCATATATAGACTAACCACTGTGGCCCTCGAAAAATCCTACTTTCCATCACAAATTGAGTCTAGCTATAGCCTGTTCCTTACAGATGGTTATGAATTATGACAGTGCAGTGCTGTCACCGAGGATTGAGTAGCTAGAATAAGCAAAGTGAAGCTACACCAAACCAAGGGCAGTGAACTTTATTATGCAAACCCTGAGACTCTCAAGTTGGAGCCATCAGGAATTAATGTAGGCCCACCCAATGTAAGCTTAACAAGACAGCAGTAGCAGCATCAAAGCTTTAGTGGTCCAAATTTGAAAATTAATCCAGGAGTTCATTCTTCCCTTAAGTGTGTGTATTGAAATGGTATGCAGTATGCAGCGTCAATTTAATGGTGAGAAATTCTTAAAATACCACTTTGTGTTGTTTCTGTTTCTATTCTCCATGAGGCCTGATGGTTCAGAGGAATATCATTGGCATTCATCTGGTTCATTAATGTTCACCGGGACCGTATTACGGTAAATGCGCATTTTCATTGTTTGCAGCGGGCACACCTTTACCATGAATGCGCTGCCCTCAGGGCAGCTGTGAACTTGCCCCCCTCCAGAAGAAGACTCCTCTCAGGGGGCACACTGACAGTGCGCCACCTTTTAGATGGCGCACTGTCAGTGCCCCTCCTTAGAGCATTTTTGCCTCTGCGCCCGTGTCTATAATAGGGTGCGGGTGCAGAGGCAAAGGGATTCCCTCATTTGCATGGGACCCCCCCCCCATGCAAATGAGGGAACGCCCCTTCAAGATAGCGCTGGCGCTTTATGTGAGTCAGCACTATCGGTATTACAGAAGGTGCCAACCAAGCGTCTGCGGCCACTTCTGTAGTACCAAAGTACCCCTAGGGCACGCAAAGTGGGCGCAAACTCCTGTTGCGCTCCCAGGTCACTATGTAATACGGCCCCAGCAACACATTATGTTGATACAGTCACCGTAGGCTAACCCTTTCACTTCCGGTTGATTTTACTCCTCTTGGCAAGATCGTTTTAAAAATGTTTTATGTTAGGTTGTTAAAACACATGTACCTCTTTGGTCTCTTTATGCACTGATACAAACTATATATATTGTTGAGCATAATCAGTGCTTTATAATGGTGCAAACACTTCATCACTATTGTATTGAATCCAAACGATATAAAACATGTGGCTATGTATTCCATTTTTCAATACATTTGCTAAATATTTAGTTTTATTCTTAAGTGGGCAAACTTGAATCGCATAATGGTAACTATGGAAATGCTGCTATGAATGTCTAAAGTTGGGCAACATAAAAAATAAGTGGGTTTTCCTTGAAAAGATGTCTGCTCATTTGCTTAGTTATATTAGTGCAGATCCACAAATTGTGGTAGAATCATTGTTTATGGTGCACTGTCCATTTGATGAGAAATATCGGACTGGAGCTGCATGGAAATTATAAATTATAAAGAACTATATATTTTCTAATTCTGTGCAACACAAATAATTTATTGGTGCAAGCCAGGCCTCCCTTTCTGTAAATGTCTGGCTGTTAGACATAGTGAATATTAAGTTCTCTGGGTTTTTATCAATTTTCTTTGCAAAACATGGTAATTTCCTCCAGTCTCTTTTGCGCAGGAATATAACCCTTGCCAAGGCTTCATCCCCATTGTCATTACTCTGGGTCTGCTAAGTGTGCTGGTAACAGACACGCGAGTGCTCCCGCTTTCCCCAGCTATAAATTGGTGTAGTAAATTTTGTAAATTTGGAAAACAACTGCAAACGAAATTTGGGTTAGGTTTCCAGTCATTTGTCTGCAGGTATAACTCTTAAGGCTGTGTGGAAACATACCACAACCTTATATTTTTAACACCTACACAGCCTAAGGTTTTTTTCTATGGATGATTTGGTGATCAGGAGATCCCACTGAATTTGACAGTAGTCAGATTTTTTGCATTTTTTCCCAAAAAGTTATTTCTTACAGTCTCACTGGTGCATGAACATATCCTAGCCATGGCTTGATCCACAACGTTGTTCCCATGGGTGTCCTGAGTGTTGTGGGGTAACAGACATGCATGTGAGTTGAGGGTGCCAACAAGTGATAAACTGGGTGCAGTTCATTATGGAAGTTTGGTAAGCAACAGCAAGCAGAATGGCAGTTTGGGCTACTTGACTTCTAGTCAAAGGTATCACCTTTGGGATGTGTGAAAACATATTACAACTATATATTTTTAATATTAACTCTTCATAAGATTTCTGTCAGTGGGTGACAGATTGGCCTCAAACTGATTGGCTGTCCAGCAGATCATGTTGAATGTGATTGTGAGATTTATAGCATGTTTTCCAAAACAAGGTAATTCCCTCCTTTCTGTTGTGTTGGAACATATCGCTGGCAATGCTTGACCCCCAACTAGAAGTCTCCGCAGCATGTGTGGCTTTTTCTGCGGGTTCAGGGTGCCCACAGTCAAGAAACTGGGTGCAATGGATTTGAGAATTTGGAAAGCAATTAAATGTGAAATGCCAGTTTAGACTACCTGTCGTTTTTAGGTCTCGGCTATAACGCGCTTGAAAAGCGCGTTCTCGCCAGAGAACTATAGTCGGCGTCTCAGCAGTCTGAGAACGCCGAAGGGAGACAAGACCTGGCTGCGCGCAGCGTTTCTCCATAGGATAACGTTGTGCGCGCGGCCAGGTCTTGTCTCCACAGCTGCATGGCATACCGGATCGCGTCGCGCGCATCTCTGGAATGCAGGGGGAGTCTGCATACCAGCGCGCGGCGCTGCTAAAGAGGCTCACATCGGACACTGACTGCGGGAGAGGCGGAGGCAGGCTTCATTCAGGAAATGTTTTTAAACCAGCGTGCAAAACGGGCGCATCTTATATACCATTGATCTTATCTCAGCTATGGTTACGCGTGTGTGCACCCGCCAGCTTTCAGCGCCGGAGACGCTATCTGGAGCGCGATCAGTTTCACTTTTGCCAACGCTGCTGCGCATGCACCACGCTCGTGCTTTTTTAATTTTTTACTTTCAGCGCGAGGCGCGCACTTGTCATACACGTCTCTATGTGATCAGCAGTTTCCAGTGGCACGAGTACCTTAAAGGTCTCTCTGGGTTATTGCAACGCAGAGGTTTTACCAGCTTCTTACCGGTTCTGTCTCCTATCTGTGCCAGGAGCCCGCACTGACGTGGAAAGCACATTTCACTGCCTTCGTCAGCGGCTGACTCACATACGTAAGAGTTCAACTTTGTTATGCAAGCAGGAAGGCGGGCACTCGCAGCCAGTGCAGGAACATACTCCTGCCATCGTCCTCCGAGCTTTCCCGAATAGCAGCGAGCGAATGGTTTACAAAATAAAGACGGCAGTAATGCCTTCCATAAACACGCAGTATACAGCACAAATTGTACTATGAACAGGGTATCTCTACAACAGAAATTAAAATGATGTGGTCATGCCTCCAACTCTGTAGCCAGTGCCATACATGTCACTTGCTAAATGTATCACAGCTATGAGCGCATTTTCAAACACTGAGCAGAGCTTACATTATTGGTGGGAGAAAGGTATATCACACTGCGTCCGACGTACAATTCCAGATAATAAAATGCTGCAATTTTTTTACAAGATCAAATTCCGACTCTAAAAAGGCTTCTTCTATTTACCAGCTCGCAGTACTATCCAGCGTAAAATGCAGGGTTATAAGATTACTGCATACTGAGACATACACTACATGTTTGATAAAGGGTACCAAGTGCTAATGCATCACTTACTCAACCAAGTACCTTGCCTGCTCCGTGATGCATACAACAAATCCTGTCTGGCGGAGACGACACTTCCGGCTTTGGGGCACGGGAAGAAGCACAGGTTTATGATTTGCTCAACAGCGACATTTACATAGAGGAAGGCATCCGAGAAGAACCGCTAAGGGGCAAATGTCCGCCAGCCAAGGGATTCAAAATGTTAAAAACGTTAGAGTGATCCATTTCAGCAATGTACACTTCTTGTTTATATTTCACGTTTTATTTCATCTTGCATTCCTAGTCTTATACACCATTGATCTTATCTCAGCTATGGCATTTTTACAGTGTTACAGAATGTTCTCCCAAAATATTGTCTTTGCATGCAACCGTGTTTACTTTTATGGTGGCCCATTGATTCGCATCAAAAGTACCGGAGATTTGAAGTTCGTGCATGTTAATTGAACTGTTAAAGAGGTTTATAAAGGCTTGATATGCGTGTCATTTAAGTGTGCTTTTAGGAGTCTCGCGGAAGCTCCTGTTTTAAGTTCACTCCATCAAAGCCGCAACAGCGTCTAACTTCCATAATTTTCTTTGGCAGTACACAGATTTAATCCCCGGTGTATTATATAATATATGTAATTCTAACAGTCTCCATTTCAGACTATGAAAATGCTGCTTCCCTTGCCGCGGAGGGGCAAAGGCTGATAATTATGCTTCGTGTACTGATTAGAAATACACTATAATATTTTGGGTACCTTCTGCCCCTCTTCGGTGTGGGAACCAAACCCTGGTCCACTGAGGGGTGGGGGTGTGAGGGGAAGCATTAAACACCAGGCGGCACAGGGCTGCTCGCCCCCTTCAGGCCACCCCTGGAGCGCTCATCCCCGTAAATACATCCACGGCTGCAACAGCAATATCTGTTACAGCGCTCCTGGAGTATTTGTCATAAATAGTGAATCGGAGACAGTTGTCACCGAATTTTTCCTGGTGCATCCTGTACACATTTGTATTCAGAAGCATTCCACCAGCGAGGGATTGCGCGCAGTCTCACGGGGTTTCAAAGGCATGCGGCGGGCCGTCCACGCTCCTCGGCGCAGGCCACGGCCCTTGAAGCGTTTCTCGTGTAAACCTCTTCCTCCTGTCAGGGGCATGAGGATGGGGCTGCGTCTCTGCTTAATTACTGCCGCTCACCCGCATCCGGCTTAACAATGCCCGAGGACACCCAAGTTAGGAGAGGCTGTGAGGAAGTCTCGGTGGATAGGACGGTCGCCGCTGACACATGCTGTGATTTGAATAAGCCGAGTGCGCTTCCAAGTGAGGACGCCTCAGCCATAGCGGCACAAACTGACCAGTGGCACCATGTGCGGTTTATATCGCTTGTAAACCGCAGTATGAAGCGCTATATAAATATCGACTTAACCCTTCACCGCCCAGCATGTTATTCAGGTCACGTGCCTCAGTCGTACATCAGAGGGGGCCTTGCCTTAGGTTAGATGTTAAAGGGTTAAGCATCGCCTCTCACTTCATCTTCAGAGCTCTGTTAGCAATTTCCGAAAGGTCGTTAACAGACCCTCACGATCATCCGGCCTTAATGAAAAGGCGCAGGCGTTTCTGCATCAGTGACCCTCCAATCGGTCAGTGCTGGCTCTGGGGAAGTGAGGGCAGTGCAGCTTGGACACCGACGACTGTACATTTGAAGAGTCTCTGCGCGTGGGCCAAAAGGAGCGCATTTATTGTGCTCTATGAAGCGGGGTGAAAGATTGTTAACCATTCTACCAGATAATGATGCTCGCCGCTGACACATGCAGTGATTTGAATAACACGAGTGCGCTTCCAAGTGAGGACGCCTCAGCCATAGCAGCACAAACTGACCAGTGGCACCATGTGCGGTTTATAGTGCTTTTAAACCGCAGTATGAAGCGCTATATAAAAACTGTTGGTAGAAATGGATTAAAAAACTGTGTGTGTGTGTGTGTGTGCAAATGCAATAGGTCTCGCATTTGCGAGAGATTAAGCTATTGGCATTGTAAATGACAATGTCATTTATTTATCTGTGTTAAAAATGAACACATAAATAAAAAGTTTGTCATTTACAATGCCAATAGCTCTAACTTTTTCGAAGGCGAGACCTATTGCATTGTAAATGCTTGTTGCACTTGTTATCACCATGAGCTGCATTGAAAACTACGGCAACCATATATTTTCAGTATTGACACATGCTAACGGCCTAGAACTGATTGGCTAGCCAGGACAACACACTTAACAAGGTGTCAATTTTCCTCAAAAACATGGTAGTTTCTTTCAGTCTTTCCCACAAAGCAAAATATCTCTTCCAAGACTTGACCCACATGTGTCTTCCCCTTTATATTCTGAATGTGGGATTATCAGATATCTCTGTATTTTCCATTGGTTTCAGCAGATCACCGGGCACCAGGGAATTTTTGGATGGGGTGATTCGATGGCTCGTGATTGAAGTATTTCGGCCTGTGGTCGGCCAGCACCCAGGGGAACATATCAACCCCTGAGATTTCTAAAAGCTAGATGCTCAGATGAATCCAGGGTGACATGGTTTGGATGAATCCCAACTTGTTTCACTGCCCAAAATACCCTGTGCAACTGTCTACATGGATTAAAAAATGTTTTTACTTTTTTTCTGTGATATAAAACTCTAGAACTTCAAGCGGATTGCAATAGACTTAATATTGACCCCCACACCTCTCCATTTTACTGAAAAAAACACAACTGCACATATTTAAGTACGCCTATTGCACAGACGGGAATAGGCCAACAGTTGCGAACATGTGGAGACGGTTTTGACACGATTGGCTTTAAACTGACACAGATTTGGTCAGCTACAATAGGCCGACCATGGCTGAGGCATTGTTTTATTAATAGAAGTGTGAGAACACTGGGTGGTGTGTGTTTTGATGTTAACCACAAATTACAGAACTTTCTGTTTCAGAAATATGCAGAAATCATATAACCGATGTTTAACATGTGCAAGGTATTACAGGTAAGAAAACTTGGTGACATCCGTGTAAGCCATAGCACCTAGGACTCTTTCAGGTGCCTAGTGTTCAGAAATGTCTGTGGTTGGTAGGATTCCCAGCTCCCAGACGATCCCAAGCTCAAATGCAGCTACCCACATCCCAAAAATCAGCCTAATTTTAATCTTCATTCTTTTGCTTTTCACGGTTGCATTCTTGGGCCAATACTTTCTCGGGCAATACATTTGTGGGTTACCATATTAACTAGAAAAATTATGGGAATGCAAGCTGGTAGGTTTCCCAATTTTAATGACTTTCAATTGTATGTCAGTGCCCGCAAAATACACGTTTTGCAAAAATGTCCTCAGAATCATATGGTAATCCAAAATTTGTGGTGGAACAAATGTCCCATATCCCTTATTCAGATTCTTGGGTACAGTTAAAAAAAATAAAGAGCTTTCATTCATTGCCAATTTCTATTTATTACATTTTTTGCTCTCATGTTTGGTGCACAGTGAAAAAGCATTGTTAACCATGGCTTCATTGCTGGCTGTCGGTTTTGTGGGTTTTAAACACATTTGAAAAATCTATGCATGCTGCTACAGGAAGAGCCTTTCCGGAGTAATGGTATATTATTTTTGAGGACCAACCTTTTGTGCAAACATTTACAGGTGAAGACCTTGTAACCTTTGCTTTTTTCCTACAAATTTGTTCTCCAGCACGGAGCAAAACACTGGGCTTTTTTCTTAGCAGTCTACAAAATCCAGCAGCATCTGCAGCGCTGACACACAGTTCTATGCTCCTGCAAGAACCAAGGTGCAATTTGGATTTTTCTTTAGGGTTAGAAAAAAATCCAAAATGTGTGCCTATGCCCCAGGAAGGAGCTGTAAATTGCTTAGATTTAGCCATTTTCTGTGGGACAGACTCACAGTGCTCATCTTAAGCAGAAAATCATTGTGAAATTAAGGGACTTTGTGAAACCTAATCAGGAAGACGTGATTGGAAGGGAAGGGACTAGGAATAATACTAGTAGTTCCCCTTTCAGTGCCTACATCCTGGTTCAGTTTATCTTTTGGGGCGGTAGTCGCTCGGCTGCTCCGTCTGCGCCCTCTCTCACCTCCCTCCCACAGACAGGAAAGAGTGGATTTAGGTTGTGGACATGATCAGGGAGGAGTTGGGAGCATAAGCGCCTGTATTTAGCCCCTCCCACAGCCGTACCCACCACCTCCATCCATCCTTCAATTAATGTGGCAGCGCTAGGGATTCCCTCCCAGGCATATCCAATTAATAAAGTTTCCCACAAATGAGCACTGGGCTGTTATGCGTACATTGGTAATGTCTAATAGCATGACCTCGGAGACATCCCTGGATGTCTGGAGTCAGACCTAAAAATGGCATGTGTGACAAGTGCATAGATGCCACAAGTTACACTGTAGAACTTTCATTTATGTCATGTACATAGTAATCCCTAGAAATGTAGTACAGTTGGTAGCAGTGAGGTGAACAACTTTGATTTTTGATTTTGACTTTTGATTTTGACTTTGCCCTCATCCTACTTGACCTCTCCGCCGCCTTCGATACAGTCTGTCATAACACCCTCATAGAACGCCTCAGCAACATCGGAATACAAGGGAAAGCGTTGAATTGGGTCATCTCGTTCCTCGCCGGAAGAACCCAGAGAGTCCGCCTCCCCCCATTCAAATCAGAAGCAACCGAAGTCATCTGCGGCGTACCACAAGGATCATCACTTAGTCCCACCCTCTTCAATGTGTACATGAGTCCTCTCGCATCCATCGCGCGTCAACACAACCTCAACATCATCTCCTACGCTGACGACACCCAGCTAATCCTCTCCCTCACCAAAGATCCTAACACCGCCAAAACCAATCTACACGAAGGAATGAAAGAAGTAGCCGAATGGATGAAGAACAGTCGTTTAAAACTAAACTCGGACAAAACGGAAGTCCTCATCTTAGGATCATCCCCCTCTGCATGGGACGACTCATGGTGGCCACCTGCTCTGGGCACAGCACCCACACCCACAGACCACGCACGTAAGCTAGGCTTCATCCTAGACTCCTCCCTATCGATGAGCAGACAAGTCAACGCCGTCTCTTCATCATGTTTCAACATCCTACGCATGCTCAAAAAAATCTTCAGCTGGATCCCCACCGAAACAAGAAAGATAGTCACCCACGCACTGGTCACCAGCCGACTGGATTATGGAAATACCCTTTACACCGGAACCACAGCCAAACTTCAGAAAAAAAACTCCAGCGCATCCAAAACGCCTCAGCCAGACTCATACTGGACATCCCCCGTCAAGCTCACATTTCCGGCCATCTGAAAGATCTCCACTGGCTTCCCGTCAACAAAAGAATAACGTTCCGTCTCCTCACCCACGCACACAAGGCCCTCTACGTCCTAGGACCCGAATGCCTCAACAAACGACTTTCCTTCTACACACCCACCCGACAACTACGTTCATCAAGTCAAGCCCTCGCCACAATCCCACACATCAATAGATCCACCATGGGAGGAAGATCTTTCTCCTATTTAGCGGCCAAAACCTGGAATACCCTCCCCACCCACCTCCGCCTCACACAGAACCACCTCTCCTTCAGAAAGCAGCTAAAAACATGGCTATTCGATAAATAATGTACTACTACACCCACCCTCACTCAAGCGCCTTGAGACCCTCTGGGTGAATAGCGCGCTATACAAATTACTGAACTTGAACTTGATTTCCCTTTCCTTGTGTCACTACTGACAGCTCGTGCAGTTTTATTCTTTTATATAAATTGAAGTCTATTTGACTTGTTTTTCTTGCAACCTGTAAAGCGCAGTACAGTTGTGACTTTGTTCCAGTGAAAAAATATACCTTTCGAAAAAGCATGCATACGTGTCCATTTAATTTTGTTATCGCCAACCTGCATCTTGTATGCTTAGAGTGGGGGTAGGTCTGTCTGTGTAGACGTTTTATAACTTCATCTTACAACGCAGTGTGTTTTAGAATGTTCCTTCTGTAGTGACCGAGCAGCAGTGCTGGTCTCTCTGCAAAGTCGAGCATCCTCGCTCCACGCCCCCCCCCCCCCCCCCCTACCCCTCACCCTAGTCCATCCATGAAGCAGAGCGTGACCCCGCCGCTCCGTGCGTGCTGCGCGCGTTTGGACGTTAAACAATGCACCATTGTGTGTTTTTAGAAGCCAAAAAATGCCTGTAATAACCGCTTTGTGGTTTCTTTTAACAGGACTGTCCCAGCTGTGGTGTTCTGGCAGTGGGTGAACCAGTCTTTTAATGCTTTGGTGAACTACACCAACCGGAATGCGGCCTCTCCGATCACAGTGACGTAAGTGAAAGTTTGTTTGCACCATTTACCCCCCGTCTCCCCCTGGGACCGTTGCCACCCTCTTTCGCAGGCCTAAAGAATGGCCTAATATTTCAGGCTATAAGTTTGACTGCATAGTATTTTTGTTTATATTTCACGTGCTTCTACGTTTATCGCAGTGAGGGGAAAATGAAGGGCCATTGAGTGTTTCGTTTTAAACTACAACTCTCCTCCGCGCTGCACAAACACCTATATTTTCAGGGTAACATAATATGTCTGCATCATAGGCCTGTAGAAATGATTCCCAATCTCCGAAAGGAATAAGCAAAAGTCTACATCTGTGTTAATCACAATTCTTGTATAAATAAATAATTCAAGCAGTCGTGAAAGTTGATGATTTTTGAGTAGAGTACATGCATCTAACACCTGAGTTTCTCCCCACTTACCACAGCACCTTCAGCCTCCCACAGCACTTCACGTTTATAGAGGGTTACAGAGATACTGGCAAACACCCAGACATATAAGCGTAGGCCCATCTGAGTTAGGCACAGGTCACCCTCATTACAACCAGGGCTGTACCGCACCTGCAATTACAGCGCAGGCTCTACAGTGAAAGCCATTACCACACAGGTGCTTTTTTCATGCATTTTCAGTGGTAGTCGCTACAACAATTTGGCCACTACAACGAAGGTAAGAATATGTAAGAATCAGTCCGATGTATCATCTAGGACAGCAACGAAGGACCGCCCCTTTTGTATGACTTGTTTCGGTACAGTGCACCAACTGTGGTTCAGGGTCTTCATTTCTGTTTCCACAGTTCACCTCCAGGTGTTCTTTGGCCTGCTTCTCTTCCATTTGCCTTCTGGGCTCCAGTGGAGAGCTGTTCTTGTGATGGATTTTTGTTTGCTTCTGATGGTGTGTCCTATCCATGGCCATCTTTTTCTCGTAATGATGGTGTCCATGGTCTCTTGCTTCGATCTGATGAGCAGTTTCTGGTTAAAGATGGTGTGCAGCCAGAAAATGCAGAAGATTCTTCTCAGGCAACTTGTGTGGACAGCTTATAATTTTTGTGATTTAGCTCATCCTCATCTGGCAGAATTCTGGTCCATGCATGAGTGTGGACAGGTTGCCGCTCTGGTAACGCTTCAGATTAGTGTTGGGGCTGTACTGAGATGCCCCCACACCTTGTTCGCCCTCCTGTTCAGCAGCACAATACCATAAAACACACAATATACAATAGCAACTCGCCATCATGAGATACTTTATAAATACATGAATGGACATTATTTTGAAAAGCAAAGAAAATTACCATTGAGACCATACGAGCATCACACGCTTTACATACTTTCCAACAGCATAGTTACCGTACAGGGCAGCATTTGAAGATGCAAAGAAGCTGCCCTGCAGTTATCAGAGTGTAGCTCATGCAACAGCGGTTCATAGTAATGTTTTTGTGTCAAATTAAAAAGATTACAAAGGAGCATAAAATGCATCATTGACTAAATAGAACCGCTGACACATAGACGTAGTGGACACATTAGCTGCAGTTTAACCTTTTGTAGTGGCTCATAAGAACTGCCTCGTGCCAGATCTATACCTGGCTGGAAGGTACAATCGAAACTAGGAACTACCTCCAGATAATGTTGCAAACATTTATGACTGATGATTGGCCAGCAGGCTCTTCTAGATTGTTTCTTCAGTTCAGCATCTTCTCTTCTGTTTACTCTTAAATCAAAATAAGATTTATTTACACTGATCTTATCCACATACATTAGCGTCTCATTAAAAAAAAAAAAAGTTCTGGTTTGCCAGCCTCAATACGCTGTTTTTTTCATACTTAACCATAGGAAATTGTTGATGCAGTTCAATTTAATACAACTAAGACATTGTTTTGCCTGAAATTCTCGGTCTAAGAATCTGCTCTCCTGAAGGGACCTGTATGTATCTGTATAATGTTAATTGTAGGCCAAGAAGCAGGGGCGTACAATCACCTACCTTAGCCTCCTACAGCAGACTGTCTGCTTAATCAACTCCAAAGACCATATTGTTATAGGGGGAGATCTTAATTTAAATTATGAACCTTTATATGACTACGACATGATTCACGAAGATGAAGACGAGAGCTGGGGCATACCATACCTTCACTTTAAGCAGTTCGTCCCATGCTCAGTAGCTGCAATGCAAGTCATCCAAATTCCGTTGACATATGGGCTTAGAGCATGCAATAGAAGGTCTCCATTTGACAAGCAGGAAGCACCCACTTTTAGGAAAGGCCTACTACTATCTAAATTGGATTACATCATAATTAAGGCTTCAATGTGGGATATATTGGTAGACTTTTGTATTGAGCATAGGAAGGAGAGTGATCATTATCCCCTTCATGCTAAACTTTTGTCTCATTGGTCCAATCCAACCTGCATTGTAGCACCCACACCCATAACTCAAATAACGGCGAATAATCGCATGTCTATTAATTCCCCTCTGTTAGAGGGAACTAAGATATCCTTACTGAGGTATATAATGCTTTTGTGGAAGTTTTGTTAGGCCCAGCCACTCTGGGTCGTTCCAAGATTCCTATAACAGATACACGCACCAAGCTGGTAACCTCTCTGAAACTGATTCTGACTGAACCCTTCTCAGTAAAACCTCCAGCCTGGTCGCATAGCCCTGAAAGTAATCTTTGGTACATTGAGGGTTGCCATGATGCTAAAAAATCCTTAATAACTGCATTAAAAAACAAAGGTTTGCAGGAGGTTCGCACATAAAGGGGCTTTTATAAGAAAACAATTAGATCAGCTAGGAGAGCATGGGAGGATGCCTGCTGGAGTGACCTAGTAGTGGCTGCTAAAATGTGGGGATATAACATTATTCTAGAAAATACTTGCCAACCCCCAGATTGACTGCCATCTGAACCCAGGGGTTGGGTGGACTATTTTACCCGCTTTTA
The DNA here is from genome assembly GCF_964261635.1 of Lissotriton helveticus. Taxonomy (NCBI): domain Eukaryota; kingdom Metazoa; phylum Chordata; class Amphibia; order Caudata; family Salamandridae; genus Lissotriton; species Lissotriton helveticus. The sequence goes on from NC_136065.1 coordinate 1,086,946,036, forward strand.
TGAACAGCCCTCTACTGAGCTGACAGCACTATCTACCACAGTACACCTCTTCTGATCCCTACTTTTCCTTTGAGGATAATAGAATCACAATCACCTCAATTAAACAGGGCAAAGCTCCAGGTCTAGACAAAATTCCTGGCGACTTGTTTGGCCATGATTTGTCTGTATAAGCCCCATACATCCACTGTCTGACCAGTGCCATAGCTGCAGGTGCACCTATTCCTGATACATGGAAAGGGCGGAAATCATCCCCATTTTCAAAAAGTGGGATTAAGGGCCTCCTGCAAACTATAGGCCTATCAGCCTCCTGGATTCTCTTCAGAAGGTCTATGCCAGACAATTGTTAAATAAACCCAATGATTGGATTGAGGGTACTGAAATTCTGACCCTATACCAAGCGGGATTCAGACCTAAAGTTAGCACCGTTAAACAAGTCTTAAGGCTGTTGCTCATCCGCTGGAAATACACCAGACTTAGTGTAGGACACTATCAAAAAAACATAAGGGGAGTGAAGAGATAGTGCTCAGAAAAGCATAAGAGGTGGATATGTCCTCCTCTAGTCAATAGGTTAACAAACAGAAGGATCCAACCTTATGGAAAAGAAAGGTAGTGTTCCCCAGACCTAGTGTGTCTCCTACAGTGGTGGAAACACAGCTTTGTTAAAATACCCCTCCCCCACCAAAAGGACCCTTGGTGGCATGCTTCATCATCAGGGTCTTCCCGCCCTGCTGCGGGACAGGGCATGCTGCGACCTACGACTACGTTGCAGTACTGATTATCTAACAATACAATGTGTGGTGTAGGAGTGTGAGTGGAAGGGTCAGTAGTAAGTGAAAGTGGTGTATGATTAAAAAATACCTGGCTCTGCCGAAAAATAAACCTTAATGCTCCTTTGAGCTGATTTTGTTAAAAATGGGGAATAAGACGGAGGTAATAGGCGTTAATGGGCAGTATTTCCTGTGTCAACATGTTTCGAAGCCCTCCCCTGGCTTCTTATCAGGACCTATAAAGGTCCCTTCTAAACTAAAAATTCCAAGAATAAAACGTGTGATATTATTAGGTAAATACTATGTAGTGCATATAACAATCTACTTGCACTGTATACTGTAAACCAGTAGGTATTTAGGCTGTTAAGGCTCTGGTAGCAAATAACATAATTAAACATTAAAAATGCATATCACATACACCCATTGTGGTGGTGACCTGTAAGGAAAAGTGACATATTTTTGTGCGTGATATATTTTTCTCTTATTCCTATCCATTACGTTTTGTAACTGGTGCTGTGTTATGCCGGCGAAATGAGACAGTATAAGACGTGAACAAAAACCACACACTCTATTGCAAGGGACTGCGTACTCTGTATGTCCACTTAGTATATTACCATGAGTCCCTTTTGTATACATCCAAAATTCACTTTCAAAGGGGATGTCAGAAAAACCTGTTCAATAGGTTGTTTTATGTACTTCTAATTAGCCCATTTAATGCATCATGAGCCTGCAAAACGAGGGGGAAGGAGCATCTGTAGTCTTCTCTTAACGCGGCTATGCCGTACTTACATTATCAAGGTTACCTCCTCGCCTGGACAATACCTAATTGTGGCTCTGTGGAACACTAAGCCTGCTTGAGGTGTCCCTTTTTAAGTTGTGTGCAATTGGTGTTTTTCGCGTCAAACCTGCACTAATTGGTTGGTAACTCTAGACAGTTGTGGTTAGACAATGATCCCCTTGATCGTACCCGTTCCAATCCTCACTTCCTGTTCTGGTCCGAAAGGCTAGAGTGTCGTTTTTCAGGGGCGGAGTCGCAACAGGAGTGAGCCTCACTTCCTGTTGCGGCCCATCTTCTATCAGAAAAGCTGGTGTGCGAGTTTATAACCCAGTGTTTGCTCAGTGAAGAAAGACTGCCCCCGATAGTGGAAAGAAACACCTATTATTCTAAACATGTCTAATGGTAGATCATGTATATTGGCGTGGCGCTGTAAAATAATTAACAGAGAAGACAAAGCATGCCTCGTTAGGTTATCTCACGAGTGCATCGTGCGGTGGCAGATATACCTCCAAGAGTTGGTACTTCTTGTAGGGTGACATGTGCAAAAAATACAATTGATGGACGGAATGCTGGACAATGCAGACATTCACCCCCAGTCACAAGGATCTGGGTTAAATCGATCATTCTTTTGCTCACCACACCACCCCAGTTTGGACCCAGCCATATGAAAAACAGTCTTGACCCTGTTCCTTGTGGGAACAGTCCAGCCCGAACTGCCAAGCAAGGTCCTCCCTGGACCGGAAACAAGCATCCTGGGACCGGTTTCAGGACATCACCCTTCATCAGCCAGGCTAGCTTGAATCCAGTGGTGTAGTGAGCATGGGACCCACGTCTGGGCATACCCTTCCCACTTAGGGCGACATATGCAAAAGAAGCAATTGATTGACGGAATGCTGGACAATGCAGACATTCACCCCCAGTCACAAGGATCTGAGTTAAATCTTGCAGGGTGGCAACTACTGGGTGATTCTTGGAAAAATCCATGAATCAAACAAGATAATAAATGAGGGCCTTAATGCCCGAGATGCAAATAGGGGTGGTGACTGAGGGGTATTTTAACAAAGCTGTGTGCTTTCCACCACTGTAGGAGACACCTTAGAGTAGGACACACCTGTATTGCAATTGTTGACCTTAGAGCCGTCTTTGACCTGGTCCTCAGGGGCTGCTATGGGCATTTTTCTAAGGACCTGGGGGTCCCAAAGGCCCTGCTTGCCCAATTAATAATTCTCCACCACAAGAACTACTCCCAAGTTTGCTAGGGGATTGGGGGCAACTAACTTATAGAATCCCTAAAAACCGCACTAGAACTATTTAAACTAAAGCCCCAATCTGCTGCTTTATACAGGGCTGAAATCTGTGGTTATGCGAATTTAGATTCACTTACTATAAGTGAAAATAAGTTTGTTCGCTTACTTCTCGATCTTCCCACTAGTATCCCCTTTAATTCATATGTTCATGGGTGTTGATCTAAAAAGAGTGGGGGAACTAGCTAGACTATGGCCTCTTTGGTAATGAGTGAGGCTTTGTACTACTGAAGAGCTGCAGCCGTATCGGAGAGCAGTAGAGGAATCGCTTGCCCTTGATTCAGGTCTCAACTTTCTGTGGTTCAAACATGTTCGCCACTGGTTCGTTAAACTGGACCTTAGTTACTTTTGGTCGGATCCCGGCTCATTGGTGGCCACTTCCAAGATGCAATTAAAAATCCGCTAATGGGAATATATTCAGGCTAGCTTCTTACGTTGCCCCACTCATGGTAGGCTGACAGTTCAATTCCTGCTCACGAAGGACTGCCCCTGTTATGAAAAGTTTCTTGATCTACCGCTCCAGCAATCGGCAAAAATTCTTTACTTAAAATGTCATTTTGATAAACTCGAATTGGGGTCATTTATGGCATTATGGAGCACCTGTAGGTGTGCTAACCACACAGCTACATGTACCTTGTACTCCCAGTCTGTGAATGAACACCATGTGATATTTTTTGTCAAGCAACTAAAAAGCCTAGAGGGAAATGGATACGCCATTGTGCAATTACCTTGGAGTTCGGAGGGACTTGGAGGCACTACGAATTTTGAAGGGTGATGCATTCATTTATACAGTTTTCGCTGTAACTAAATTCCTATTTTCAGTAGGCCTCATAAGAAAGCGAAGGGCCCTAAATTCTAGGCTAGTAGAAACTGGTTTGTGGCACTCTTTTGATTAGTAGAAAATATTGTGACCGGTCGCAGCTGGGTTCATATTGAGGTAGTCTGTGTACTATGATAAATCTCTGGTGCATAGTACTATACTTACATACCAACCCCTAGATGAAAGGTTGAACTAGAGTAGGGTGCATCAGTTGTTAGATAAATTGCACATGTATAAGTTTTTATCTTTTACAATTGATATTAAGACTAATTTATAATGGAATATGTATGTAGAGAACGTATGTTTGGAAATTTGTCTGATTATTTTCAAATGTTTTTGTGACTGCTTTACGGTGAGCTCTTATTACAAATACTGTGTGCACTTGTTCACAAAGGATTGTTCTGTGTTTGCAAGTTTTATGGAAATCATTTTCCGAAATAAGCTTTTACTGAGTAACACAATTAAGAAACCTTTCCTGAGTGAGCATACACCTACTTATTAAATAGCACCCAGAACACATTCACCACTATATATTGTATTGATACATCTCAGGGCTCTGTTCCCCACTTTCACTATGAATTTAAAAGCTAGTACGAACGTCTGTAAACATTCCAACCGTCTTTCATTCATGCGAGTAACCCAATTAGTTGAGTCGTCAAAGGACAAACCTAAATATGAAAAACAACGAACTATTCAACCTCTAGTTTCATCCAGGCAGCAGAGTGGCCCATTCACTTACTGACATTGTTGTGCATTCCCAGGGGACATACGTTTGGTAGTGCGTTATGCTAGCAAGTGAATTTCTAGCTGGAAAACCGCTAAAACAGTGCTAAAAAGCAAACACTGGCTTCCAGGACTAGGCATATCTTTTTTAATTGGACAGAAACCCAGAAAGGTTTGTAGATTCCCTTAAAACAACACCCTTTATAATTTTAAAAACGTGAGGCCTCTTGCTCAGTACTCACAGCTATCCTTATTTTGTGTACATTGCAGACAACGCATAATAAATTATGCCAAAAGCTTATGCATCTGTGGCAGAATTTCCATCAATGTTAACACCGGTTTTATGAGATGTGGTTTTTTTTGGAACCGCGGTGCTCAAATATTCCGAGGCCACTTCAGTGACATTATTTTTAGGGCTTCAGTTTCCCACTTTGGATAAGGAGTTATAGATTAATATTTTTCTCTTATGCTCTCAGAATGGATGTGGGATGTATAATTCATGTTTGTGTTTATATTTGAGTGAATATTTATATGCAACATTTAACCACTTGTATTTATTTTGTACCAAACACACTTTGTAGTAGTGACAGTCAAATATTTGTTTCAAATTGCACAGAAATCAGTGTTGTCGCTCATGCGTTCCTTTAATTTTTACTCTCCTTCTAAATACAAATTATCAAAACTGCACACACAGGGAACCGTTTGTGACACTGTTGTGTCCTTTACATGTGTTTGGCAATTTCAGAACTTCTATTGAAAAACAGCTTTTCTAATTTTCTTTTAGACAAATCGGGGTGGCTTATCTGACAGCCACCAGCACTGCATTGGCAACAGCTGTGGGACTCAACCTCTATACCAAGGTACAGCATGTGTTGCTCCAGTATGAATGAAACCGTGAACTAACCATTTGTAAACTGCTCGAGTTATGATGTACTGCATTATATCAGTCAATCCTATCTTTAGACAGAAGGGTGACTGAACAGATGGTTTTAGAACTAGAAGATCCTTGCACAACAATGGTAAATCCAATGAGCTCTACACTACCTGTATAAGCATATTCAAAAACGGTATCTTCCCCACAATTTCCATTTGAATCGTTGAACACAAATGAATCTTTTACAAGTGCAGCTATTCTTAGCCCTATAGAACTTTGTCCTTAGTTTGTGCATCTTTTATCTCTGGTTTGTTGACTAATTTCTTTGATATGTGCCTGTAGCTTAAATCGTTTGATCTCATATCGGTAGCGGTGTAGTATGACAGTCAAATACACAGTAGAGTATTCCGTGTTCAATTTGAAGATCATTTTTAATAACATTTCAAAGTTCACATTTAGATAGGAATGGCTGAAAGGGTCGTTTCCTGCTGTCTAGTGTCCTGATGCAGGGGTTGTTTTTTAGCATGGGTCGAACTGGCAAGTAAAAGGTTGCTGATCGACTAGTCATTTAGCAGAAACAGTTAGTGCATCTCTAGCTTGAAGGCATTTTCCAATCCAACAATACTCTGCTTGTTTGCTTTCCATGCTCTTCAGTGATACTCAAAGTATGGCCCGGGGCCACTTGTGGCCCTCATGACCTATACATGCGGCCCCCTTGGTGAACAGCAGCACCAGCTGTTGTTTAGTTGCTGAGCCCTAACATTCAGAATTTATTTTAAATAAACGAGCAAGCATTTATTAACCTTCAAATGAAATGAAATGAAATACCAGCATTTGTAAAGCGCACAGCTACCTCCGATGATTAAGCGAGCTATTGCCCAGAGTCACATGGTGCTGGGCTAACCTGCTGCCGGTGCCGGTGCCGGGGATAGAACCATGAACCCTGTGGTCCAGAGTCGGGCACCCTGGCTGCTGCGCCACACCTCTTCCAAATGATCGCCCGTTAATTTACCATTTTTTGGGACCTCGTGACACAACTCCTGACCCACCCAGACCCCCTACCGCCACCCCGCTGGCACCAGTGCGGCCCTCTAACCCACCACAGACCATACTTTGTGGCCCCTGGGCAAATGTTTGCGAGTACCCATGCTCTAGATTGTCCAGCTGTGCCTGCTAAGAGTCACTCTTTAATTTGTTGAGAAAAGTATACTACTGTGTCCCGTAATTATTTGATGTATCAACAGAAATCCTAATTCTTCCGTGATTACTTCCTGCTAGCACTGAAAAGGCTCTTCAGTAGCCCCAAAATATTCTATTTTTTGTAGTTCCTAAAACCTCTTAGACCCACCTATAGTTGTTGCCTACTAGATACTCCAGCACTGCAAATCCTTTTTCTCAATCCCTCTCTGGGCCAACCTGCATCTTCTTACTTGGCTGTTTAATGTCCATTTACCATCCAGGCCCCCCTCTGTCGGCAATTGTACTTCTGTTAGCCAAACCAAACATATTGTTGGATGAAAATCTGATGGAGAGATTGGCTAGGAAAGTTTTCCAGGAGTAAGTCTAACAAAATCTGACTTGATTTGCTGACGGACAGCATCAGGTGTATGTGGTCAATAGAATGGATGCGTTAAAAGCCACACTGTAATGGCCAGTCCCTAAAATTTCTAGTATGTTTATCTCTTTAAAACTCCTCAGCACTGTAACTTTGTTTTGCAATTGTGTCTTCAGTTACATGTATATAATATAAATAACCACTTTTATTTCTGTGTAACTCTGACAGCTGGATTAGCTTGTTTTATGCAGTTAAATGGACATGTACGATTGTATTTTATGGCTCTTGCTAATAAACCAAAGGAGCTTGTGTTAAAATATGTTGCTAAATTAGTGTATGCATGTGTAATGGCCTTTAGTTGGGGAGGGCGTGCTCTATATCAGACCCTGAGACTGAAATGGTCCTACTTTTTAGGAAATTTAGACCTGACAGATGTAGGCCTTGAAAACGGTATGAAAATGCGTTTGAAATTTGCAACATCTGTCTTTGTGATTAATTGTCCTTTTTGCTTATAAGGTTTTATTTTTCGAAATTGTTTACACAGAGTTTATGCATTTTACCAACCGTTGTCCCTCAATTTCTTCCATCTACAGAGAGCGCCCCCTTTAGTGGCACGTTGGGTTCCCTTTGCTGCAGTAGCTGCTGCTAACTGTGTCAACATTCCTATGATGAGGCAACAGTAAGTTTTCCTGAACTCTACTTTATTTCGCTCTGCCTTGACATTGGTTTCCCATTGAGGTTCTCTCCCCTAATCCACACTCCTGACAACCACCTTGTTAGTGGAGGGCACCAGGTCCTTAGGGTACTGAATCAGTTTGGTAAATATCGCCTCCACAGTCACCCCCTTGTAGTCTCAGTAGCACCAACTGCAAAAAGCACACAATTTCTTGTTTTAAAATATATATAGCTTTGTTTATGGAGTCTGTTTATGAAGTGCAAATTTAGCTCCAAAGGGCAGCTGGGGAATGTACACAGAAACAGGATTTATAGCCACCACGCGAGGAGAGCATACAGATACAGAAGGCATCACAAACACCTCATCACAGAGAGGTGAGGTGGGGACCGACATGGATACAGTCTAAGAGAGCCCACAGAGAGTCTGAAAACATAGTTTTTGAGACACTTACTGAGTTGAAACAAATCAATAGCAAGTTTGAGGTGCAAAGGATTCTTGTTCCGGACTTTTGGTCCATGTGCATAGAAAGGCTGTTGTTGTGTGCCTTCTCTCATTGACTTTTATATTTATATCTCCAGAGGCAGGTGCTTCTTATAGTGTGAGAGCCACTGGGCGTGTTGAGTGTAGCAGCAGCACACTCAGATTTTCTTAGTGGTAGTGCCTTATAATTCACATATGTAGCTTCCTGTGGCTTTTGGTTGGAGATATGTCGAGCTGCTGCATGAAGATACGTCTTGATGTCAATGAGGACTTGGGGAGTCCAGTGAATAGTGTGTTGCTTCCGTCGATGCGAGATGAGAATAAGAAGGACAGACATTTCTAATGGGGAGAGTACTATTGTCAGTGCTCTCCCGTTACAAATGTCTTTCCATTTTAAGCACTGGGTAAGATGGATCCTGCACCATGGATTACAAGTTCATTAGAATGGAGAGGGGTTTGTTCACTAATGTTCGCAAAGCTTTTAATACTTTTTTCTTGCTGTCCTCCTTGAAGGACACAGATGAGTCCTTGAGAAAGACCAGGGATTTAGTTGCAGGTTACAGACGGCAGTAAAAATCATCAAAGGTAACATTTAAGCAACTTACAGATTTAGCGCTTGAGAGTTCCTTCACTATTATTGACAAACTTGGTGTTTGCTCGGTTGCGTTTTCAGATACACAGAAGTTTGCTGCTGTTGTTTTATGGTATATTGAGGTATCAGCATATTTGTGGATATTGATTTCTTGTTGATTGAATAGTACTCTCAGCAGCTCCAAGCAGATGTTGAACATTATATTATGAAAGCAAGTATAAGTACCAGAGGAACCACACAAGACACCAGATTGATGGTGCTCTAGAGGATTCTGTTTGCACATATTATTTTCGGCGCGAGAACTGTAAGATAATTGCATTTAATTTGTTGTTGGTGATGCCCATGCTTAAACGGAAGACTTGGTGGTCAGCACCCTCTAAAGCCGTTTGCCAGGCTAAGTAGCATCAGGAGACATGGTTTTTCATTATTAGTGATTGAAAAGATGTCATCTACAACCTTGATGGTTTCATTTTCTCTAATTCAGCAATGAGCAACCCCAAAATATTCTGTACTTAAATGAAGTAGGGTGGATTTTGGGGGGGGGGAGACTTGTATGTTGCTTGATCTATGTGCTATCAAGATAAATACTGAGGGTCAAATTGATTTTAGAGATGCATTGGAGCTGAAACATGTTGATAAGATAGCATAGGAATTACTGGTCTTTAACCATCAGTTTTTTTTAATTTTCTGGAGAGTCGCCAGGAAATAACCAATTTGATAGTTGAATAAGTACTTGTGCAATTTGAAATGCTAAGTGATTTTGCAAGTAAACAAGCCCCTACCTTGAAACTCTTCCCCTACATTGAAGGACAGAATAAAGGGCAGCAGCACCAGCGTGATTTTGATATTTAAAGAAAGTGGTTGCAGACTCCACCATCGAAAAAGAGCTCAATTCTGATCACCTGATGTATGGTTGGTCACCAATATGGAAGTTGTGCCAATGATGACAGTATAACAAATCCAGCCCAGGAGTATGATCTTCATTGATTTGCTCAGGGCTCGAGAGGTACCTTTCCTTACATTTCTATGCATGTTGTATGGATGACACCTTTCCTGTATTGATCAGCACAAAAATATTATAAGACACAGGAGGGTCTTGTAGATACATGGGACTTAAAGATAGACTAGGCCTTTGAGAATTGACAAGGCACTTGGTCCCTTTAATTAGCGGAACAAGACCTTTTTTGCATTTAATGGTTATTTGAGGGTGTAGGCCTTGTTGATTAACCCTCACCACCTTCCTTTGATGTAACACCCTATGTAATGTGACATACAAAGCATTCTAAGACACATAACCAGTTCTGTCTGGTCAGAGCATTATACATTTAAATATACACTATACAAAACACTTTCTTCCCTTAAATTTTTAATGGAAAGAAAAGGGATGTTTTTTAGCTTAGCAATTAAAACTAGTGATCAGGGATCTCAGGCACTCGTTGATGGTCAGGAGACCCATTGTGGACATACACCACCAAATAGTCCTCGGATCCGAACACTGTCCCTAAAAGGATGAACTTTGTAGCAGTGCATGCTATGATGTGTCTCCTACATGATGGGGTATGTTAGCACCGTAGTGGACAGCCTAAACTGAAATACTGAACCCATCTTTGACGGCAGGGTTTAACCGACCACAGACAACTTGGCTCTTCGCTTGAACAAAAGAAAAGATAGCTGAGCTCTCTGGATGAACTGGTGCTTAGATTAATAGTTGTTTCACTAGATTATTCATTTGTATTTGCCTTCCCCTCTATGACTCTGATACCAGATTTCACCCCTTCCTTTCTAAATAATGGCATTTCAGCACGACTGTATATAGTTCCAACATGCAGTAAGAATAGTTTCTGAAGTTAATTATAGTTGGGAAGTGTGTTAGAGCCATGCGAGATCGCACTCAATTGACAAGAAAGAAGAAGGTATTTTAAAACGAAGTCCATTCCAGCTCATCCCAAGCCATATAACAGAAATTCTCTTTTTAATACATTGCTCACTGAGCTATTCAAAACTCACTGTTCTGATCACCAACAGCCCAGGATGCCCAGACATCCAAGTTTTTTCTGATTAGTCTTGCGAATTTCGGTTCTCTCCACCTACTTGAGAACGACTTCATCCACCTTCTTAGAGGTAAAACCTGCCGCCCATAAAAGGAGGGAGAGTGCTGTATGTCTCCCTGCAATGCAATCACTCAGCCTCACATAACCTTTGTCTGTCTGTGTAGAAAACCTGGAAAGCCTAGTGGTAGTCCTCCTCTTTAAACCTGACCAGGAGCAAATGGCTGAGATTGTGCCATTTGGCACTGGAGAAGAACATCTAACTGCTCATTTGTTCAGTGGATGATGGTACGTCTTTCTTTGAGATACCTTCTTGAAACAGATATACTTTTCTAAAATGGTTTCCTTTGCGGCCACTGGTAATTGGACAAGAGCTGATGAGTCCTTGTACACAGCCAAGCCTTGCAGACATCCTTGAGCCATTGACCTCTTGACCTCAAGCTTCTTTCAGGAGAGGCTTTTTTTTCTTGGTTGCCACAACATGGCCCGCAAGCCCACTGAGGGTGCTTAGGATGACAAAATGGTCATAAGGACCGATCCCACCTTTGTTTCAGCAGTACTGCCCTACTCCCATCTGCACAAAGAAATAATGCTGACTTTCTTTAGACATCTGCATGCCTCTATGGCAGAAAGAAACACTTCAGACCCTTCACAACATAATTACTTTTATTTTATTGACATTTCCAAAACTTAGGACATAAAAAGACAGCCAAGGAATACACAGTATAGCAGAAATCATCACCATCAGACAGCAGGAGGGGTAAGCCAAGGAAACCGTCCATAAGCACAATGTGCCCTGCAGAGGGAAAATGCAGCAATGAAAGGGAAAAACTGACACAAAATTCAAAACAATAAATGTAACCACTTGCCCCATAACATAATTACTTTTAATTTGATAAAACCTGTGCCCTGTTTTGGGTTGATTGGTGCCTGCCAAGTGGCTTCAAAGGCCACAACAGCCAGATAGATTGCATCATATATCTACGATTCCTACCCTGTAAGAGCCCAACCACGATCCTGTGTCGGGGAACAATGTACTAGCGCAAAGTGGCATTCTACAAGCAGGTGCCTGATATAGACCTGCACCAGCTGGCCTCATTGGCTACTCAACATGCATCGTGTTGGTGCTTCATTCTTCTGTTGCTTTGGTCTATAAGTAAAATCAAACTTGTTTTCCTGGACCGGCCGTTTAAGACCTGTTCACAGAAATTCACTCACTCATCAATGTAGATGGAGCGATAGAAATTTCTAGAAGTTTATTCATCTCCATTGGGAGGGCCAACTCTAGAAGCCCTCACCTTCTTTTTCCATAATGAAATGTATTACCTGGTGGTACAATTGGTTGTCTTCTCTATTATAGCTAAAGGCGTAGAGACAGGTTCAATGGGTGAGTACAGAACATCAACAATTCTGCCAAGCAACCCTGCATTTCTAGTGTTGTTTGCACAAAGTAGCTTACTGCGCATCCATTTAAGTAAATTGGCACTTCAACATCCATACATTACATTGGAAGCCAAAAAGTAAAGAAAACCCCCCCAAAAAAACAATGGACGTCCCACACTGTGTGTACTCGCCTGCTGCATCAAGGAAATAGCCAGTTCAATGGAATACGTGAAGTTAATCGTTAGTCAGCCAATGGTTGATGTATGTGGGTTAATGCATACTTTAATGGCACAAAAAACACTGGTTGAAAAGGAGTGACATTTTGCCCCTCGCTCTGTCTATATCGAATTGGCTCTGTGATATAGCTAATGATGCTTGAAGACCACGCAAGGATATAGAGCAGGGGCCGGGCGGGACTGCGCCCTCCCCTAAGTGAACCCTTTGATCCACCAAGGCACGATTTCAAGAGGAATTTTTGTTTTTTTTAACTTTCACGTGTGCCTCCTCCTATCAAAAGATAATTGAGAAGTAAAAACAGTGAAATCACAGACACAATCTAAAAAAGTTTATTTCCTTCCCATGAAAAGTAAATAAAATGTGCAGTTGGAACATATACCTTACTGTTTGTTTGTTTGTTCTATTTTCCTAACTTGCCATATGATAGGGAAAAGTACATTAACCCCTTGCGTGCTCATCACGGAACCACGCCATCATGAGCCACGGTGAGGATGTGCTCATGACGGCGTGGTTCCGTCATGCCGCTGCCGCTCCTCCCACGCAGCACTAATGCCCCGCCTGTACGGGCGAATTAATGAGCGGGCTGGTCATGACGTAACCACACCGTCATGAGCACCCACCGCCCATGACGGCGTGGTTCCTTCATGAGCACAGAAGCGTCGCGCTCCCCCCCTAGCTCCCTCCCGCCGCGGCCGAATTCGCGGCGCAAGGAAGTGTTTAAAAGAAAGGCGAAGGAAAGAGATGTTGCAGCCTGACCATTAGTTTTCCAGTCTGAGCATGTATTCTTTATATGTTCGTTTAGTATATGGAGCATAAATGCATTACTGTTTCCTGACTAATGATTCTTTTATGATCGGTTATTTTAGTGCATGTTATGTTGAATATTGTAAATGTTACTCTGTTTGGCTATTGTACAAATGTGGATTTGTGTTTTTTAAATGTGTATATTTGTTGACTTCAAGATACATTCTTTGATACAATTGTAGATTGCCAAGTTACACATTCCATTTTGAGCAGCTAATATTTGAAGTTGCCGAATGTTTTTCAGTTAATCATATGAATTTGTTCTTTCTGTTCACACCCCCTCTATAGCGAGGTCTTGGACATGTTTTAAGTTTATTTTATCTCATATGGCAGAAGCAGTTTTTCTATATTTTTTAAATGGAGTCCTTGAGACCAAGAACTATACAACGCACAGCTTACTGGCAATCCTGCCTCAAAAGTTATAAATAAATAGTTTTCACCAACGTTTTTAAATTTTCAAACATAAGTTATTTTACATATTTATTTGCAATTCTTCACATAAATTCTTAAGCCATAATAACTCAATGTATCTGCATGAAACATACGTTGCATGTGAAATCAAAAAATCAAATCAATACATTGCAAGTGAAAGATATTGATCAAATCAAAACAACCCAATGCATTTCGGGTTCAACAGAACCCTTCTTCAGGGGTTATAGTTAGGCTTCTATGTTCAAGTTCTCTGGGCTGGTTCAGGTCATGAATCTACAACAAAAGTATTGATAAGTTTCGCACGTTAATGACTTCCTAGGGTTTGCATTTTCTCATAATATCAAGATATCAGTGTACAATCTAAAAAAGCCAAAGGGTCCAAGAACCAAGAAGAAGTTGAAAGCTGAATATCAGCCATGCCGTGATTCACACATCTAGTATAAATGTGAAGTAAAAGAATTCCAAACCATAGTGAATATTATATATAAATGTCGTGCTTAAAAGTTGTAAATGTGCTCTGAAAGCTGTATCATAACAAGTACCTCCACAGTTTTGCCATGGAAAAATGCTGTAAAAAAACAAACACGCCTAATTGTAAAACTGCACTGTGGTGAACCCCATTATCTAATGTATATGAAATAATATGCCTACCATGTCTGATATATTCAGAAGGAGTCTGCTAAATTGCGTGGTACTCCAAGTCTAGATATCCTGTAGTCCGTCTCTCTAAAAGAAATAGCCAAAGTCTCCGGTGTAACAACTATCATTACAAAAGAATCACAACCTCTCATCATCGGGAAACCCATTCCCTTCTTACCAGTTATAATTCGACAGGTAAACTATCCACGTAGACTGTTCCTGATTCAAAAAGCTTCCACACGGGAGAAATCCCTAAACAGAACGAGAACACTATTAGAAATGAGTGCGTTTTGAGCCTCTGTTCGTAATTATAAAACCCATAGCGTTTGGGACAATACCTTAACTTCAAACGAATCCTACTTCCAGCAGTGCTGTCGCTGACTTCACCATTAATCCACAAGTTGAAAGACTCTGTCAAATTCCGCGAGTCTTTCCCGGTACTTAACGTGAAGTAAATCATGTATCAACATAGAAAAAGGACTACCCGTAAAACCGCAACCTGCTCCAAAATGGCGGTTCTGTTAATCTCCTCAGTACAGGGTTCTAGACTACCCTCGCCGGCTGTAAGTGCCACAAAAAGCGATGTAAATAGGTGAAAGTAAATAAATAATAGACACAGACTGAAATGAAATAAATTAAGAGATTAAATTAGGAAGAAACAGAATAAGATAGGTGAGTGAAATGCGCATGCAGTAATAACTAATGCGTGAAGAGATAACACTTCAACTCAATTAGATAAGGAAATGCAATATAACCCTGTACAATCTAATGGAAATTTATAGAAAGCATACTAATTCATAATGGTCATTAAGACCCCCCGGGGTTGTGGTCCCCAATTTTTTGATCCATTCTGTCTCTTTGCGCGCTAGTGTGGTATTCATGTCCATGCCTGAGTGTGGTGTAATATGTTCTAAGATGGTAAACCGTAGCTGAGGAATGGTGTGTGTGGCATTAACCCAATGTGCAGATAATGAAGAGTTCATGTTTTTATTCCTGATCCGACTTTTATGCTCTATAATCCTTGTTTTAATTTTTCTGCTGGTCCTGCCAATGTAAACTAGGCCACAAGGGCATTTGATTGCGTAAATTACATTCTCTGTTGTGCAGTCAGATGTATGTTTTAAGGATATAGATTTTCCTGTCTTGGGGTGTTGAAACTCATGGCCAGTGATAACATTTCCACACTGACCGCAGTTGTGACATTTTCTCATGCCTTTAAAGGATTTGGTGCCTTGTTGTATTTCAGATCCCTTCAAAATTTCTCGTAAATTTTGAGCACGAGTGTGCGCAAACAATGGTGGTTGCATGAAGATGTTCTGAAAGTCTGACTCGCTTTCTATAAGTTCCCATCTTTTCCGTATTATGGACTTGGTCTCAAGGACTCCATTTAAACTTTGTATCTAGGGATTGTGGTACCCCTTTCCCCATACTTCGCACGCATATATTTTGATAATTTCCATTAGAAATTTCGAGTACATTGGTTACTTTTGGTGTGCAGAACCACCCACTTTTGAGAAGCAGTTTTTCGCCATTTATAAATATTGATGTGGATTATGGACTTGGTCTCAAGGACTCCATTTAAACTTTGTATCTAGGGATTGTGGTACCCCTTTCCCCATACTTCGCACGCATATATTTTGATAATTTCCATTAGAAATTTCGAGTACATTGGTTACTTTTGGTGTGCAGAACCACCCACTTTTGAGAAGCAGTTTTTCGCCATTTATAAATATTGATGTGGATCAAGTCGGTTGTGTGTTCATGTCAAGTGAAAATCGATGCAACCGGTAATGCCTGCTAAGATGATTTATGAAGAAGCCTGTGTTAGACTACAGCTCAAAAACGGCCTTAAAGCGTGTATTAATCTGTGAAATATTTGAGCAGAGTTAACCAAACTACATATATATATATGCATGTATATATATATATATATGTATGGATATATATATATATATATATATATATATATATATATATATATATATATGTGCATCACATGAGAATATTCAAAATATGATGCACTTTATTTAAAGATCTTCAATGATCAGATAAAATGGATTTTGAATCCCTCATGGAAAGTGCAACTTACCCTTAACTCTATTGGCCCTAGTGAGCCACGATAATATGTAGAGGACAAAGAAAGGACAGCTGTGAATTATGGTTCTCTATAGGGTTGTCCAAAGGGAGGGGTGTGGCGCCGCGGCCAGGGCGACTGACGCTGGAATCTGGGGATCAGGGTTCGATCCCCGGCTCCGGCGGCAGGTTAGCCCAGCACCATGCGACTCTGGGCAATAGCTTGCTTAATCTTCCCGACGGCCCCCAGCGCCCCTAACGGGTGATTGTGCGCTATACAAATGTGGATTATTATTATTATTAAAGTTGCAAAGCTTACTGCTTCATATTTTTTTTATATTCTCCCGAGCTTCATTAAGTGCGAAGCTGGTGAAATGTATTTAGACAACTTTAACAAAGCAGCATAAAGATGGCATTTTGTGGTTGAAGAAAGCTTTTTATTGCCATGCTGGGCCACAAGCATGGCATGTTTTATGTTCGGATGAGCAGCATATTTTGTGAATTTTTATGTCCATGGTGGTCCTTCCAAGAGCAGTGAAGAACAGCAGCTATTGTATATCCCCACTGCTAGCCCTGAGGGCCTGCTTGGAAATCAGTTCCCCACAGCTGGATGCTCTATGGGTCACACAAGTGCATGGAATAGGACATGAATGATGCAAAATTATGCGAGCAGTTGATTCTTCCGACTCCCCCTAATCATCATATCATATCAATGTGGCGTTATCATGACACAATAATTCGCCACGTTCAGAGTGGTTTGTAAATATCAATAAAACCAACCCATATTATCTCGTACGCATTTTTATAGGATAAGCTTTTCTGTAACAGTAAAATGAATATTGAAAGCTGATGATAATAATTCTGCTGTTTGCAGTAACCTACTGTGCTATTTTCCAGCCTTCTAATTTGGTGTAATGGAAAATAAATAATTCATAGTGAAATATATGTTTTGAAGTCTTTGCTGAAAGAACATTAAATTATGAGCCAAAACCTAGTGTTCCAAAGTACCACCAAATTCACAGCATATGTACTGCGGGCATTCTGTTCCTGCTGCAGCCTCTTGGTATAACTATACCGAAAGGGTACAGAGTACAAGTACATTTTGGCCATGGCAGGCGACTGTTCCCAGTGGGCATGGGCACATCCTGCACCGATGCCCTTTGTCGGGTACCACTGTCTGTAATGAAAACATTGACCACAAGGCATGGCCAATCGTTATATCCATTAGATCCAACCTTACTAAAGATATGTAAACTTTGCTTCGTAGATATGTCAATATTGGACCAAGAATGTCAGTGTCTAATAACATAAATTTCCTAAAACCCAGGTTGATTTTTGTTCTATTCTCCCCTTCCCACGCATCTTATTGGTCCACCCTTTTTCATGACTCTCCCAAACCCAGAATCGTAGAGCCTGACCCGTTTTAGCCAGACCTTAACACCTTGGCTGCGTCTGGAATCCCGCGCCAGTGCTGGACATTCCGATAGCGGGCGTGGTCATGAGCACCGAAGGGGTTAAAATAACGCTGTACAGTCAGAGAAAGTGTGAACCGTTCTCTAAGGACTATCAGAAGAAAATAACTACCAGGAGAAGAGGATTAATTCTAGCCCAAAAAAAGAAGTGATAGGTCACTGTAGTTCGTGTTTCGGCACCACTGGACTAGTTTGCTTCCTGCCCATCCATGTACAATTTGCATCCCATTGTTTTAGGTGATAGCTCTTAAGTGCATGATTTCATTCTCTTTCTCTCTGCCCCTCTCTATCTTGCAATCTATTTCTCTGCATATAATATTAATGTGTCAAAAAATCTCGCAAAAGAATGAAGGCAACACTTCATCAAATATATGAAAGTCTTCATTAGTTATGATATTGCCCTAGGGATGTGCACATATAAATCTTTATTTACAGCATCATATTGGCGGCCCATTGGCAGCTAAGCAAATGAAAGAACCCAGAGCGTGTATGGATTGACAAGTGGTGAGAAGCTGTCATCGAGCTTTCCAACAGAACAGATGATCTAGAGCAGAATGGGAAGAAAAAAGGACTGATTTAATTCGTTCTGTGTTTAATCAAATCTGGGCAAAAATGAATTAAAGAATGTATTTAAAGTTAGAAGAGGAGAGAATAAGGCAACTTTGTTTTTTCACATGAATGTAAGGATCTAAACTATGGGAAAACCTAATTTAAAATATACTTGATGCCACCTTTATTGATTTCTGTGAAGCAGCTGCTTTTATGCTTTTGCACCATGTTTCCAGTGCCTTTCTGTCATTGCGCTTTATGGCCTGCTGCTTTGCCTGACCCATTTCAATACCGTCAGATGTGCCTCTCTAAATTAGGCCACATGTGTTTCATTTGTTCTCATCTGCCCACTGTAATATTTCCAGCAGGCTGCTCTAACATCCACGGAGAAGACATCTGCTAACAGAGAGTCATTTGTTATTGCAGTAAAGCCTGGACGTGAACTCGAACACGAGGCACTAAAAACTGCTCACGAGCATCCCATTGTTGACTCGATCAAGGAACTCCATGTAAAATTGATTCCCATATGTTTAGGCCTTGCCCTGGGTAGTTCGCATAGTCTTTGGCAAGACATTTTGTTCACTTACAGTGGGCTTCGAGCACGCCCTTTGTTTACGATTGGCCGCACTCATTGTCACTCATTTTCTTGCTTTTTATTTGATGGTTTGTGTGGGCTTTGTTTCCCCTTCGTGAGTTTGTCCCTCGTCTGGAGCATGGACGCATTAGTGTGTCCTTACACTGCTTTGTTAAGCACTCTACAATAGTGCATGTGTTTCCAGCTGTCTACCGTGTGTGCTTCTTCACCCCATCCCCTGTCTCTGTGTTGCTCTGTCTCACTGTGTACTTCTCTGCTCCGTCTCTTGTTGTAGTGCTTTCTATGCTCCCCGTCTCCAATTTGGTCTGTCTCTCATGTGCTTCCCTGCCCCCACCCCGTGCTCTGTGTTGCTCAGTCTCCTCGCCATGTGCTTCTCTGCCTCGCCATGTGCTTCTCTGCCTCGCCATGTGCTTCTCTGCCTCGCCATGTGCTTCTCTGCCTCGCCATGTGCTTCTCTGCCTCTCTTGTATTGTTTGCTTCACCTGTGTTGCTTCCTCCCTGTCTCTATGTTGCTTTGTCTCGTCGTTTTGTGTTTACTTGTGCTGCTTTGACTTGCCGTGTCCTTCTTTGCCCCTCCATTGCTCGTCTTTCCTTCACCCATGTTGCTACCCCCGTCCGCATCCTTCGTTTTCCTTCTCCGCCCATATCCCCTTTTCTCTGTTTTGCTTCTGCTCTCAACCCTTGCATTTTTTATTTTTTTTTTAGTTACTGATCCAACTTGGTTTGTAACAAAAAAAAGCCTATGTAATTTGTAGGGGTGCGCTTGCATTTGTTATGCACACATGCCTACCAAATGACACAGCTGTAGGCGTCAAAAGTTTTTTCTTTTTAACTCTTTAATATAAGACTTGGGCACCTACCTTTGCATAGTCATCCTGTAGGCCATATTGTAGGAAGATAACAAGGCCCTAACATTTACATAGAACTCAAGAACTAATGATAATTTCTCTTATGTTAGTGATTTTGTAAAGTGCAACATATGCCCCAGATGACTGGACAATAAGAACAACTAACTAAATGTGCTGCCGCTTGAGAAAGCTGGCCCTAACCTCCTGATGACCAGGTGCCGTGGGATTAAACGCATAGTTTTCATCATTGCTTGCCCCAGGCAGACTTTGAGCATGAAGGGTATGCGTGTGTCTTGCTCTTGCTGAGACCTGTACAGTAAGCAATTGCAAAGACACTTGTCCATAGGATGCAGACCCATTAATAGAGCCTAAATTATAAAGCCCTGGTGGAGGCTAGTCATCCTTGGACTTGACTATCCAACCATCATATTGTTTTTGGCATCTCTTCTTAAATATACAAAAAGAGGTAGCCGTCATGGAAAGGGTGAGCTCCGGGTTCCTTTTAAGAAAGTCTTTGATTCCTCTGTATTGCAGTGGTCGTGGATAATACCTGCTGCATGTGCTTTCCTGTGGTTTCTCTTATTACTGCTCTCCTGTTTTATATGTTCCAGCCTAACATCAAGTACCAAAGCCACTGTTTCCAAGCACAGTGGCACTCCTTGCAGTTTAAAAGACCCACATTTATCAGGCCAGGTCAATGAAGAAGGAGCTTGGATGATTTATTAGGGCTGATGCCAATATATGCTAAATTAAGATATTTCTTTCTTATTTTGTACACAGAGTTTCTTTTTTATTTCTATATCGCTTTAACTGCTGATCTTCTCTTTGTCGTCATTCCAAAATATTAATAGTGTTCAAATCTTATGGATGCATCTCGCCGTTTCCCTACCCTGCCAGGTGCATACTTTCATATCTCTCAACTTAAGTGGCTTCTTTTAGATGCTCAATTTAAGTTTATTTAAATCTGTATTGTTTAAAGATATTTTTATTCTCTGCCCCTCTTTATTTTAGACTCCTTGTTTTTTTTACTCTGCCTGTATGTTTTTTCTGAATGTTGATTTCCTCAGTTTGTTCCTCGACCTTCTTGTGCCTCTTCTTTATTTTAACTCTGTAAAGTTCTCCTATCTTATCGACCTTTAAACATTTACTAATCGAACATCTTTTGTTTTCTCCAATCTTTCTTGATCATTTGTTTGTAAACTGCACTTTATTCTCACTTTTGTGCCGAATAATTTTGTATAGTCTTTTGGATAAAAGCGCTATCAAAAGTAAATAAGTAAAAAAATTAATGTGGTTCAAGGGTGGTTAGCCTGGATGCGTGGCAGTGTTGGTGGTTTGAGCACTGGATTGTGGCCACAAGTGCTTGCTGCATGCATTCTGTATGTGTTAGTCTCCTGGGAAACCCCGAAGTGCTGTGCTGTAACTTGGGATTTGCTTACACTTGGATGCATTAAAGTGCTTAAATGAATGGGAATGGAATGGGAATCGTTTTGTGGCAAAGAGACCGTGAGGGGAAAGGACCTTTGTGATTAACTTACGCCGAGCATCACCTTCCAGCTTCCAGCTTCACTTTCCGCCGGACCCGCTTCACGGGTCCCGCTTCACCTGTGTTGGACGGGGCGTGGTAAGTCTAACGGGGCTGCGAGCGCAGTGCAGGGACTCCAGTGACCAGGAGCCCCTGCGTGGTCAGATTGAGACCACCTGACCCGCTCTCCCCAGAAGCGCCGCCCGCACAGAGTGGGATCCTGTTAAATTCAGCTGCCTGCTCCTCATCTAGTGGGAATCGTTTTGTGGCAAAGAGACCGTGAGGGGAAAGGACCTTTGTGATTAACTTACGCCGAGCATCACCTTCCAGCTTCCAGCTTCACTTTCCGCCGGACCCGCTTCGCGGGTCCCGCTTCACCTGTGTTGGACGGGGCGTGGTAAGTCTAACGGGGCTGCGAGCGCAGTGCAGGGACTCCAGTGACCAGGAGCCCCTGCGTGGCCAGATTGAGACCACCTGACCCGCTCTCCCCGGAAGCGACGCCCGCACAGTGCTAGTACAAAAGCCTCTTTTCTGAATGCGCTAGCGGGACGCGCGCGGGTCGAAGCCCGGAGCGAAGCCCGGAGCGAAGCCCGGAGCGAAGACCGGGCTAAGAGCGGGCCGTTTGAGGCCGTTCGAGGACTTGAGAGACTGGACTGGGCCACTCCCTATGTAAGTAATCTCTTTACCCTCTAAATATCCATTACCCAAGCAAGATTGTCTGAGCCCTAATATTCCCAACGCTATCCTCACTTCTAACCTCTCACTATGGTAGTTACAAGAGGAAAGAAGACATTGGCTCCGGGGAGCGTAGGAAAACTTCTGGGCCCTATGGACGACTTCATTACAAAAGCCAACTCGTTCATTGATCAAAGCATTTCCCTAATGGAGAATAGGGTTTCAATGGACTTAGACTTTGTTAAAAGATCCTCCCTGGGAAAACTCGCCGAAGCAAGAACACCTGTCCCGAGTAACAACAAAGAAGGACCAAGGCTAGCGGGTGAGGGTAGACGTAGCTTGCCAAATAATGTAGACTTGTCTGTATCCGAGCTTGTAGAATCACCCCTAGGCTTAGACCTAGAAAAAACCTTAGACCTAGAAAAAACCCCTGAGTTACCCCCTCAATCCCCTACACAAACATCAACCCTGGAGAGAATTCAAGCTAGGGGAAGGAGGGAAGGCGCAATAAGCAAAAATAAGACTATTCAAATAAACTCTAACAGACCTATAACGGAATTCCTCTCCAGCGCTCCACTTACCCCATTTCTAAGACCAGACCAATATGTTGCCACTGTATTGGTACATCAAGATCACCAGGAAGGTCCCACTCCCATAATATTAGACTCACCAATCCTAGTAACTACAGATAAGGGCCCGACAGAGCATGATAATGCTATTACTCTAAACAAGTTCGCCGAACTCCTGAAACAATTCATACAACCACTAGAACAAAAACTAGTAAAATTAGAGAGTCAGATCCTGAAGCTTATTACTAGTTCACAACACAACCAGGGGCCTGCCCCAAAGAAGAAAGGGGGAGCAAACCCCGCACAGATTTCTCTCCCGAATCCTTTGGGTGCCATTGCAAAATCTACAATTCCCCAAACGATTACTTCACAGACAATAGCAACCATAGCACCGCCCCTCATTCCAACACCTTCAGTAATGTCCACTTCGAGCACATCAAACTCAACTACCACCGTAGTAACCACATCCAAACAAGGCAATACAGCGTCAGTAACAACTATCTCGTCGCAACCAGCGACAAGAAAACTGGTACCTCCCAAAACTCCGGCACATAACTTCTTTTTTCAACCAACTCAAAGAAACACACTAAGAGGCCCTGCAGAGGTTAGAGCTCACTTAGAGCTACCGCCCAAGGCGGCACCATATGTAGCGGTCATGACTGGTGTACCCAAGCTAGCTCCCAACACTATGGAACCTCCCTGGTCATTAAAAAATAAAGTACAACATTGGCTACAGACAAACCGCCCCATGCCACCAAATTACCATGGAAGGATTTCCTCATTGTGCAGGACTCCCTGGGTGGGAAGAGGCAGTAAACAGCTCCCAGGGGACTGCATCGTCATCACCTTTGAAGATTCCCGGGTGGCAGACTATGTCAGCTCCTGGGACCAATTATATGTAAACGGAGGAATCAGAATCAAACCGTTGTCATTTTTCTACCCCATAATGCAACCCAATAATAATAACTTCTTTGAGGATCCCGTCTTTCCCTGGGCTGAACCACCCCCCCCCGTCAGGCTACATCCTTTGACAACAGACAATATGGAGCCCCCCGTTTCCGCGAACATGAGAACCCCTGGCAATTAGTAAGGCCACGCTACCAGGGAGCGAACTGGGGGGAATGGGGATACCAACAGCAGAGGATGATTCACAGAGAACCGCCCCGATGGGACCCCTGGCACAACATTCCATTAACAAATAGATATAGTGCTCTAGAAATGGTCGATTGACCACCAAGGGATATGGAGCTCACTAGCCCTAATTCACCACACTCCCCCTCCCTAAGTGACAATACGACGCAGGCCCCAGTAATACTTACCCCAAAAGCTGATGTTCGAATCATACCTTTCCTTTTCTGGAACGTGGCGGGTCTACGATCAAAGATTGAGGACGCCACTGCCCTGAATTTTCTAGAACAAGGAGAAATAATCTGCCTCCAAGAGACCTGGATAACATCAGAGTTCCATCTTTTGGGCTACAAAACGTACTCATCTCCAGCCACTCGCAGCACAACAGGTAGACCCAAAGGAGGGCTAATAATATATATTGCTAACACCCTTTCCCTCCTAAAAGTGTCCACCCTATTCACCGACTCTAATTGCCAGATATTATCCCTCTCTCTTGTAAACAAAGACATTATCATTCTAGTTAACCTGTATAATAACCTAAGTGAAAAGGATTTTCTGATCTTTGTCAGCAGTATGCAGGAGAGACTAAGAAGTCTACAGCAGTGGGAGGATCACTCCAGAATGATTCACCTCCTATGGGGAGGCGATTTTAATCTTCACCCATGCCCCATGATAGACTCCCAACGCTGTGGGTTTGTGGATGAACATGAGGATCCTTTAGCTCATTTCATCCACAATAAATTGGGAAACGCAATGAATAACATGCTATCCGATTTCGATTTAGTAATCGCTAATCCCCTAAATTCGGAGAAAAACCTGTTTAATCCAACTTATGTGGGCAGAGGCCATCAAACGACAGTCGACTATATTCTGCTGTCTCCAGGACTTCTCCCGATGGCCAAAGCCTACCACGTGATGGATAACCTATTAAGCGATCACTCTGCACTAAAGATGGAACTCCACATGATAGAAACCAAATCCAAGGTCACTGACATAGCAAATGCTCTCACCCAAGACAGACTGGAATTGGCAAAACATAATGGTTTTTCTATAAAATGGGAGTAGATTAACCCCTATGAGCTCACAAAAAAGCTTGTGGATCAGGCATACCCAAACATAATTAAATGCCTGGATCCCGCGCTAAATCACGCAGAGGTACTGAGCAATTTCATAGAAATCCTAGAAATAACTAAGGGATTGCTCACGGGGAAAAAAACAACCATACATTCCACTAAGAAAGGCTGGTTTGACCATAATTGTACGTGAGCCTTATCTGACTTAAAATCTGCCCTTCATAACAAACCAAGAGACGCGGGCCTCATTCAACTCTTGAGACGGAAATACACTCAGGAACGCAAGTTAAGAGTAAAACAACTGAAAGAGAAACTCTGGGAAGACCTACATAAGAGCGCTCTCTCGAAAAATTGTAAGGCTTTTTGGAGAACGGTCAGATCCCCCTATCTTACAGATCACAATTCCCCCAAGATAGAGGTGGCCATAGATGAGGATACCTGGGTAGCCCACTTCGAAAACATCTTTAAAGACCATGGGCGCGCAGATTGCCCATTGAACACTCATAATAAGGTACAATACCCAATCCCACTGACCTTTGACATCTCTGAAATCTTGGTGGCTTTGGAAAAAAGCAAGACTGGAAAAGCGCCTGGTCCAGATGGCGTCCCAGTAGACCTTTTTAAACACAACCAGGATCTATGGGCGCCTATTCTCACAAGAGTATGTATTGCCACTGCTAGCGAGGGCGTATTAGATTCTTGGACTAGGTCAATTATGGTCCCCATTTTCAAGAAAGGGGACCGCCAGGATGTGAAGTGTTACCGCCCCATCTCACTCCTGGATTCTCTCGGCAAAGTGGTGGGGAGGGTCATTCTGGAGAGACTTCAGCAGTGGGGCGAGGAAAGAGGCATTATCTCGGACCTGCAATTCGGGTTCCGAGAAGGTTTTGGGACGGTGGAGCAGGCACTTAACCTCAGCCTGATAATGGGCAAATACATGCAGGCAAAGAAGAGCGCGGTATACATGGTCTATGTGGACCTGTCTGCCGCGTTCGACTGCGTCTCGCATTCCAAACTTCGGACAGTCCTAAGACAAATGGATGTGGACCCCTCCCTGCTAGATTTTTTGAGAGAGCTGTATTCAGGGGCATCGGCGAGAGTTCGTTTCGGAAGGAACGGCGAGATGACGGCGTCATTTGGAGTGGAGCGGGGAGTTATGCAGGGTTGTGTCCTGGCCCCCTTCCTCTTCTCACTCTACACCAATGGTCTGGAGGGGGATATGTTGAGGGGGGCTCAGGACCTCCCAAAAGTAAAACAGCGCCCGATTCCAGCACTGCTCTATGCGGATGACGCCGTCATCCTGGCGCGAACTCCGCGCGAACTCCAGAGCTCACTAAACAGATACACGACTTTCATGAGCAGCTTAGATCTTAAGGTTAACGTAAAAAAAACGTTTGTCATGATCACGGGGGGGCGAAGAAAGGTACAAAAAAGATCTACCTTGATAACCAAATACTCGAGACTACCACACAATACCCATACCTCGGGATCGTGATAGATGATAGGCTGTCTTGGAAACCGGCAGTGGAATCGAGATGCCACTTATTCAAGCGATCGATAGCGGCCCTACAGACTTTCTCGCAGAAGCTGGGGAGGAGGGCCCCAGTAGAGCTGTTGAAAATCTACAACGCCAAGTGTCAGGCCATTGCCCTTTATGGAGCAGGGGTGTGGGGTCATACAGATGTTAGAGCTCTACAGACAATTGAAAATACATTTATAAGATTTCTCCTGGCCACACCAAAAGGTACTTCAACTTATGCCTCCCATATGGAACTGGGAATTCCCTATCTTCAGGACCTTCTTAAAATTCAGCCATTGATGTTGTGGAGGCGTATTTGGTCATCTGACACAAACATATTAACGCAGTCAATAGTGGCTGATACCATGTCACTTGACTATTCCTCCAGACTGAAGTGGCTTCGCTACATTAGAAACTTCTTCACAGACCTCGGACTTGAGAACTATTATCTTCAACCTGAGACGATAGTCGCCCTGTCAAAAAAGGAGCTCAAGCAACTAGCCCTACAACATCTGGAAACATTGAGATTGACATCTGATGTCGTAAAGCCTTCAGTTACTCACGCGAACGTAGTCCAGACATCATATGGCATCCAACCGTACCTAACTTTGCAGCTTAAAACATACGAGAGGATGCTGTTGACTAGGTTTAGACTGGACATTTTTTTCAGACTGGTTGTTTTTCCAATGAACAAGGCCTGGGAAACAAGTTTGCCCCCATGTCCCTGCGATGGGAAATCCATACAATCCAACATGCATGTGATTATGTTCTGCAAATTTTACCATCCCCACAGAAAATGTTGGCTTCTTCCCATACTTAGGCGGTGGGGCTTCAGACAGTGCCGACCAGCATTTTACCGACTGCAATTCTTAGAGTCCGAAGAAGTGTGTTACCTAATTTTAAACTTTTTAAAATGTATTATGAATAACAGAAAAAATCTTTAGTACTGTTTTCTATGCAAAAATAACAACCCTGAAATGCAATATTATTACAATACGCTTGTTTACATTCATCGTATATTGCTTTTTATGAAATCTTTTTTCTACATACTTCGCATTTTTATTGATTTGTATTCTTGACTGTGTCTTTTATGGTTGTCTTTGTGATAAACCGAATAAAGAGTTGTTATTATTATTAAATGAGCTACTTAGATTGTGGGCGCATCGAATGCTTATTGGGGATAGGCGGAATATGTCTTTTAGACTTTCTTTTGTATTACCTGCCTAAGATCTAACTAGGAGCCCCAGGGAGCGTCTCCTTAATGACTGCATATACCCTTGACGGCCTAGGATGTGAATTATTAGTTCTCACTGGTCTCTGATAGATCTTGACTACAAGGTTTCCCTCTATGCTAAGTAATACACAAATCTCAAGTTTGTGCAGAGTGCAGCAGCTTTACCACTCATTCCTCTATTGTCCATCTACTCTTATCGCCCTTGTGCTTTCTCCTCAGATTCAGCCGACAGCCGTTGCATTCAGAGCGCTGGAGGCTGTATTTGCAATATTGATTTGTGCCTGCGAGGTCGGTAATGTGCACACGTCTGTCATCCCACTCTCATTTGGTGGGAGTCCCCATCAGTTCGGTGATGTTTAGCTTCCAAAAAAGCAACATGCCTTCTAAGACGCAGTTAAGGTCAACCATCTTTACAACACTTCGTCACCACTCTAAATTGGTTTGTACTTAATGCATTATAATTGGTTCCCCCTCTCTAATATTGGGCTCAGCCTCATTTCTAAGTCATCAGGTTGATAGATATGAATGTGCTTTCTTAAATTCTATGTGGGTGTGCACAACAGCAGAACATATTCTCTACACAAGGTAGTAGGCATTTGCTTATTATCTAGTGCAGCTCCACGGCTGTGGTACTAACGTTCGCCTGACCCAAGAGGCACACTTGACAGTCTCATTTAGAGGTCTGTTTAGAGTCTGAAGATATACTGTGTTCTCCAAATAAAATAACTGTTCAATATTACCTTGAGATTTGCGGAAACACGCCCAGAATATTATGCTGCACTGTTACAGTACAGTACATTTGGTGGTCAGTTTGTGAAGGCTTTTGTAGGCAGTGGTCACCGGCAGTCATTTTTGGGGACCATGATTTATTTTCTTTTGTTAGACTTTGATCCAGAGCAAGCAAGAGAAAGACAGAAAAGGGAGAAAAACCAGCGGCAGTGACTGTTGGGGTCTGGCATGAAGCGAACCGCTCCCTAGGGTGGGAGGGGAAGATCACATTGGCGACTCCCCTCTGGAACTCGGACCGGTTGGGCAGCCTATGGAAATCAAAGGGATTCGACAGGTGGGACCTCATTGGGATCTCCCGTGTCGGAGATCTATGGGGGAAGGATGGTATCTTCCCATTTGACACCCTGCAGGAAAGGTACCAAATGCACGGGAGCGAGAGGTTTCGATATCTTCAGGTTAGGCATGCGCTGTTAGCTAACATTCCCCTCGGCGTGACGCCCCCGGAGGCCTCCCCGTTGGAGGATCGGGTGCTGGATGGTCACCTCCCGACCAAAACAATTTCTTTGATTTATAAGAAACTGGTTAATCATGCGGAGGATCCCTTGGTGGCCCTGAGAGATCAGTGGATAGCGGATGGTTTGCTTCTTGATGATGAGGACTGGAGGGAGGCAGTGGCCTCTCCGTGGGTCGTTGCCATTCAGATGAGCCTTCGGCTGGTTCAACTAATGATTCTCCATCGCTGTTACGTGACTGGCCCCCGGTTGGTGCGCATGGGCTTGGCGGTGAGTGGAGATTGCAGGAGAGGGTGTGGCGAGCCGGGAACGTTTTTTCATGTATTGTGGGAATGTGCGTATGTTCAGGGGTACTGGTCAGCTATTCATGCCAAGGTGAGGGAGGTGTGGAGACTGGGGTTTGAGTTGGAGGCTCGGTGTTGTATCCTGAATGTTTGGGAACCGACTGATCTCACGTCCCATGGAAAGGTGTGGGCTACATTGGCATGTAGTATTGCGAAGCGTAATATAGCTCAGCTGTGGGGGGCGGCTCAGCCACCCACGGTTGGGAAATGATGGATGATCTGGATTGGTGCATGTTCAGAGAGCGGGCAGTGTATGTGGCAAGGGGTAGACCCAAGAAATGGGGGAAGATCTGGGGGCTCTGGAATGCGCACAGAGGTGACATATGTGCTCCACCGGTGATATTGGAGGATCCGGAGGTGTTGGATGATCCTTGAACCCGAAAACGTTTATTATTGTTGATCTTTATGACCTAGGAGGATGTGAACAGATTTATTGTGCAGAACGGCGTTTCAGTGCATTTAATGTAAGTGTATTATTTTATATGTGGTTAATAAAAAGAATTGTAAAAAAAAGAAAAGGGAGAAAAAAGTAGGAAGAGCAAGATAAGAAAATAATGAGAAATGGAGAAAGCATGGATGAAAAATAACCTGCAGGAGGGAAATGAAGAATCAAGAGGTGTGCAGTGAGGGTAGACCGGGGCATGAGATGGAATCAAGACTTGACTTCCTGGGCAGTTTGGCTACTGCACTGATCTTTTTTTTTTTTTTTTTTACAAATAAAGCGTTAGATATGCTTGTAAATTTGTGATGTTTGTGACCCCATATAAATGATGCAGTATTGCAGCATCTGTTGAATCCACATGAAGTACAAACTTTGCAGTACCCTCGTTACTACACATTCTTGCCCGACTATTACATTATATCAGCTCGGTAGTTTTTACTTGAAAATATTGCTCTGTTCTTTTTGCAATCTTTGTTGTAATTATTCTGTTTGCTTGCCCTACGAAAGGTTTTCATTAAACTGCACAAGTGAAGCTCGAATGCCTTACTGTTAAAATGTTGATATTATTTTTCTAGGGAAATACTTAATGGAATTATGGTCACAGATGAAAATGACAATAAATTGGGGTATTCTAAGGTAAGTCAAAGACGATTTTGTCTGTGGTAGAACTGCATCATTATTTAGTCTCTGGTACAGTATATCCACTTTTTGGATAGTTTTGTTCACCATAAAGGTGGGCATGATCTTTGATCAAAATGATTTTCCTTTAACTGACACAACTGCTTTTATGTAGCCAAGTCAGTGATGGTTATGTCTGCCTGGCATGATTTGAGCAGACCATGCACGTCCTCTGAGGACAGATGGCAAAATACATCTTATAGGTATTGCATTTTTATGGTCTGGCTTGACAGCACAGCTTTCACCAAAACATTGTGTGAATCACCAGGAGAGGGGCTTTGGGTCCGTCCACATATTGGGAGCCATGAGTGCAAGTTTTGACTGGGCAGAAGTGGTGTGCTTCCACAAAAAAAGGTGCTTGCCCTCCACACAACTGTGTTCATTTTGTTCATCCAGCTGCCTAAGCTTGAACTTACAGGGGCACACACAGCATTGTAATACTATTAAAGTGTCTTAGATAACTAGATAATAACTAGATAATGTATGTTGTCTTTGTCTGGCAGCAGCACAGATAGAGGAGGGCAGTCATTAACCTACATCGATTTTTAGGACTGGCTTGACAGTGCAACTGTCACCTGACCTTTTTTTACCTACACATGTTATTCTACAGTTCTTTTCTTCCACACAAATACATATTAATTTCCATGCTATTTGCTTGTAATGCTTCCCATTCTTTTAAAGCCAGACCTGTTGGCCTTCCCAATGCCTGTAGTTACATGCCACCAACACTGTTCCTTCCTAAATGTGTTCGTGATTCATCTCACAACAGAGTTTAAGTCAACATATTTATTGAGGAAATAATGATATAGATGTAAACTAATAGACTAATATATTTTATTTGTCTTATTTTGGCGCTGCTACTCACCACAGATGTGCTTTGGGAAGTATGAGTATCCCATTGGCAACAAAGCTGCCCCCTTTTATTAATCATCTCAATGGAACCAACAAGATACTCTTTTAGATGAATGCCCTGACGTTCACTCAGGGCCTGAACCAGAAAGGGCTTCCGCACTCGTGGTGGAGGCCCCGCAGTCATGGAGGAGTCTCTGCACACGGTGGTGGGGGATAGGAACTTTGTAATGAAAATTCTTATTGCAGAGTTTCCTACCCACGTGCAGAGACTTCCCCACGACTGCGGGGCCTCTATCATGAGTGCGGCTGCCCTTTCTGAATCCGGCCCTGCTTGTTTATCTTTCATGCAGCTAAATTATTTCATTCAAGTAGCTCAAAGTTAATTTATCGACGCCATATTGTCATGTAAATTATATTTTATACAGTGATGTTTAATTTATAGTATATAAAGTAAGAGTACTGATTAGATATGACGTTCTTGAATTAATTTGGAAAATACTGCATTATAGGCATGTACACGCTTGTTGCTTATCCTGTTTTACCTTTCAAACGGAGTGGAATCTTAGAATATGGTGTTCAACTTGACACGGTAAGACACAGGTTAACACTATGCTCAAATACCCTCATTGCTGCGCTAAAGAGATATTAGTACATAATTAAAGCCCAGATGTTTTTAAGGAAATCATGATTTCCTCCCACACTGAAAAGCCTCATTTGAACTGAATTGACCATCTTTAACCATAACCAGCAGTGATTAACTTCCTCCTCAGAAATAAACCATTAAATTTCCTGTTTTAAGCTTTTGGATTCCTTTTAATATACATTGTATGACGCTTAAGGGTTAATTAGAGCACCAATGATGCAACCAGCATTCTCTTAGGACATTCCATCCCTCATTTAACATATATTTCTGCCTATTGAAGAACAGTTGTAACTAAATGCAATGCAGGAATACTTTGATGAAGTAGGAAATTAAGATGATTTCTGTGGGCTATGGAAGGGATCTTAATGACTTGGCCTCTTATTCAAAACAGATTGCTCTTATTTACTTTCATAAAATGTACTGATCTATCTTATCATGCAGATCGTTGAATTCACCACATAACGCTGGCATTAGTTGACAATCTGGAGCCCATCTATTATCTTCATAGTGAGATCAACCTCTCATCATTTCTGACCTGGCCCAGCTTAGCATCTGCTCAGGTGTTAGGCATTATTGCTTGGGCCATTTTCTGAGTTGCAGAGGTAGTTCAAGAGGGTAAGTTTCAAGTTTCTGACCTGGAGGTGCAGATCTCCCTTTCAGCCCAGAAAGATTATTTAATCAGCTGCTCCAGATTGTCTTTCTCCAGCCTTAATGCTCACCTGTGAATGCAGCCTCCTAATTAATCTCTGTTGAATCTCACTGGCATGCTATTTGGGTTTTTGTTCAGTTGGTGTCTTTGGTGTGTTCAGGTTTGGGCTGGTCGGTGGGCTCGTGTGTTTGCAGTTGCAGGTCAAGTGGTAGTGGGTACAGGTGAAAGGTCCTGCCGTGGAGCGTGGGTCGGGGCAGTGGCAGTGTTGGTTGTGGCGTCCAGGGTCGAAGATGTAGAGCTCAGCGCTGGTGTATCATCTGGGGGCACGAGGGCCAGGCGTTGTGGGCAGTCCAAGCACAGACAGGCTTGTCTTTGGCACGCCAGCAGTGTGCCCCCTGCTCTTATGTGCTGCGGCCTGTATTAAGTAGGTCCTGGGGTGGGCGGGGCTTCTGTTGGCAGGAAGAACAGTGAGTGGGAAAATCCAGTTGGGAAAACCCCAGCGGGAAAACCCAGGCATCTGTGCTGTCACTGGATCAGTCTATAACAAGCAGGAACTGGAGGCCAAAGGCAAGTGGTAAGCTTGGTGTCCAGGTGCCAAAATTGTGTTTGGCTCACTGGAATGGAAATATATCTTTGCGGTACTGATCATATTAGAATTTTGTCCACAATCTTAGCAGTTGGTCCGCTTGCTCTATAGCAGCCTACTAGCCAGGGTCAGGGGCAATGGGGCATATTCCTCAATAATCAAACTGTGATGGGCACTCAACAGGGTTGCTTATTGTTGCCAATGATCTTCGCTCTGGCACTGGAGCAACTGACCACTTAGATGTAACAAAACCCACTGGCCAGGGGACTAGACTGGTGCGGGGCCCGGGAGGACAAAATATTCTCATACACAGACAACGTCCTACTCTGTATTACCGACTCTAAGATGACAGTGTCCAGGATAATGCAAATGCTTCAGAATTTTGGCAAATACTCAAGGTATGTGATTAGCAGGCATAAGTCCCTATTGTATTCCCTAGTGGGTGCGATACCGAGACTTCCACCAGATTGCAGGGCATCACCTGTATTGGGTGAATTTCGTTACTTGGGTATATATGTAACACACGATGCCAACCTCATCTATGCATGGAATCTGTCCCTACTGCTAAAATAGTCAAGGAGTGATGTGCAACACTTTTGCTTCCTGACACTTTCCCTGTTGGACAGGACCCCATAATTTAAAATCATGTCTTTGCCACACCTTTTTGTATGCGTTGCAAAACACCCCCTATGAGGTCCCAAAGGCATACTTCAGAGCTACAGAAGTGAAAATTCGACTACTACCATGGGATGGTGGCTCAGTGCAGCTTGCCCTGTCCAAACCGACAGAGGCTGGTATGACTGGGGAATTGCCCTTGTGGGTGTCCAAAAGTACTACTGCAGCCACTAGCGAGGGTCAGGGACAAAGGGGCATATTTGTCAATGATCAAACTATGATGGCACTTTTGAACAACTTGCCTGATCAGCTGACAGCCCTTCTGCCGCTTGGACTGACCTGGGAAACACAGATGATGAGGAGTGGGTAGAAGCACTCTAGGGCCCACATGATATAGCGATACTTGTACGATTCCGACTGATGCAACTCAGGATATTGCATTGCTCCTATTACTCCTCTACACTTCTGTACAAGATTGGAAGGGCACCGTCACTGCAGTGCATCAGGGGCTGCCAGCGGGAGGGCACTTTCCTCCGCATTCTTTGGGAACGCCCTAAGATTGCGCAGTTTTGGCGCAGTGTTACGGCAATAATGGCCACAGTAATGGGAACCAAAGTTCCACTAGACGCAAAGTGGCTTTCGCTTATAATTAAGGGAGAGACCGGCTGGCCAAGATATGTAAACATCTGGCTCACGCTTGCAGTGAGAATAGCAAAGCTAAATATAGCCAAGGCTGGGGGGCGCCACATCCCCCTTCAGTGACGGAGTGGGAGAGTGACATGGACTGGTGTCAGAGGGCAGAGAAAACGGTGTACCAAAGCAGAGGGTGTGCCAAGAAATGGGAAAAGGTGTGGCCACCATGGCGTGCTTATAGGGGGTCATTCGAGGGCCATGACGGAGCCAGAGAGGGCTTAGCTGAGCACAGGGAGATGACTGCTTAATCACAGTCATGCCCCGATTACTAGACATTGTTGGTGGTGGGTCCGGGTACCCGTTTGTTTACGATGTTCTCCAGCCCCCCCCCCCCCCAAATCCCTGTTCTCCTAAATTACAATGTCTGAATGCAAACATAACTCAAAAATGTGCATGCTTATGAAAACATGATTGTACTGTCTAATAAACTTGTTTAATAAAAAGAGTTTAACATGTATTTATTTTTTAAACTATGACGTGCCAGACAAGGTTGCTTACTGTAGCAAATAATTTTCGCTCTGGCACTGGAGCCACTGACCGCCTGGGTGCCACAAAATCACCTCATCTTGGGACTAGACTTGTTTGGGGCCCAGGAGGACAAAATATCCCTATAGACAGACAACATCCTACTCTGCATTACCGACTCTTTTGTGACGGTGTCCAGGATAACGCAAATGCTTCAGACTTTTTTTCGCAGATACTCAGGGTATGTCAATAACAGGCATAAGTCCCTACTGTATCCACTAGAGGGTGGGATACCAAGACTACCACCAGACTGCAGGGCATCGCTTGTAAGGAGTTAATTTAGTTACTTGGGTATATATGTAACACATAATGCAACCTCTTTTATGAATGGAATCTATCCCCACTGCTAGAATGACTGAGGGGCAATGTGCAACACTTGTCACCCTGACGATTTCCCTGTTGGACAGGACAGCATAATTTAAAATCATGCCTTTGCCATGCCACTTATATGCTTTGCAAACCACCCCCTCTGATGTCATAAAGGCATACTTCAGATCTATAGACATGAAAGCTTTACTACGGTGGGATGGCGGCCCAGCGTAGATTGCCCTCTCCAATTTGACATGGGGCTGGTCTGGCAGGGAATTGCCCTTATGGGTGTCCAAAAGTACTGCCTACTGGGCATCCCAACTGATCAGGGTCAGTGACTGGGTCTTCATGGCACAGACTGAGCCAGCATTACAAATGGACAGGTATGTAATGAGCGAACAGGGGTACCCAGCAGCCCTATATGGTAGGTGGCCACTGAGTGAGCTACCCCTTCCCTCCAAAATGGTGATGAACATCTGGAAAGAGGCAACAGCATACTTAGGATAGTGGACTAAAGTAATAAAACTGCCCCACTTTAGGATGCAGTGGCACTGACAGCTCTGAGGGGGCTGAAGGGATTCACCAGATGGGATGTAATTGGCATCTCCGCAGTGGGTGACGTATGGGTGAGTGGAGACAGTTCTCCTGTCGCACTTAATGAGAGATTACCAGTTGGCGGTTTCAGAGCCCTATTGATGCCTGCAGATTAGGCATGCCCTAACCATTCATAGCAAAGAATACGGAACTGGAGGAGTCCTTTCCTCTGAGGGACACCATGTTAGGCGACCCCATGACTGAAAACACCACATCTCTGACTTCTAAAAAGATCCTAAATCACACCCCAGACATCCTACAACAGATAAAGGAATGATGGGAGGTGAACGTGGAGGGCTTTGCGGATGAAGAGTAGTATGAGGCCCTAGGCACCTCCAGGGAGATCACCATAAAATCAAGGTTTGGGTTGGTGTAGTTACGGATACTATGTCGCTCATAGTACTCCAGAACGACCAAACTGTCTGCGGGGCTGTGGGCAGGAATGAAACTTTGTCCACGTTCTATGGACTTACCGTGTGATGCAGGTTTTTTTGGGTGAAGCTCATAGACTGCATGGGATGGGTGGGGGCCTACTGGGTCAGCAAAAAGGTATGTGCTGAGTATGTGGGGAGAGGCGGAGGCCCTGAAATATCAAAAGGTGGGGGCCACCTTGGGTCTGATTGTAGCGAAAAGGAATATTTGCAAGGCTTGGGAAGCTAGTATCTTGCCAGATCTGGACACTTGGAAACGCAATATGGACTGGTGAATGCTCACAGAAAAAGTCATATATGAAGGCAGGCATTGCCCCGGATAATGGGGAAAGATCTGGTGTGTTTGGAATTCTTAATGTGGACTTGCCCATGTGGGATATGCTTTGGCATCCCATATCTATGGACATAGTACTCCCTCTGCAGTGGAGGCTCCAGACAGAGAGATGAATGGATGATGGGAAAAATGAAGCTCTTAGGGGGTTCAAAGCCATCCATCGATACAAGGTTTTGTGAACGAGACAGTGAAAGATATAAACGTTATTGCATAATCTATAAAAGCTTTAATAAAGAGATGTTTAAAAAAAATTTAATCTTACAATTTCAGTGTCAATATTAAATACATCGGGTCCTTTCTTCTACTGTCACACTTCTTTGTGCAAAAACCAGTCCCCTCCTAAGCGTCCTCCAGTGAAAGGGATAGTGTGAGTTACTTCTGCTACCATTCTTTCCTTCTTCGCCTTGCTAATATATCAGCTGCGATAGCAAATGCATTTGTCTGGTACCTATCTGAATTTTCTATGTTTTTAACGTTGTTGTCTCAGTCAAGCTCCTAGCTAAGCCAGTTGAGTACTAAGAACATTCCCAAACTTTCTGATCTCCAGGACATGAAAAATGAATTCCGAGACACTGTGTGGTCGTACACCTTTTTTGACACTGAAGAAGGGCCTGAGGAACTCTCTTGCTCTTCTGGGTCAGCTGTGACACTACACACACTGAGCAAAATGTCTTCCTTAAGATAATCAGTGGAGGTAATTAGATTTTGCATTCCCACCATCGAGCACAACATACAAGAACTGGGTTGCCAGTTAACCAAAGTGGAGAAAAAGTTAAAGGCTGTGGTAAGAAAGCTGGACAGACACAGACATTTGGGAAATGTGCCTATGACTCCCGATGCCATTTAAACACCAGATTGAGGTTTTTGTGAATTAAACTAAAACCAGCAGCATCAGACTCTTGGGGTTATCTGACCCAGCCTAAAGAGAATTTGCAGTCACTGATGGTGTAGTTTGTATAGTCCGATGTAGAAAAACCAGCTACAGACACAGACGAAAGGCTCAGAGAGGTCTTGTTGCTGACCAAGAGCCCTAATGGTGAGGGAGCAAGTGTTGGCACTGTGTTGCTAAAATTAGTTAATAGTAGCCAGTACAAACTAACAGCGAGAAACACTGCGAGACAGCGACACCAGAAACAGGAGATGTATTGCTAATGATGCGCCTTGCTACACTAACGGGTAGACATACTCCACAGCTAGTCAAGAAGCTGATTGTTTTCAGCATTTATTTATTTTATTTATTTATTTGCTTATATAGCGCAGGATCCACCCCCGAAGGGGTATCTCCGCGCTTTTGCTCTTACCAAAATAACCTTATCATGATTCATGAACTGTGAAGGTGTCAATGTATTGATGAATTAGCAGGCAGGATATAAATAAGTTTTTAAAGTCTTTTTAAAGGACTGAAAGTTAGTGTTTAATTTCAACGTTGAAGGGAGTGAATTCCATAGAGTGGGGCCTTTGTAGGAGAGGGCACGACCTCCCTGTCTAGATTTTTTAATCCTGGGGACATGGAGCAGTTGCTGACTGCTAGAACGGAGAGTGCGCCCCGGACTATAGGGGATGAATTTTTCTTTCAAATATTTGGGTCCAGTACCAAACAGACATTTGTGTATTGTGCAGCAGATTTTAAATTTTACCCCCGCTGCCTGATGGGCCGCCAGTGAAATTTGTCCAGGAGAGGACGTGAAGCTGTCCTGGGTTGGGCGTTGAGAACAAGTCTCGCTGCAGTGTTCTGGATTACTTTTAGTCTTTGCAGTTGTTCCTCATTGGCCGAGATGTACAGGCCATTACAGTAATCCAGCCTACTAATTACCAGCATCTGGACAAGTGTTTTCCTATAGATGTCTGATAGGAATGGAAAGACACGTCGTAGCAGTCCGATGATACGAAAGCAAGATCCTGCTACTTGATTTGTGTGTTCTTGCATGGTCGCTTCCCTATGGGTTCCCTAATAGTCTAAGGGTCTGAGGTGGAGGGAAGATTTATTCCTCTCATATCCTGAGGCAGCAAGACAATATCTGCAGGTGAAGAGCAGAGAATCTTGGGCAGAAGGATAGGAAACAATATACCCGCAATAAACTACCCATTCTTTAGTGCTGCTGGCCTTTGTTTTTTTAGGCATGTCGTTATCCAGTGGCCCCTATTTTGGTTGACGAGAGATACTTTGTAGCCAAGTCATTTCAGGGACCTCAGGCAGATGCTGTGTTTTGCCCCAGTGAAGTAGTCCTTGATATCTTGGGTGGGATTTGTCTTATGTGTTTACTACTCTTTCTTTTATTCTTTCTTTTATTCCTCCACCTCCTCTACCCGAGTCCGGCTCCTCCT
The DNA here is from genome assembly GCF_964261635.1 of Lissotriton helveticus. NCBI lineage: Eukaryota > Metazoa > Chordata > Amphibia > Caudata > Salamandridae > Lissotriton > Lissotriton helveticus. The sequence continues at coordinate 1,086,984,669 of NC_136065.1, forward strand.
CATTTGTGGTGCGTTTCCAAGAAATTTCGTTTTTGGGGGATTTTGTTGCAAGGATGATTTATAATTATCGAAACAAATGCCAAGGTGTCATTTTTTGTTACAACAAGGCTAACCAGTTGTTATATTTTGGTGTGGTGTAGTTTAGTGAATGAATTGTAGTTGTTTATGAAAGAGTCAATACAAATATCGAAACCAATGTAATTTTCTCAGCCTCTGTGTAGTGTGTCAATTCCGCCTTCTTCAGTAACTTCACTACCCTCTACTGGGATTGACAGTTGTGTGAATATTCATTAAAAGTGATCTTTATAGGCCTCATTTGCTCATTCAAGTTTTCAGTTATGTAGTCCTGCGCAGTAGCGGCCAGGATCTGGGCAAAGTGGCGGACTGGGGACGGTCAACAAAATAATAACTTACCTGCATCTGCACTCCGATCCGGCTCTGTGCACTTCAAGCACAGGCTCCCAGAATCCCCTGTGGCCAATCCTGATGCTGCATGAAAGCAGCATCAGGATTGCCCTGAGCTGTCAACTTGTGCTCCCAGGCAGATTGGGAGCCTTTACCTGCTCTCTCCAGCTCAGCAACACAGCTGGGGTTGGAGAGAGCTTCAGTGCGCATGACTTGAGATGGCCGGCCAAACCATCATACTCCCTGATTACAGTGTAAAACCACCAGACTGTCATCTCAGGGCCCCGCCCCCAAGCCTCGACTCTGACAGCCAAAATAAAATGAAAATGAAAAAGCGTTTATTATTGTTTTATTTTTCATATTTGTGGCTCTTGTTGGGGAGCTGGGGGGCAATGCTCCTCCGCCATAGGGGAGGAGCCGCCACTGGTCTTGTGAAATTCCTCAGTGAAAAGGTTGCTGAACACCTTTGAGCCGCAGAATAGTTGACAATTGAATGATACACCATTATTTTGATCTCATCCTTTTCAGCGTTTGCTACGTAGATCTTGTACACAAACTTGCTTCACCTTCACAAATCTCTCGTACCCAGTGTCCAAACTGACCAGAACATCTCTCCCAGGAAGGAGCGCATGTTTTTTGATTCAAATGTATTTTTCGTATTTCAATAATAACGTATTACAAAACTGTTATACTTCTGAGGAAATCATCAACCAGTGTATTCAGGACATAATTCGCATCTGTTCCAGGTTTGAGGCCTCGTTTTGAAGAGAGCAGTTCCAGCCCTACCTAGTTAATGTCAGTATTGTGTGGGTCTCTTCAGGATACAACCTAACAAATCACACTTCCCACACACGTTTTATTTCCTAGCACTGTGAGGTAAAAGTAGAGGGTTTCCACCCCTCCCGATTTGTGCGATGATCGATGCTTATGTTCCCACATCAAACATTAACGTGAATTATTTACAAGGTGTATTGGTTTCTCTTTTCTGCCCCCACTTCACATTCTGCATAATTTTCCTATCTTGTGAAGATCCCAAACAATGTGCCCATGGCTGGGAAAGGAATCTTCAAAAATAAAATGATGTATTTTGCACTTAGTTGTGTAATCGATTTATCAATTATTTCTGGGCGCTCCTCCGTATTCCTGAACCTCTGGGAACATTTATTGAAAAGACAAAAACATTTTCAGGCCAATATCGACTCACAAGGGCACACAGCTGTAACTTGACGTTGTGAACGTAATTTGAAATGTATACTTTTTCTTGTCACACTTGTAGTATATATATATATATATATATATATATATATATATATATATATATATATATATATATATATCCAAATCACCAACGCAAACAACGCGAGCAACGCCCCTTCCCAGCCGCTTTCACGAAAGCGGTCCGTTACGAGGCAGGCAGCCTCTCCATAACGCACCAGAGCCGTGCTTTTCCAACTTACACGGCAGAAACGGACACAGACCCGACTTGTTTCTGCAGCAGACGAAGATTTATTTAAATCATGGTCTTACAAGCAAACATCACCCTCTATATATATGTGTGTGTGTATATATATATATATATATATATATATATATATATATATATATATATATATTATTATTTTTTTATTTTTTTTTTATTTGCTCAGTCACTGAAAATAGGTGTTATTGCCCATATTTCGGACAAAGAGCGCAGATAATTCTCGAAAAGCAATGCGAATACTAGCAAAGTGTAATCCGTTTCTAAATGAACAAATGGATGGAAAAAACCTAGGTAGAACGGGGGTGCCCCCGCAAGCATTATAAGATATGGAAAAGATGGGCAGACTACCGGGGATAGGACCTAGATCCGCTGCCAGAGAGAGACAATCGCTTGCCGGACTGATGGGTGTGTGGAGGCTGGGCTTTGCAGGGTGGTGGATGGGCTTAGTGTATTGTTCCAGAGATGTAATCCTTTTTCTTTGTGGCATGGCCGCAATCGGGTGATGGGGGGAGTGTTTTTTTCTATTATGGTTTAGTCACGTTATAAAAGTCAACGTCATTTTTGTTGTATAATTGATGTGTGCAGTAGTCTCCGGGTTACGGAGCTATGCAACATATGTGAACCGTGACAAATAAAGCTTGTTTTAAAAAAAAGAAACCTTGGTAGGAAAACCAATGATTGGAAAAATGAATTAAAAAAATCTATATACCAAGTACACTTGTTGCAGGTTGGAATGAGCCCTGAAAGATTTTTCCTAAGATACGAATACTTCCATACATGAAGTGTTGAGTGACAACATTCCTTAACTTTATTCTAGGTAACTGGTAATAATTCATGAAGCACCTTTGTACAGGTCTAAAACTATTTTCCTCCTAAGCATGATTTTTTTTATAAATCTCCAGTAGGCATACGTGGGATTTAGTATAAAAACCACAGGTTTTGTTTAGACCATGTTAGTCGGTTGAATGTATACATGCCTATGGGAGACATTTCAGTGTGAGGACAGAGGACTGTACTTCCACATAAAATACTCTTGTTCCTTTCTTTTCGTTAGCAGGCAAAGGATGCACACTCTAACTTGTTTTAACCCCTTCCATACTGCTGTCGGCCATTGGCCGACGGCAGCACTACCTCGCTGGTGCTGCCGTCGGCCAATGGCCGTCGCGGCCCCACCCGTTTTGCGAAAGTGCCGCACTTCCGCAAAATCGGCGGCGCAGACAACGGGTTAAACCTGTTAGACCTCAGAGAAGGGGAGTATTTGTATTTGTGAGGCTTTTCTGTGGCCTCCAGGCCTCTATCTGCCACCCTTCTATATTCCACCTTTCTGAACTGACTCACTTTTAACGTGCACGTGAACGATTGCATATAGAGCAGTTATGGACACTTCTTTCCAGCTTATTTCTCCAATCTGCCAAAAAGGCATTTCATGGCGTAGGGCCAGCTTCAGTTGAGACTGCTGTTACTACCGTAAAATGTGTCTGTTGTATTGTAATTGCATTTATATAGTGCTTACAACCCCTAGCGAGGCATTCAAGGGCTTTATTCCAGGCAGCAAGCTGTTTCAGATCCCAAGGTTAGTGGTTAGTTAGTCCACTATTATTGATCATTGGGCTTAGTTTTGTGTGCTCAATGATACTATCCCATCCATTTTACTCCAGTTTTTTTAGTTAGATTAAATTGAGGAGTTGGGTGCGACCATTTGTGGGTGGGGTGTGTGTGTTTTCATGCAGCTAGTTGGTGGGGTTAACAGATGTCTTACGTTACTATTTTCCATCGAAGGACATTTAAACCAGGGGTTATTAGCGTTGCACCAGGTAAACTGCTTGAAGCATATTCAGTCACACCTACAGTTGTGCCGTAGCATAAGTTTAAAATATATTAAACTGGAGAAACTGAGATTGGTGTTCAGGGAGTGAAAACCCCATTACAGACAGTCACTCTGCACATCACAGCTATTCTCTTCATGCCAATGTAAGCAATGAGACATGCAGACATTAAAAAGCAGCCAGAGCAGCAAGTAGAGCGACCAGCTGGTGCAGACACTGCTGCACCAGATGGGAATGTTCTTCTCTTACCCAGTTTGTCGGTGTAATCTTTTCTCCTGGTGTCTTTTTTCTTTCCTGTAGAAAGCTGCTGTCAAGGGCATAACCCAGGTTGTAATTTCCCGAGTCGCCATGGCAGCTCCCGGGATGAGTAAGTAGCCGCATGAACAACTAACGGAAAAAATATAATAGCTCACACTTTGTGTTTGTAGTGAAAAGCATTTATCCGCTCTGCCTGCATTGTATTACAAATGTGTTGCAAGATTGGGTGTTGAAGCAGGATAGCGCACTTAGGGGCAGATTAGAATACCGGTTTTTCCGTATCCTCCGGGCCGGCGGAAGCCACCGCCGGCCCGGAGGATACGGAAAAACCGCAGCGGACCCACCAAAGACCCACCGCCACATTAGGATGGCTGGTGGGTCCAGGTTTACGTCCGCAGCTTTTCCGCCGCGGTTGGCTTACAACCGCGGCTGAAAATCCCTAATATGGTGGCGGTGTCTCTCAGACACCGCCAGCCATATTAGGATGCCCAAAAAGAAATGCTTTTCCACGGTGGGTTTTCCGCCGTGGAAAAGCATAAGGAGCTTCACTGCGGGGGCCCATTGCAGGCCCCCTGGCTGAAGGGGGGGGTGGGGGGTGCACATGGGGGGGTACCTATGGTACCCCCCTGCATTTGTATGCAGTAATCGGCAGGCACCACACGGTGCCTGCTGCTTTCTGCATACAAATGCAATGTATGCATTTTTAACATTGCGGCGGGTGCAGCTTCAGCTGCACCCGCCGCAATGTTAAAAATAGAGGATGTGACCGCCAGGGTGGCGGTCACATCCTAATTGGACAAGAGGGAACTCCGCAGGCCATGCGGAGGTTCCCTCCTCCTCGATGGTCGCGGACGGACTCCAGTCCGTCCGCGATCATAATGAGCCCCTTAGTACGAATGTGATATGTGGTGAAGGAGTTAAGGGGTAGATATGCTTGGTGAAGAGGGGCCAGTGCAGATATGCCAGGGTGCTTTTTTAGGTCGAGCCTGGACAGCGCATGCGCTGCTCTGCAAGGCATGATGTATTCAGGTATAGACTTCAAGCTCCGCCCATATTTTTCATTGGCTTGTGTCATTCTCCACTGTAAACTGTGTCTTTTCATTGCTCAATAGGCCTAGTAACCCCTCCTTTGTACCGCCTTGTCTTATTTTATAACGTCCCATTAGAACACCCCGTGTTTGTGTGTTGTTACTTGGTAGGCTTTAATTACAGCCTCCGAGAACTATTCTCTCAAATAGCTTAGATCTGCTGTTGCAGGCAGGACACGCTCTCTCCTAACGCTTTTTTATAATCTTTATAGCACGGGCACTGAACGCATTTGCAATGCAATAGGTCTCGCATTTGCGAGAGTTTAAGCTATTGGAATTGTAAATGACAATGCCTTTTATTTATCTGCTTTCAAAACAACACATAAATAAAAGGCACTGTCATTTACAATGCCAGTAGCTCAAACGCTCGTAAATGCGAGACCTATTGCATTGGAAATCTTGTTGCCTTGGTGTTCTGTCTGGCAGTGTGGTATTCCTTTGGTAAAGAGAGGAAGTGCACCTCCTGTCACTGTGATGTGTTTCTAATAACGATGCGCCTGGTGTCTGTCTCTGAAGAGGAGTGGTGCAGGTGCCGTCAGTGTGCTGTGTGTTGTGACGTACAGGAATATCCCATCTGCGGAGAGTGTGATATTGCTTTAATAGAAAGATACAGCGCACTTGCTGTGAGTGTGATATTTCTTTGATGTGAGAACTGCTGCAGTGCCAGCCGAGATATTTTGTGGATAAACAGGAATGCTTCTCCTGTGGTTAGTGTGATATTTCTTTGGCAAAGACTGTTGATGGAATTGCTGTGAGCGTTCTGCTTCTTAGGTTAAGAGAGGGGCGCATTTTTCCTGCGAACGCGGTACCTGTTAGTGACAGTTAATTTTTGCTGTACATTGTTGCGTTTTAGTTTTCAGTTATAAGCATGTCAAATAAAACACATCATATAAACATGCCACTGAATGTTCAAGCACTTTTATCGGCTAAATCATTTCAAAGATTTTCAGCAGCCATCTTGATGTAACCATAGCAGCCGTTGGGCACCGTGCCATGCAGGTTTGTTCTCTGTTTCCTCAACTCATTGATTGCGAGACTCACTTTTGTACAGTCTCAATGGCTGCATCGAATTTAGTGGAGTTTCACCACTGGAAATCAAGCGTTCTACTAAAGGCTTAACTTTTGGGATAAAATACCCTAATTCCCAAACTTTTGCAATCAGTATCTTGACATCTGTGTCTCAAGAAAACAGAAAATCAGTGTGTTAATGTGAGTTTTGGAGAGGAATTACTTTCCTTCCAAATGTAGCAAACAATTTGAAAACTCTCTTACCAGGGCACTCTGTGAAGTAAGAGGCCAACATTGGATCTCAGTATTACATAGTAGTTATGAAGTAAAGAAAACATTTACGCCTCCGAAAGCATGCTTCAAATTAGTAATATTAGAAAAACTGTCGTAGTATGCCGTTGTTGCACAATTTCCATTCATTCAAGGAATACCTAACTTTTTACATTGTTTCAAGCACATATTTTTTAAATAATTGCAACCTCCTCATTCCTATGAAAATTGGCAGTTTTATGCCAATTTTAGTATATCATTGGGGATAAAAAAGTTCTATTCTATTTAAGAAAAAAGTGGCATAACTGCTGAATGAGCACACAAAAATAAAACCTGTGCAAAAAAGAGCACAGATTGCACCCGTTCCTCTAACAGTCCTGCACTTTGGTCATTGGTTGCCACAAAACGAGTGCAGAAAAAAACCTTGGGAATAGATTTAACAGAAAGCTTTAGTGAGTTTCCCAGAAAGGCAGCAAGCCGGCACTTCTTATTGTATGTATATAGAGTGCTTCAGTAAAACTCCATAGGAACTGTGAGCGAAGGAAGATTTCAGATTCACCTACCCATTGTGTAAATTTACTATAGAACAGTAGAAAATCCTCTGTGCTAAACTGTACCCCATGTTTCAGCAGGCCTTACCATCCGTATACAGAAGTCGGACATTTCCTCCCCGTAAATGGTAAATTTTTTTAAACGATGATGTTTTTTTATAGCATTTTTTTTCCACTTCAAAAACACGCTACAGGGCACCTGCATCACAGGAAAATGGTTTGACTTAGCTGTGGCTGCCGCACAACCTTTGCCCTCAGCAGAGATATTGCCTGGTTGACACAGATCCCAGGGACTCGTTCTTTTATGCAGAACAGCCATCCTCCAGGTTTAAAAGAAGCTTAAAAGAGAGTTTTACACGTTTTTAAATTCGAGTACAGATCATACATAGCCACACAGTCAAGTCATTCATTAAAAAGCAACAATAACCTTAAATTTAACAGATCTAACAGGCAAGGAGACTAGAGTGTAGCGCTATCTCCAAGCAGAAGTTTACAGACTTGGTCATATGAAATGTTCCCAGGCTACATCTGCAGACACCCATTCAATCATGTGTACGAGCGTAGTACAGCTCCACTAAAGGTGCTCTGTGCTAGACTAGCTCACACTTGACTGGTCCTCCGAGAAATTAAACAAGCATTGGCAAAGCCAGTATGTCTCGCCTTTGCATGTTTTTTTTTTTGGGGGGGGGGGGGGTTATATAGCGCAGATGAGACCAGTGGGGGTCAGAGCACTTTACATGAGCACCAGTTGCGTTACAGACGGACATATTCATTTTTTGTACGCATTGGGTAATTAAGTGATTTGCCCAGAATCACAGGATGTAGAGCGTCCCTGTCGAGACTCGAACTCGGTTCCCCAGCTTCGAGGTCGACCACCCTAGCTGTTAGGCTACATCCTCTCCTCTTTTAGGTTTGCTGGTATTTTTTTAGCCATGTTGTACAGCTGTAGCGTGGTTGAAACTAAATTAAAACGATGGAGCTATAACTTGGTCAATGCTGGCTGTGTCATAACGCTTTTGGTTTTACTTTCAAACATGCTGCACAGCTGCCGCGCCAATGTACAACATGCCTAGAAACATCGACAAAGCCAACAGATCTGCCCTAGGCGAGACTGGTTGGCTCTACCAATGCTTGTTCTAATCTGAGAAGGATTTGAACAATTCAGGATTTGAACAATTCATCAAAATCCAATGTTTGATCCATCCCATTACATCCACAGACAAAATGTAACCGTGCATTTGAAATGATTTGCAATTCTGAGTTTGATAAGTGAAGACACCCTTAATTTCTTTACTGTAGACCTCTCCCCGTGAGGGAGGTGAAAGGCAATAGACTGTGTGTGCTGGTGCTTGACAATCCCATTGCTTTGCTGTGTACGTTTCCTGGTATTTGTGGTTCCAGAAGTGAGTTAAAAGCATGTAACAAACAGTACTGAGTTTTTCAATTCTTTTGATGTTGCACAGGGACATAGCTATAATTGGTGCAGCGGGTGCAGTGGCACCGGCGCCCACAGCCATGAGGGGCCCATTGAGCCCTAACAGTGCTCTATTTTACTACCCCAACCGTAGCGAAAGCGGCTAGTTTGCTCTCTTGCACCAGGGTCCACGGCGTCCTTGCTCTGCTACTGATGTCGCAGAGGATTCTTTTTGCTCAGGGCTCTGCAGGATTGCTTGGGTCAAGTTTCAGAGAGATTCTACTTTTTGCTTCCCTAAAGTTCTAACTGAAAGGATGCTTCATATTAAGGGAAATAGAAAGTAAGGGAATCTTTCCACCCGCCACTTCTCGAGATTAACAGAATTGTGCTGTGACTCCACTTTATGTGCCCCTTCTCTCTAAAGAATAAAATCTGAACAGCCCTGCAGTTTGCAGCTCACAACTATTCACGTCGGCGCTATAATCACATTTTATCCCTGGGTTTTTGGAGCTCAGCTACTTCCTGCGTGGCATTTTCGATTATTATAAATCGTAAAAACATCAGCATAGTTTTGCTAAAATTGCCAGGTGCTAAAAAAAAAAAACCAGGAAACTACGATTTATGCAGCCATCAAAAATGGAATGGGCTGTCAGAAACGTTTCTTGTTTTAGCACAGGTGCTCAATTAAGTCTCATTTACTCTGACCGAAACTGCTCTTTCCCTGCTTCAGGCAATTTAAGTATCACACTGCTCCTCTTATGGAAATGAGTAGCTGCTGTAATTTGTGCTGAGAAAAGTGGAGCAGAAGAAAATGTTGAGTAAAAAAGTTTGGGGTCCGTTACATTAACCGAAAAATCAAAAAAAAAAAATCAGAGTCTGCTGATAAACCACTTTGGGGATCTCTTTTAACTTAGATCATATGGAGGTTATTACATAGCTCTACTGTCCTCTGCTTTAAATCTGCAGTTTAACTTTTATTCCATCTAGGAAGGATCCTGGCCTGGCAGTTCGGGTTGTACTGTTCCCCTGGGGAGCAGCGTCAAGACTGATTTGCATATGGCAGGGTTTAAACTGGGATGGTATGGGGAGCATACATACAATGGATTTAGGCCCAGATCTCTGTACTGGGATGAATGTTTGACATTGTTCAGCATTCTGTACATCAATTGTTCATTTTCCATTTGTCACCCCGAGTGGGACGGGTATGCCCAGATGTGGGTCCCGTGCTCTCCATACCACTGGAGTCTAGCTAGCCTGGCTAATATGGTGTGATACCCCGAAACCAGCCCCACGATGCTTGTTTCCGGGCCATGGAGGCCCTAGCCTGTTCCCATGGGAAGCAGAGCCAAGACTGATTTGCATATGGTTGGGTGTAAACTGGAATGGCATGTGGAGCAAACAAACAATGGATGTAGGCCCAGATCTCTCTACTGGGGTGAAAGTTTGACATTGTTCAGCATCCTGTCCATCAATTGTTCTTTTTGCATTTGCACTGCCTTTTGAGCATTTTAGTAGGAGTGACGGAAGGTACTCTCATATGGCATCCTTCAAAGTATAACACGTGATACCAGGGCATTTAAGGAGATTACACTAATCGTTATCAATGTGTGTTGTCATGCTCCTTCATATTTGGACTTATTTCCATTTGCAGCAGGAGCCTGGAAAAGCCTGTAAGTACTTGGTAGCGATCTCTCACAAGAGCACTCAAAGTTTCACAGGCCCTGGCACTTCGAGACCCAAGAGCAATCTGGTACAAGTAATCTTCAAATCCCTATTTTCCCATTCTGTTTGTAAGCCGTGGACAATAGCAATCAGTTCTCTTTCTTGACACTTGTTTCACAGTCAGTACTGAGGTATGTATGTTGCATTTGCATAGTGATCCGCCAGGTTTTCTGAGAGCCTGGTATCTCACAAGCTATTTCAGAAGGATTAGCCAAGGACCTGTGTACACATAAGATCAACAACAGGGTATGTTCATATTAGCTACAATTCGGAAGAAAAAGATCGCCACAAATTTTCTTGTGTCTTTTATTGCTTGTAATTTTTGAACAAAGAAGGGGTTGGCTTAAGCGCAGTAAGGCTACGCCTCAATCAAAAGTAACAAAACATTTGCCAGTACTGCTCAATCGTTTAACCAAGAAAAATCCAGCTGAGTTCTACGTTCTCACCTGAACAGACCAAGCATTCAGTCTAGAAATATATCTCAAATTCTTTTATTTTTCATTTATTCAAATTATTAGTTTTTTTGAATTTTCCTTTTTGCAAAAAACGTTCACAATTATTATACAAACAATGTGGAGTTGGAACTATCTATTTACACTATTGACAATTAAGTGAAAGGTGGTGAATATATACACAGGGGTGTCAGGGAGGGTGTGAACTCTACACAGCAATACAAAGATCCATTCAACTTCTATTCAACAGCTTCATTTCTCAAAAAAATATATACAGGCATACAGGCAAACCTTTCATCTCAGTGAGTGGTAGGGAGGGAGGGAGTGATGTGTAAAAGGGATGAATAACAGAGTAACAAAGAATGAAAAGAATGAAAACCCTGAGAAATGATTTCCTAGGTTCAGGGTTTTTTTTGGGAACAAGACTATTTATTCTTATGTTCACCAAACAGGTGATTAGGCCATCTACTATTTATTTCCTTTCTGATTATTTACAACAATGATTGGCCTAATAGATTAGGGAAGTGATTATTAGGAAGCAGAAAAGCGATATTTACACCACATGAAAACCAAATGCAAACAAAAAGCTCAAATAATGGGGTCGACGCGTTTCGAATCCCTTGGGTCGTGGGATTCTCTTCAGGACCTTAACAGATTCAATCTGAAAGACATAAAAGTCAACAAACATTCAATCAGTGATGTCTCACACACGAGGGCCTTCAACTTCATCTTGCACAGCACACACCATTCACGCAGTACCTGTAAAACTTGTCGGGTCTTTTTGTAAAGGTGAGCTGTGGACAACAAATGAATCTGCGTCACAATTTTTGATTTTTTTACTCTCAGGCTTTCTTCAGAGCAAATTAGAAGAACGTGTTCATGCACTTACATGTGGGGGATTAAGATGACTCCTTACACACGATTTTGTGTTCCAATTGACGCCTCAAGGGCAATAAATCCAAGCAAAAAATCAGTTTTGTTTCTTGTTATCTATAAACAAAAACCAAAAATTGGGTTGTAAAATGGAGCTCTAGTAAAGTCTTAGTTGTTGCACAATGGCGTGGGGGAACTGTGCGAAACATATGTCCATCTGACCCGGTTGCATTGGTCGATGCGTAAACTTTGTGCTGGCTGGATGCACACGGTGTACGGCAGGTCGTTCAAATGTGTTATGTTTTGGACTGGCAGCATCTGCAAAATGTTGCAGTGATGTATCTGGTGTAAGATATTCGGCAGCCATAAGCATGTAGGGACCTGAGTCCCGATAGTCTTCTTACCGTTTTCTTTCGATCATGAACTCCCCGGTCGGCGTTTCTATCTCGGTCGCCGGTAAAGCGGGTCATCCGTTCGGCGCTTTAACGCTGTACTCAGAATTGTGCTCGGCCTGATGGGAAATGTAGTTTTTGACTAATGTTCGCTGTTTGCTGGCGTCAGGTGGGAGAGTCTGGTTCCCACCAGCCTGGTTGGGGCTTATATAGTATGTGAAAAACTTATGTTATAGCAACAAGGACTGGGCTTTAAATAGTCGCCGGTATTTTATTGGCCATCAATTATGGATTATGGTTTTATATTAATAAGGGGGAAACGTTTGTGATATTTGCCAGAATTGGGTTCGAGGGTCAATTGAGTTGGCGAAAAAGCGTGGGGCCCCTTCAGATTTACCATGTATCGGTGAACCGGTGCAAGATACCTTTTAGAGTCTATGGACTCCATATGTCAGCTGAAGAGTTCATTTGCAGCTACACACAGCTGGGTTTACAAATTGTAGAGTTCCGTCATTTCATTTAACCCGTTAACAACGGTATTATATTTTAGGATTAGCATGGCTTCTCTTTGTCTCAATTTGGCTTCGAGGTCACCACCTCTTGTCCCTAGTTCTACTTTAGATATGACTGTCCATCTGAAGTCATTGTCATCATGTCCACTTTCTACCCAATGTTGTACCAAGGGTGCTGTGAGTATTTTTCTTTTTAGTCTGGATCTGTGTTGAGACATTCTTTGCCTCACTTCTTGACTGGTCTTCCCAATGTACAATTTTCTGCATGGGCATAGAATTCCGTAAATTACATTGCGCGTTTTGCAATTTGTGAAAGACTCGTGCTTCCAAAATATGTTTTCATGTTCGAACAGTGTTCCTTTGATCGTTGATTGACAGCTGATGCACATACCACATTTATGGTGTCCTTTGATGGGGGGTAGCCCCACATACTCTCTCAATGTGGGATTGTGTGTTGTTGGTAATGCTGCTCGGACTATTTGATTTGCAATGCTTTTATCTTTCTTGAACGCAAAGAGCGGTTGTTCATTTAGTTGAAAATCTAGTTCTTTAATTAGGTGCCAGTTTTGGTGGATTGTCTTCTTCAACCAATTGGATGAAGGACAGTATGTTGAAACACAGACGATTATGGTTTGTTTTTTTGGGGGGTTCCTTTTCAGCAATTCCTCTCTCGGTGTCCACCATGCTCTTTTTAGGGCTTCTTTCAGAAGTTTAGAGGGGTAACCTCTTAAGAGTAATCTTTCTTTCAACAAGTTGGCATGTTCCATGTATTCGTCTTTAAAAGTGCAATTCCGTCTTATGCGGAGAAATTGGCCCATCGGTAGGTTCTGTTTTAAGCTTCTTGGATGGTTACTTGTGAATTCTAGTGCTTTATTTCTGTCTGTTTTCTTTCTAAAAAGGGTTGTTACCAACTCGCCATTTGTACAGTATACTTCTACGTCCAGAAACGTTAATCTAGTTTTTGAAGACTGGATGCTGAATTTTATGTCTCTTGTCCTGTTATTCAGCCAGTCATGAAACATTTGGAGGTCATTTTCATTTCCAGTCCAAGTGAAGAAAATATCGTCAATGAACCGGATCCAACCACCAATCCATTTTTTGTAGGGTTTGTTCTCATAAATGAAGGTGTCTTCGTACTGGCTCATAAAAAGGACAGCAAGCTCAGGGGCAAAAGGACAGCCCATTGCTACTCCCTTAGTTTGGAAGAAAAAGTCGTCTTTGAATTTGAAATAATTTTTTGTCAGGGCCATTTTTGCTTGCTCCAAAATGAATTCAGTTGGTATCCTCATTGGACGTTCTCTACGATCCAGGTAGATTTCCAAAACTTCTAGTGCCTGATCCTGTGGAATTTGGGTGCACAGAGAGACTATGTCCATGCTTACTAATAGATCTTTGTTTTCTGTAAACGGCAAGTCTTTGAGTTTATTTATGAAATCTGTTGTGTCTTGGAGGTAAGATCGAACTTGTGACATGAAAGGTTTTAGGAAGAAATCTATAAATTTAGATATGGGCTCAAAAAGTGATTCACATCCGGAGATGATTGGTCTCCCTGGTGGTTGCTGTACACTTTTATGTACCTTGGGGAGGACATAAAACAGTGGTATTCGTGGGTGTTTGTTTTGGAGGTATTCAAATTCATTCTTCCCCAAAAAACCATCTGCGAAACCTTTAGCCAAGATAGAAAATAATTCCTTTTGTAGTTCTTGAGTAGGGTCATGGTTGATTTGGCGATAACATTCTTGGTCCATTAGTTGGCGGTTAGCTTCTGTGATGTATTCGTTGGTTCCCCAAATAACAATTGAGCCGCCTTTATCTGCTTGTTTAATTACGATATTTTCGTCATTTTTTAGACTACATAGTGCTTCCTTTTGAGTTTTAGATAGATTTGGTTTGATGTATCCCCTATTTCGTTTTTCTTGGAAGGAGATGGCAGATAAGATCGTTTTTTCAAACACAATTACTTCTTTAGGGACTTTAAATGCAGGAGGACAGAAGGTAGATTTTTTCTTGAAACCCGTTGTTTCGGTGCTTGGCGTCATTTCTTTCCCAGTAAAAAAAAGTGGTTAACCTGGTTTTCCTGCAAAATTCTATAAACTCAGTTTTGAGTCTAACAAAATCTGTGAATTTGGTGGGCACAAATGTCAACCCTTTTTCCAGGACGCTCATTTCACTGTCCGTGAGGGATTTATTTGAGAGGTTGAAAACTGATGATTTCTCTAGTTTTTGTAATTGTGTCGCCTCGTGGACATTTCCCAAGGTTGTTGATATCTCGTTTTGCCTCTTGCTTTTGTTTGGCCCCGTGATAAAAAAGGTTGTTGTTGTTGTTGTTCGGAGGTATTTTGTTGGAAGTTCTGCTGGTAATTTGATTGATAGCCTCCGCGCCTTGCGAAGGGTGGTCTATAATTCCCACTATCTGAGTCACTGCCCCCTGAGGATGATGTGTCTGAAAATGTTATATATTTATTCCGTGATCTGCCTTGATTGTCTGGAAGGAATCTCCTAGCTTCTGGTCTTGAATAGAAATCTAGTTGTAGATACGGATATGCTTTGTCGATGGAAAATTTTTTCTTATCTCTCGCAAAATTGTTCTCTTTTTGGGTCACAGTGTAGTCTTTGAACTCTAATATTTCTTTATCAATTTTTTCTAATAAGGATTTTGAGTCCGTAATGAGTTGATTTGTTTTGATGGCTTCCTCCAGTAGTTCAATTTCCTTAAGTTGGTCCTTAGATATTCGTTGAGCTGTTTCTATCGTTAGGACCATGAGGTCTCGGCTGCACTTAGTTTCTATAAAGCTATAGCCTTTTTTATATATCGGGTCCTCCGTGAAAATTACCGGTATATTTTTGACTATTAATCCTGTTGGTATTGTCCCGGATTTTAAATGTTGAATCAAATAGTAGCCATGCAAGTCCGTGCGTATTTGTTTTTTCTTTAGACGGATCAATTTCTCTGATTCGTTGTTGGTTTGTGCGGTACTGCTGAGTGTGGCTGAGCCAAATAAAGGAGGGTCACTCAGGAGTTTCCTGATATGGTCTTCGCTATATGCGAATGTTTGGTCTTCACTCATGCTAATGAACTGAAATTAGCTACACACAATTTCTTTTAATACAGACACCCACTTACATAAACCCAATCATAACCTTCATACACCATATATAGAAGTAACAGCAAAACCTTCGCCTATGAACGTGATAATGAATCCTGTGTCTGAGCCCAACAATGGTTGATCGACACAAATAAAAACACGACGCACTGAAGCGTAGGATACGAACCTCGCGAGCTGGTGCCCGCTATACACCTTTGAACAAAGAAGGGGTTGGCTTAAGCGCAGTAAGGCTACGCCTCAATCAAAAGTAACAAAACATTTGCCAGTACTGCTCAATCGTTTTAACCAAGAAAAATCCAGCTGAGTTCTACGTTCTCACCTGAACAGACCAAGCATTCAGTCTAGAAATATATCTCAAATTCTTTTATTTTTCATTTATTCAAATTATTAGTTTTTTTGAATTTTCCTTTTTGCAAAAAACGTTCACAATTATTATACAAACAATGTGGAGTTGGAACTATCTATTTACACTATTGACAATTAAGTGAAAGGTGGTGAATATATACACAGGGGTGTCAGGGAGGGTGTGAACTCTACACAGCAATACAAAGATCCATTCAACTTCTATTCAACAGCTTCATTTCTCAAAAAAATATATACAGGCATGCAGGCAAACCTTTCATCTCAGTGAGTGGTAGGGAGGGGGGGAGTGATGTGTAAAAGGGATGAATAACAGAGTAACAAAGAATTAAAAGAATGAAAACCCTGAGAAATGATTTCCTAGGTTCAGGGTTTTTTTTGGGAACAAGACTATTTATTCTTATGTTCACCAAACAGGTGATTAGGCCATCTACTATTTATTTCCTTTCTGATTATTTACAACAATGATTGGCCTAATAGATTAGGGAAGTGATTATTAGGAAGCAGAAAAGCGATATTTACACCACATGAAAACCAAATGCAAACAAAAAGCTCAAATAATGGGGTCGACGCGTTTCGAATCCCTTGGGTCGTGGGATTCTCTTCAGGACCTTAACAGATTCAATCTGAAAGACATAAAAGTCAACAAACATTCAATCAGTGATGTCTCACACACGAGGGCCTTCAACTTCGTCTTGCACAGCACACACCATTCACGCAGTACCTGTAAAACTTGTCGGGTCTTTTTGTAAAGGTGAGCTGTGGACAACAAATGAATCTGCGTCACAATTTTTGATTTTTTTACTCTCAGGCTTTCTTCAGAGCAAATTAGAAGAACGTGTTCATGCACTTACATGTGGGGGATTAAGATGACTCCTTACACACGATTTTGTGTTCCAATTGACGCCTCAAGGGCAATAAATCCAAGCAAAAAATCCGTTTTGTTTCTAGTTATCTATAAACAAAAACCAAAAATTGGGTTGTAAAATGGAGCTCTAGTAAAGTCTTAGTTGTTTCACAATGGCGTGGGGGAACTGTGCGAAACATATGTCCATCTGACCCGGTTGCATTGGTCGATGCGTAAACTTTGTGCTGGCTGGATGCACACGGTGTAGGGCAGGTCGTTCAAATGTGTTATGTTTTGGACTGGCAGCATCTGCAAAATGTTGCAGTGATGTATCTGGTGTAAGATATTCGGCAGCCATAAGCATGTAGGGACCTGAGTCCCGATAGTCTTCTTACCGTTTTCTTTCGATCATGGACTCCCCGGTCGGCGTTTCTATCTCGGTCGCCGGTAAAGCGGGTCATCCGTTCGGCGCTTTAACGCTGTACTCAGAATTGTGCTCGGCCTGATGGGAAATGTAGTTTTTGACTAATGTTCGCTGTTTGCTGGCGTCAGGTGGGAGAGTCTGGTTCCCACCAGCCTGGTTGGGGCTTATATAGTATGTGAAAAACTTATGTTATAGCAACAAGGACTGGGCTTTAAATAGTCGCCGGTATTTTATTGGCCATCAATTATGGATTATGGTTTTATATTAATAAGGGGGAAACGTTTGTGATATTTGCCAGGATTGGGTTCGAGGGTCAATTGAGTTGGCGAAAAAGCGTGGGGCCCCTTCAGATTTACCATGTATCGGTGAACCGGTGCAAGATACCTTTTAGAGTCTATAGACTCCATATGTCAGCTGAAGAGTTCATTTGCAGCTACACACAGCTGGGTTTACAAATTGTAGAGTTCCGTCATTTCATTTAACCCGTTAACAACGGTATTATATTTTAGGATTAGCATGGCTTCTCTTTGTCTCAATTTGGCTTCGAGGTCACCACCTCTTGTCCCTAGTTCTACTTTAGATATGACTGTCCATCTAAAGTCATTGTCATCATGTCCACTTTCTACCCAATGTTGTTTTACTTTTTATTGCTTGTAAGCATAGAAACCAGCCGACCCGTGTTTCGTCAGAGAACAGTCAACTCTGATTCTTCAGGGCCAAGTCGTCACAGAAATGTTGAGAAATTCCCCAAACCGGTGATAATTCCAACCCGGTCGGAGTCTGGGATAGCCAAGAAATATCGAGAGTACGATGAAATCGCGAGAAAAGTAACTTATAATCAGTGCACAGACAGAATACAAAAATGTGCAGTGTACTACGCTATGTCAACTTCTGAAAAGCGTCATTATGAAAATATATTAAAAAACAGGAACCCCATTGAAGGAAAACCACAGGAAGTTTAATCAGCTCCCTTCTTTATTTCATCGGCAGCTTGCTGGCAGGCCCCCGACCTGGAAAGCACTTCAAGAAAGTTCAAACGCCAAAAGCGTTTCAGGAAAATAAAATCCCTTCCTCAGCGGCGTAGGTTCTCAGAAGAAATGTGAGCACAGTTCATTACGCACTCTATCCTGTTCACACCTGCCTCAGTGGGCACACTGCCCTTCTGGAACATGTAGTGACAAATTATATTCCCAAATGGGTGCGCTGTCATTTCTTGAAAATTAAACCACAATTAATCCCCAGTGGGTTGCAGCGAACTGGACTCTTCCCATGAGGCACAGGGTCAAGACTGATTTGCATAAGGCTGGGTCCAAACTGGGGTGGCATAGTGGGTAAAAGAACAATGGATTTAACCCAGATCTTTTGACTGGGGATAATGTTTGCATTGTCAGCATTCCTTCCATCATTTGTTTGCGTAATAGTTGTTTTCCTTCTGGCATTTCTCAGTTTGGAGTCTGGCGGGTTTTCTGCCCTGATATTACATAGTCCAGCAGAGAGCCTAATCTTGTTTTCCAAGCATGGTGGCGTATTGGAATTTACAGTCTGTAATGTATGTAGTACAAGCCTAGAAAATGAAGAAATCACACCCAGAGCGATTACTTACTTGAGCATGAGGGTAACACATTAATTTTCTTAGTCTCGTGATTTGTCGTGCCAGATTTTTCGACGTTCTCTTAAAACACCAAAAGAGGTTACAAACTTTTTCTAGCAATTTTTAACTGCCATAGTTCACAGAGCTCCATAATAAATTTCTATTCAATGTTTTTGATCTTAGGCCTAATTGAATGGGTAACTTGTATCTGTATTGGTCCAGATCTGTATCACAAACAATTCCTATTTCTGTGATTACAATGTGTATGTTTTGTGTAGAGCCCTCTGCCATTGCTGCGGTTGCTATCATGGTCATTTTACAAGCATTATGTACCCCTTAGCCAAGTTCTTTAGACTATACCCTGTGTGCTGCACCTGCACAACCCTCCCGTGCAGATGCCCACCCACTTTTGCACATACTACCTACCTCCAGTTTATTACGGACACTCTTTCCAGTACTGGACTTTTTAGTGATAGGGTTAAATATTCTGGGTGTTATAGTCATGTGTTGCTCCCATTTAACTAATTAGACTAATACGCCTGGATTCAGTGAATTGTTGGTGAAAAGTTATGGGCTGGCACTGGATACAGTGCCCCGAATGACCTGGATTGAGGTGGTTGCCCTATCCATGCTCTACAAACTCTCTCTCGCGCTCTCTCTCTCTCTCTCTCTCTCTCGGTTGGAGTGGACCACCGGCAGAAGGGGGGGGGAAGGTGTGGGTGGTGTAATCTGTGGGACCTCTGCAGGCACGGCATAGATTGAAATAGATTGAATTAACTCCCTCTTCACTACCGTGCGGTATTCTGTGGGCGGCCGGGGTCTGCCGGCTGCTTGGTGCTTTGCACATCTGCATTCTGAAAAGATCACAAGAGCACTGAACATATAGAAAGGCAGCATGGGCCAGAGAGGCCATGACGGGAGTTTGCCCCTATAGGTTTTCAGGGTCTGGCAACTCTATGAAAGTGGAAATGCAAGGAGCCTCCTTGACCACCTTCAGAGCATAGGAGGCCTGGCTCAGCAGCCAATTTCAAACCCTGTTTTTTTATTCCTTCGTCTTGCGTTCTTTGTTTCATGCAGTGTTGTGCTATGCGTGTTAATTCCTGCACTCCCCAGCAACTTTTGAGTTCTGCCAAGCCACCAAACGAGAGAGCCAGGAGTATCTGTGAGAGCCTTTTGTGCACCTTTGTCCGTGAACACCTGGATTTAACTGCGGCGGGAGCTCAGTTGAAATTCACTCAAAGTATACATTTTTTCCACTTCTAATCTGCCAGTGACTTCCCTACACGTTATATGTAGGAACAGTACACCTCGTTACGTCATTGGTGTCATGGGTAATATTTGATGAGTGTGAGGTCATGAACAGGGCATTTGTAGAGGTAAGAAAAATGCATATGTCACTTAATTAGACCGCGATTGACAAAGACAGTTGCTCCAAAGTTCTGGTGTTTTAGACCCCGTCTCACCGCCTTGCAAGGGAAATGCTGATGCACGTTGTAATGCACAGTGATAAATTAATAACATATCAAATATTTGTATTGCTCACATTAGGCAATAAAATAATGCATCCTATTTCTCTCAATCTTGTTCGTAGTTCTACTACCAATACTGATGGAAAGACTTGAAAAATTCCAATTTATGAAGGTAAGCGACTCTAGCTTTTAAAATGTGTCCTTGATAAAGAGTTTATTTACAATTGTAAGACTTGTGGAAAACTAGGTCTAGATGTACTAGAATGTCACAACTTTCAGAAATATCACAACCCATGTGACAACATTATTTATGGTTCCAGGGTTTTGGGGATGGCTTAAAGAATATTGAAGGTAATGAATAGATCATGTTGGAAAGTCTGTCAGTATTTGATTAGAACAGGAATAGTGGCATTAGGCAATGTAATAATGAAAACATACTCGAGAATAGATCTTGTTTACAATGGCGGCTAAAGTGAGTAGCCAACAAGCCACCATTTTTAATTCCTTTACAGCAATAACCTTACCTGCATCCAGTCATCTTCATATTACACATCACAGTTTTACAGCCATCAAGTCAACATCTTGTATGACTGGGTAAGCACTACTTTATTTCCAACAAACACAATATGCAACTACACTTCGCATTCAAATGACAACACATAGCAACATAAGGCTATGTTAATAACAACAAATGGACTCATAGCCACCAACTTACCCACCTGCGCCATAACAAAACCATTAGATGCTATCACATCTACCGTCAGTCACACAAAGACACACAATAGTACTTGCTGACAACAATCATGTTTGTTTTTTTAAATTATATATATAAAAACAAAAGTATGTCTGTCTGTCTGTTTGTCCTTCATGCATTACTACACCATTCATCCGATCGCCATGAAACTTTGGGAAGTTGTTGAGTACACTCCCGCGAAGTTTTCTGGCATAAATTATTTTTAAATATCGGCACCCCCCGGGCCCTCATAATCTTTCGAATACTGATGTACGCACCAGACGGAAAAACAAGAAATTGTGTATCCGCAAGCACTCGAATAAATAAATAGAATTAAAAAACCATTCATCCGATTGCCAGGAAACTTTGGAAAGTTGTTGAGTACACTCCCTCGAAGGTTTCTGGCATAACATTTTTTAAATATAGGCCCCCCAGGGCCCTCATAATCTTTCGAATACTGATGTACGCACCAGACGGAAAAACAAAAAAACGTGTATCCACAAGCACTCGAATAAATAAATAGAATTAAAACGACACTTTGAAATGTTTTCCATATTAAAATGAATATGTTTCAATAAAAACAACACAATGTAAATTGAATGTTATCATAACGAGTTTCCTTGAATTTCCTTTCTTCGGAGATCGCCACAACGCGCGACGGGTAAGCTAGTATGTATATATAAATGATCAGTATATTTCTGTAACTTTTCCCATCATGCCTCTTTGGGGAGTGGCCTCCCAGGAAAGCTAGTACAGGGCCACAACATACAATATTATACATCTAAATCCACAGGTCTCCCTATTCAGCTCAACAGCTTTATTATAACAAAGTCCTGCGAGAATACGAGGTATATTATTCAAATGTGCAGGGCATAGTGAAAGAAACATAAAGTCCTGTGAGAATACGAGGTATATTATTCAAATGTGCAGGGCATAGTGAAAGAAACATTAACTGTGAAATTGTAAGAGGCTTAACAATGGGTTCTAGGTGAGTTAGCTTCCAACAGCTCAGTCAGGAGTGTGCATAGGGAAGGGAGGGGTGGTCGGGGGGTTACCCTCCGGGAAGAAAATAGCGCATTACAGTGGGACACAGCCGTGCCCCATGTGTCACATCATACAACCAAGTCTCTCTGGACAACAGGCATGCCCTCACTCCTATAATCTAATTCCTCCAGGGGTCTAGGCGGCTCCCCATGCATGCTCTCAATCACTCCCCTTGTCCCATCTTCAGATCTCGAGCCCGGCGAATGGAGGTGAATCAGTACTCCCGGGGTTGTCAAACATATCCACCACGTCCGTCCATAGCAGAGCTATTGGTCGTCTCCGTCTAACAGCAGCTTCCCATCTTGCCAACACTGGGCTGCATGCAGACTTCCATGTCATGGATATCTGCCTCTTGGTTAATATAAAAGCCATTTCAATAAAATGTTTTCCTACTTTCTGTTGGGCGGGGTAGGACAATATTTTCACCGAGTCCCTGTCTGTAATTGCCCTACCCAGGACACCTTCCCATTTTTGTTGGGTAGGACTCAGATTCGTTCGCACCATCCCATTCAGGGCACCAGGTAGCCATGTGACAAGATGTCTGCTTTCACCCAGGGATAGCCATAAATATTGAACATCATTGGTCTGGGATTCTTCCACTGTGGGTCCCCAGAGTGCCGTTAAAGAATGGGTCAGTGCCTCATAGGTACGGAATTGCCCAGCGGGCAACTCACATTATCCTACTAGGGTCCCCAGCGGCATGAGGGTGGAGGCCTCATAACAGTCACCTATCGTCACTAATCCTACCTCCATCCATGTTGTTAGGTGTGCTCCGGTCAATTAGGCTGGGGTCTCCCCCGTGGTAGGACCCCCAGTGGAAGCGATGGGGCATACTGGGCGCCCATCTTCGTCCTTCAGACACAGCACTACCAGCACTGCAGAGCAGTCGTTAAAAGTACCCCGGCTCTTCCCAGCCCAGGTCTCTGCTGCAGCAGGCGGGCCAGGAGCACCCCCTGGTTTGGTACCATCCCCAGACATACAATTATTGCCTTCCAGCGTGGCTGGCATAATCCACTGAAGCTGGGCAACCAGGTTATATAATTCAAAGTCCGGCATGCTCAGGCCTCCTTCCAAGGCAAGTCACCTCAGAATTTCTACGGACACCCTAGGTTTCCTGACATCCCAAATAAGTTCTCTCAGTAACAAGTCCAATTGCTTTAACCATTGGTCCCACAACCAAGCTGGGAGATTAGTAAAGAAGTAAAGATCCGAGGCTACAAATGGGATGCCTGGTCTTCACCTTGGGGATGCCCAGTAGGGGTAATCTCGCAGGGAAAGGCCAGGACGGGTTCCCAAAGCAAGCGCCTTGAGACCTTACGGTGAAAAGGCGCTATATAAGAACGTATGATTTATGATTTTTTTATTTTTACAAATCTTTTTGGTCATCGCTATCCATGACATAATTAGGAGTCGAAGCGAGCGCCAGAAAACTACACTTCCTTCAGGGAGCTCACCCCCCCCATCCCCCCCCCAATCCCCCCCAAGTTGCTCTCCCGCATGTCCTCCAGGGAGTGGTAATTGCTCACAACAATCATGCAGAAACACACACCACTACATGCCAACACAACAAATGTCATACATCCACAGCTACAATTTACCAATGCATTACATTGTGACTGCAAGAAAATGGTAATTCAGTCATGCATACTTTTAACAAACAAAATAAACAGTTGGCTCAAACGCATCACATTGCAATCGTACTCGGGTAATAGCAGAGGAGAAACAGCTACCATCACGTACCCAGAAAGACACAGTTTACACTCCAACAAAACAGACATTGTACATCCAAACACAAACCTTTCTAAATACGCACATCTACTAACTTGAGCAACCATCATCCACCCAAACTGCTGCCATTCAACAGTGATCATTCGTGCCATTTCAAAAAATCCATCACACCGTATATAGCCTTTTAAACATCTATCAACACAATTGATAAGTCTATAAATCACATCTCATCACAAGCTTTAAGAATAGCCGGGTTGGAAGTTAAGGTTGACTTAGTACGGTGGGGTTGCAACAGGATCTGAAAGTAGCACCTTAACTCGAGAATTGCTAAGATTTTGAGTTTTATGCCACTAGAGACACATATGTGGACCCCATTACAACTGTAGCTTTTTATGGCATTGCACTTCGACTAGTAGCGATCTAATATGCGGTTCTATAAAAAATGTTCTCTCCACTGTTAAAAAGAAAACCGAAGCACATTGTAATATAGACCTTGCCAGTAGATAAGGATTGCCAAATCCTGCCGGCCTGTTTGCATCCTTATCTCTTGCAAGGCCCCTTTGTCTTCTGTCTTTTCTTCACCTTCACAACACTAGGGATCCTACTTTATGTTTGTATCTGGTGATTAATAACAATCATAGGACTCGGACTCCCATCACCTGTACTGGGGGTGCTCATTAAATCCAACAATATTTTAACCAAATGTGTCACCTGAACCTGCGACCACTCAGCCCAAATTGGGTTAAAATCCTTATTACACTGAACAAAGCCCATTTCTGAAGAGTACATTTTACTGAGTAATTTAAAGACCTTGTTCCTGCCTTTTTTTTTTTTTAGTTTAAGAAATTATTATTGAGTATTTTAAAGATAATAACAGTACACATGTTATGACTTTTCGGAAAACAGGCAAATAATACGTATAAATAAGGAATACATAACATATGCACTAAAACCTAATTAGATTGATAAGAGGGATATAAAAGACAGAGAAAGAAGGAGATAGGAAAAAGAAGCAGAAAGAGAACAAAAAAAATGAAGATAGAGAAGAAAAGAAAAAAAGAAAGGGAAGGGGAAGAATAATAAAAGAAAAGCAAAGGAGAGATGTCTGTGGGAATAAATAGAAATCATTCAAGAAGGAGAATTAGAAGACAAATAGGATGTGAAAGGAAGCCAAAGAAGATCAGATTTAATTTTTAGGGGAATAGAAGAAGAGGCAGCAATAGAGATCCTATGTTCATCGCATACAAAATTCCACCAGGTATGAACAGAAATCTTAGAATTATCTTTCCAACACGATAGAATGACTTTGAATGCAATAGAGATGAACAGGTCTAACAATCTGGCAGAAGGAGATAAAATATCAACATCATCAGATAACGAGCCTAGAAAAACATTCTGTAAGGATAACTGAGCGGAACAAGATAATATGCGCATACAAGTCCTCCAAACCTTCTTCCAAAATGAAAGAACAAGAGGACATGCATACAATAAGTGTTTAAGTGTTCCAGACTCTTTAGAACATGACCAACACAGTGTAGATGAAGTTTTGGAAAACTTATGAACAGTAACAGGTGTAATTATGACTCTATGATAAATAAAAAACAAAGATTGAGTAATTCGAGCAGCAATAGATGTCTTAAATAAGTTAGACCAGATACGATCCCACAGCGAAACAGGGAAATTAGTATCCAAGTCACATTCCCATGCAATCTCAGCAGGAGATTTGAGACGATCACCAACAGTCGAAGTCAAAATTGAATAAACATGAGCAGCTTTGGGTTGATGGCTGGAGAATAAAGGATATAAAGGGGAGGTAGGGGTAAAAGAAGGAAATGTAGCTGGAGGTGAAAGGGAGGGTAAATGAGATAGAATAGCAGATGTTATAATATTGTATTCATTAATTGAGGAAGAGGGCAAGTCAAATAAGGTTTGTAATTGCAAAAAGGGAAGGAGAGAGCCATCAACAAAGAACTGATAAACAAATACAATATTCTTTTCCTTCCAGTGTTTGAAATAAAATGTTTTACCTTTGTAACGAAGGTATTTGTTATACCATACAACTGAAGCTAAAAAACATTGCAATGGGGAAAGGTGAGAGGAAAATACATTGGATAACACAGTTTGGGAATATTTTAGAATAGGAAAGTTGGTCAAGAAAGAACACTTTGACATAAAAACAGTATGCTGAAAGGAAAAATCCTTCAAAAGAGAGCGTTCAAGGAGAACCCATGCAGGTATGGGAGTATCCTGAAAGTCATAAGCCAAAGAAAAAGCTTGTCTAATCAGGAAGGCCAAATGATATGAGTTAAAGTTAGGGAAACGAATGCCACCTTCGGATTTGGGGCGCATCAGCTTATGCAAGGCTATACGAGGGTGTTTGTTATTCCATAGGAATTTGGAGCAAAGATAATTTATACGGGAGAAATGAGAAAGGGGAATTTTAAAGGTGAGCATAGAGACAGTATATAAAACATGTGGAGCAATCATCATTTTAATCGTGTCTAAACGACCCCACCATGAGAGAAATAAGGGTGACCAACTTTGAAGAAGGGATTGAAGTTTCTGTGTAAGAGAGGTAAAGGTAAGCTTGAGGGTTTCTTTCAGGGAAGGTGCAAACCAAATACCCAGGTATTTAATTTTGGTGGGACACCACGCAAAGTCAGTATTATTAAACATGATTTGATAACATAACGCGTTAAGTGGTAACACTTCAGTTTTGTATAGGTTCAGTTTATAACCCGATATAGAGGAATATAAACTGACCTCCTCCAAAAAAGGGGGAAGAGAGGATTCAGGGTTGGACATATAAACCAGCACATCATCTGCATAAGCTGACAATTTAATTTCAGTAGAGGATAACTTAAAACCAGAAATCTTGGGATTAGATCTAATTCTTTCTAGGAAAGGTTCAAGACATAAAATAAATAATAGGGGGGATAAGGGGCATCCTTGTCTAGTACCTCTAGTCAAGGAGAAAAATTTTGAAAATTGATTGTTAACAAAAATACTAGCACGAGGTGAGGAATAAAGGAGTTTGACCATTGAGATAAAAGAAGGACCGAAACCAAACCATTGTAAGGTATGGAACAAAAATTGCGAGTTGATGCGGTCAAACGCCTTTTCAGCGTCTAAGGAAAGAGCTGCCAGGGGGACTTTAAGTTTTTTACTGTGAGAAATGACATTGGAGAACATGCGGGCGTTATCAGCAGCAAGTCGACCTTTTACAAATCCTACCTGATCAGTTTTGATTAAACAGGGGCTAAGGGAGTCAAGACGTAAAGCCAAAATTTTTGCAAAAATCTTACAATCATAATTGATTAAAGATATAGGGCGATAATTTTTACATTGGGAGTGATCCTTGTCAGGTTTGGGAATGATAATGATTAACGCATCCAAAAAGGAACCAGATGCCTTCGCACCCAAAATAAAAGAGTTAAAAAGTTGCAATAGTTTTGGAGCAAAACAGTGTGAAAAGAGGATTAAAATTCAACGGGAAGGCCATCAGGACCAGGTGCCTTGGATTTTTTAAGCAAATTAATGGCCCGAGTCACTTCTTGGATAGTAATGTCTTTTTCCAAGAGAGCAAACTCTTCTGGGATGGCTGGGGGAGAAGGAAGACCTTCAAAAAAGGATGTTAAATTAACATCAGACGGATGCGTATCATCAGTATATAAGGATTGGTAATAATTATGAAAAACTTCAGCGATATCTTCATCCGCTGAAACTAGTTTGTGTAGAGAATCATTAAAAATAGGACCTACATTTTTACGTTCTGACTTTACTTTCAAATAATGTGCTAGCATTTTCCCCGCTTTATTTTGGCCACCATGAAATTTGGACTTAATTTTGAGAAGAGTGTTACAAGCTTCATTAGTAATAATCTTATTCAGTTCTGTTTTGGCAAAAATTAAATCTTGAAGGGATGAAGGGGATTTAGAAGAAACGTACATATGTTCTAGGGTTTTGATTCTCTGAAGTTGATCCTCATATTTTTTCCTGTTGAGTTTCTTTTTGTTAGCCACATAGGAGATAGTAAACGCCCTGAAAGCAGCCTTAAAGGCATCCCAGTTGTTAGGAATGGAGGTGTCAGAGGGATTATTAAAGGAGAAAAATTCTTCAAAAAATTCCACACTTTTCTTCATATAAACAGGGTCAGATAGTAGAAAGGAGTTACATTTCCAACGACTGAATTTGGAAGAGATAAGGGAAAGGTCAAGTGAGGTAAAAACAGGGGCTTGGTCAGAAATAAATATGGAGCCAATCACACAATTTTGGATTGAGGGGAGTAATGATTTACTAACCATAATATAGTCAATCCTAGAGCGGGTGTGATGAACAGTAGAAAAAAAGGTATATTCCAACACATCAGGAATACATAATTTCCATGAATCAAATAAAGGACGCGAGGCAATGGCCGATTGAAAACACTTATGGGACTTATCGGGTTGAAACTTACTGGAAGATAGTCTATCAGAGAAAGGGTCTAACCATTGGTTAAAATCACCGGCAATAATGAAGTCAGGGGAATCAATGGAGGAAATCAAAGTTTTAATATTGTTCCAAAACTTAGGGTCAGGACGTGTCGGACCATAAATATTTAACAACACCAGTGTCTTGTTATGGATAATCAGCTTAGCCATTGCCCAGCGTCCTTCATCATCATTTTGAGTAGATATAATGTGTACATTTAAAGCTTTATGAAATAGGATAGCGACCCCCCCTTTTTTATTAACAGCAGGAGAAAATACAACTCGGCCCACCCACTGTCTGTTCAACTTTAGAGATTCAACATCAGAACAATGCGTTTCTTGAAGGAAAGCAACCTGTGAATTAAGTTTAGATAAATGAGACAATACCTTTTGACGCTTGACAGGATGACCAAGACCTCGCACGTTCCAGGAGACAAATTTACAAACCATGGAGGGATGAGGAGATGGGCGACACATGAATGGAACACATGGCAAGGGAACAACTACGAAAAAGGGGAATAACAGAGACAAAAAACACATGAGGTGGAGATTCCCAGAAAACTCTCTGCACAAAAACATGACTGACTACGATTCAAAAAGGACACCATGAAAGAAAACAATCGAGGAAAAGACCGCATAGGAATAGAGAAACAAAGAACAAATAAAAAGAAGAAAAGGCAATCTAGAAAAGAAGAAAAAGGGAGAGAAAGAGAAAAAAGGAGAGAGTAAAGAAGCAGAGGAGATAGAAGCGAAAGAAGAATAAACTGATCAAGGCACAGCAGCCTGATCGGAGAAAGATAGAGCAAACGAAACGAAGGAGGCATGGATACACCAGACAGGGGACTTGTCCCCACGAGCAACCAGTAAAGGACACAAATAGAAAAAGAGAGCAGAATGTAAGAGCGAAGCCTCATGAATGAGAACAAAGATCATATGTAAGACATAAAAGAGGATGAAAAGAAGACGAGAATAGCTGCAGTATAGGAAAAAGAGGAAGTCAGCAGGAGGAACATTAGATGGCACTGGCACTGTCCATATTCGAAGGAGCAACACTCTGAAGATAAGCATGGAGCTTTTGAGGATCGTCATAAGAGGAGGTGCGACCATTGTGCGTGATCTTGCAAAAGCATGGATGAAGGATGCCGTATTGAATGTTGAGCTGTCGCATGAGAGGACGAAGGTTCAGAAATTCCTTGCGTCGGGCATTTGTCGCTGATGAAAGATCTTGTGAAATAAAAATGTTATGGCCGGACCATTGAAGGCGTCTCTTGAGTCTGGCGGCTTTTAAGACAGACATCAACTCCGTGAATTCTAGGAAAAGCATAATAATGCCACGAGGTTTACTAGAGTTCGAGTTTAATGCGGCCCAGACGGTGTGCCCTCTGGATGTTAAGGGGGTGTGTCTCAGGTTGGAGGTTCAAAAGTTCCTGTAAAAATTTGCGTATGAAAGTCACCATGTCAGGCCTTCCAAATTTTCCGGAACACCATAAACACGTAGGTTATTTCTCCAATTACGATTTTCCAAATCCTCTGTATGTAGCTTAAGCTTATGGATCTCTTGTTCCAATAGTGGAATTTTAACTGAAGCATCCTGGATGTCGCTCACTCTTTGCTCCAAGATTAAAACCTTGCTCTCCATAAGCACCCAGCGATCCTCAATTTGCTTGAGACGAGCATTAGTAGCAGACATGAACGGTTGGAGACCTCGGACTTCCTCAAGAATGGAGTCTAACACCGGGTTTGGTGAAGATTTTATGGGGGAAGGCGGGTCATTTATAAGTCTTTTAGGTTTGGTACCTGTTTGAGATAATTTCGAAGCATGAGAGTCAGCTGCCATGTCTGCAATGATAAATAAACCAGAAAGGCTGGGTATGCAAGATTGACACAGCTCAGGTAAGTACGTGGTACGACTGAGATCAAAATACCACTTGAAGGCGAAGAAAAATGGCACTCAAGACGTCCCAAAGCACACGCACAGCAGAAATAGGACCTTGAGGAGAAATCTCAATAAAGATTCCTAAAAGGGCAGTGACAGAACGTAAGCGCCACCATAAGGAGTAACATAGGTGATTTCTTATTGAAGTATTAGCTCTGAAGGTATAACAACATTAGCAAAGACACTGCTTTGGTTGGGAGCATTCATGAGAATATCTTAAAACCAGCAGAGGAAGCGTTTCAAAATGGCGGCACGCATTCCTGTGAGGCACACACCGAACATGAGGAAAAGTGGCAAAGAACAAGCAGTGCCGGTCAGAAAATGCTATTACCTCCAAGAAGCAATTGTAGACAGCCCAGTGGTGAAGCGATATATTCAGGAATCCCTCATAGCAGTAGAAGAATCAAAATTTGAAAAAAAAAGTCAGACGGGAGCGCAGTGTCCCAAAATGGCGGCCGCTCGCGTCATAGAGAAGAGAGGAATTACCGTGGAGGATTAGAAACACCACCGCTGCATAAAAACATCCGGAAACAGCATCCTCATGTTCTCTGGATGTTCCGCCGTAGCTGCAGCCGTTTCAGGTCTGAGATGGACAGGGAAAACAGCTCTCACGGCATCCGCAGAGTAGGTCCATAGCGGAGCTCACGGAGAAGCCGTCCTCACCCGTCGGCACGCAAGCCACGCCCCCCCTTGTTCCTGCCTTTTAATCAAGCACAAGCAAAGAGAGAGTGAGAAGTAAAGGGCGATGAGGTGAGATGGGGAGGTGTAGGTCAAGTGAAGGACGTAGGCACAGTGTAATTAGAAGTTTTCCCCCCATGGCCTTATTGTACTTCCTGACTTATATTATCGTGGTCTAAACAGTGTCGTCTCAGTGCGTAGATGGCTTGGCTTTCCTCAGTGCACATCACCAGTAAAACCTTCTCTACACTGCTGCCCCATCACGAAAAATCTCCTCTCAAACAGAGCCATACCTACACGGGTGTCGTATCGCCAACAAAGTTACTACCCAGGCCTCTTGCTCTTTATGTGTTAGATTCCCACTTCCCTTCCAAACTACAGCTCTCCTGTTAGTGGCAACCTTTCTTTTCTTCCTAAGTCTCCAGCAGTTCGTTTGTTCCTTTTGTTAGTGAAGTGTTTTAGCAGCAGATCGCTTTCGACCCATTCATTCAAGAAACACAAATCCAGAGCTGTCATTTATCGCCTCCAGGGGAACTTTATTGATTAAACTATTTGGGCTCGTTTTGCTGTCAAACCCATTAGGAGTTTTAGATCAGACCCATGCAGTACATGTGTTGCTTCAGTTTGTTTAAGTTAGCAGAAAGTTTCTCTTGAAATCCATTCTTTCTTTTTCCTTCCCCTATTGCTCATCAGGTTTACAGTTTTTCGCCTTCGGTTTCTCTTTTCTTGGCTCAGACAGTGTCAATGTAGTAACATAAGGGCTTGATGCGACCACAAAAAGGTAATTCAAAACGTCCTAAAGGTATATTGCAACTCAAAATTGCCTTACCGCCTCAAAAAGTACACCTTACAACGGATTGAGATTCTGGAGTGGAGGGTGGTAGGGGGGAAGGAGTGGAATCCATGCACAAAGTAGAAGGTGTATCTGAAGAACAGATTCCACCCTGAGCACCTGAATGCTGCACATGGGTGGAAGCATGCAGGGGTAATGGGGAATGCCATGCTCCCACCGATGTTATGCACAGGATGCTACTTTTCTAAATGCAGGATTCAGCTAATTTCACAGAATGGTCATTTTTGCGTTGCAAAGGATTTGTGTATTTTCTCAGCCAAAAAATGAAGGTCGAGTCACAAATCAGTTGGTGTGCAAAAACCCAGCCCAACCCTTTGTACATTGGACCCATAGTGCATTTGTCAACCCACGTATTCCTTTTGATATTATGTTTTTTAAACCATTTTAGTGGCATACATGTGGAAGACTTAGATCTTGTTATGCAATATAAGGGATTGTTGTATACTCATCTGTGTCATGTGCCTTGTGTTTCAGAGAATACGAGTCCTACATGCACCGCTGCAAGTGATACTCGTTGGTGGTTTGTAAGTGTAACTTTCTTTACAGTCTTTCAGCACTAGAGACTAGTTACTTTAGATGTACTAATCAAAGTCAGGTAACACTGCAGTAAACTGGCTGTGTTTATTTTAAAACGTCTTTCTCTTTGCTAAAAGTGGTGAGGAATTACTCCTCTTAGACTAATTATTAAACATACAGTAATTGGAAAACAACCCGTGCTGTTTACTCATAAAGGTCAAAATCTCTACCTCCTATATTTCAACTGCGATGTTTTGCAACAAAATGATGACCATATACATCTCGAGGTAATTAACCGCCCGTGAGCTTAAATCTCAAGCAATCATAGGCATCTTGCATATACATCACACCCGTTCATCTGTTTAGACTTATTGTAATCCTAGACACATGCTCCTTCACTTCTTTTAACTGGATAAATGTGCACTCCTTCCCTGAAAGATAAGCTTTGAATTTTGGGGGAACCTCCTGTGCCACAGATCTATCAGTAACTTCCTTAGCACCTGTAATTCCCCTCCCTGCCCCTCTGCTTGAAATGGGGAGGAACAGGGAGTTACACAAAATTTCTGAAAATAAAATCTTACAGTACTTATATTTGAACTTCTGGGAAGTTGTACATTAAAGATTCCTCATGCTGCACATTGTTCATGGTACGGTGCTATTTTGCGCATTTATGAGAATTTGACTACGCCTGTGTCTTGTTTCACATGTTGTGCTAAAGGTTTTCAGGTCAATTTGCAGGCCTTCGCTACAGCACCTGTTAGCATTCCCATGGTCCTTATGCTTGCAATGCTCATTGCTTTTCAGGTCTCTTTACTGTGTTTTCCATAGGGAGCATGGAGCCAGAAGCCCTCTGCTGCAGTTCCTAATTTTTCATGGCGAGGCAGCACCTGGTCTGTTGCTTGCTCCACTCACATCTACTAGAGTATCTTTGACACAGCAGTTGTCACCGACTATTCTCATTCTAAAAGCCCATAGTGAGTTCTTTTTACTATCCAATTTTGTATGCAGTGCTTCCAGAGACCGTAACCGTCTTCTCTATATTGGGAGCCCTGACATATGAATTTCTGTAGATCTCTTCCCTGTCTGTTAGCTGGCGTACTTGAGTGGCATGGCAGTCACAAAATATTTCTGATGGAAACGTCTTCTTGCAGAAATAGATTCCTCGGCTCTTGAATATCCTCCAGGTCCAGACTGGATATGGAACCAGCCGATCTCTACCCCTACCAGATGGTGTCATGCAGCTTCACCCACCCAGAATGCGATGCCACCAGGACATAACTAGGACTGGGGCTGTGGCGTCACACCCTGTTTTGTAAGCCTCATTGACCTTGGAACGGAGCTCTTTGTTGTGTTTCATTGATGAAATTCCACAGCGATCAACAGCAACTAGGAGGTCAATGTCTCAACTTAGATTTGAACCCTACTGCAGATGCAGTAAAAAAAATCACATTGTCACTACATATAGTGTCTTGGATTTGACTATGATCCCTTGAACTGCAGTTGTACTTTGATATACCCAAATGCCACTAGGGAGTTGGAGGTCAAGCTATTTTTAGCCGAGCCTCTTAGATATACACACAAAAGTGGTCCCATTCTCCAAATAAGTCTCAATACAGGAACAATGATGCAGAAGCCACAAAACACTGACTAATCCATCACTAGAAGAAGGAGAGGAAACATTTCTTCTCCCAGAGCCATTCAAAGACTCAACACTTTAATACATGCACTGCTTTCACCTTCGAAAATGGCTGGTGATAGTGGCAAAAGAGACAGTTTGTAGCTATTTGATGATGCCCCTCTGGAAGAACACCTCAAAGCCAGCCTAAAGGTTCACCAGGAATTAGAAACGTTTCTGTTCCGATTCCGATGTCCGACTGAGACTATGGACACACAAAGGACAATGATGTGAATGAAGGATGAGCACCTCCTTGTTACACAGTAGCTGTTTTTTTCCCTGACATATCCCAAAGGGGAACATCTTTACCACTCATCCACCCACCCCCTTTTAGAAGAAAGTTGTTCCTTCAACTTAGTGGGTCACAAAGCAGCTGAAGCGCTAGAAATACCTATACCCAGTGCTGAAATAAAGTCAGTATGTTGACTGAAATCCTATAGCCACCTTCCGCAGTTTCAGAACACCTATGTCCTTTCAGCGGGGCACTTTTCTGACTATCTGAAAAAAAGAAACTAGTCAGACCCGGTAGAGATGAAACCTTGACCAGAGTTTGGTGGTTCAATTCCATCTGCCAAATTGAACGTTGATGCTTTTCCTATAGCTCCCCTAGACCGTGAGTCCAAAAGATTTCACTCTGTGGGCAGTCTTTGCATCAAGAAGGCTGACCTTATGCACAGCCAACAACATATGTCTTCTGGGCTATTACATCTCCCCCTTGTGGGAAATGCCATAAATGATGGTAATATGCCCCCCTGAACACACGAAGAAACCATTTTAAGACTTGATCAACGACTCCCTGGATGTCTCACAAACAAATCTTGAGTTGAGACCTGGGATCCGCCAACACTATGGCCCAGTCCATGGTCGCAGCAGTATTTTGGCTATCATTCTTGGATGCATTCTACGGGCTTCTAGAGAGATGTAACTTGAATGGACACGCCTTTCAGTGGCTAGTAGCTTTTCAGGAACTCCTCCCTAGAAGTTTTCAAAAACAGTTGTGGTGCACCATGCTCACTGTGACTGGCCTCCCTGATGCTACAGTTACTCCTGACCACAACTGTCACGTCATCAGCACCCGTCCAAGTTGAATCAGAAACCACAATATATGTACGACTCATTTTGTGACTTTGGTACATCTAGGGGATACCAGCAACAGCAGCAGTCCACTCCCTGCTGAATCTTTTGATGGATCTGCTGCCTCAAAACCTTTTTGATTTACTCCATCTGCAGCACAGGTATCTGGTGGAGGTGTGATTTCCAATTTCTCCACCAGCTGAGGGAACATAACATCAGACCGCGTGGTCTTCCCACTTATCGCAAGATCTACGTTTTCCACCAGGATGTCTTCCCTGGTACCTCGATCTGGGAGGCAGAGCTTATTGCCGTGCCGAGCAAAGGGGCTGAGAAAGTGGCACCCTTGCAGAAAAGGGCTAAATGATATTGCCCCCTTTAATTCTGGGTCCCCAAGAAGGACAGAGACTTGAGGCCATCCTGGAACTCCGTTCCCTGAGCCTGTTTATGTGGCAGGACAAGTTGGCCTGACAAATTCAGTGTAAGTATTTATCAAGGCGCTGGCAGAGGTGGCGGCTTCCATGTATATCTTTACTCGGCTGACTGGTAAAACTGGGTCAGTTACACTGGTTACATAACATCTTCAGAGAACTATAACTCTCCTGCAGAATTTAGCCTTTAACGGCAACACCTAGAGATCTCACAGGCACGCTGCCTCTGCTTGACGCTCAGTGGGTGACTACTGCTCCTGGAAGCAGAAGCAAGTTTTGTTTCCCAGCATACTTGATGCCCATCCAGCTGTGGGCACACAGCCTCTCACAAGCTGTTCCACTGCTCCTGTGTCGCTACAGATGGACAAAAAAATCAGACCGCACATGTTCCCTGATTAGCTTCAATCACCTTTTCTCATGGGAGCGGGTAACATTTATTTTGGCATTTTTTTGTCTCTGTGGCACATACAAAACTGCACTTTTCTCCCTTCATCAGGCAATCACAGAAAGGAATACTGCTGTCTGGGGTGGTTGTTGATAGAAATTGTTAGACTGCTCGAAAATTGTCTTATGCTTCTTAAATGCTCATTTTTTCTCTGTTTGCAGCTTGATCTTCATGGTGCCAGTTGCCTGTTCACTGTTCCCCCAAAGATGGTAGTAGACTTTTGTTTTCCTTTTTCATTTATTTTATCATTAATGTAAGACGCAGTCTGTCCTAAAATGAGCATGTTTTACAGAGAGAAGCCTTCTGGCTGTCGTAGCGATTACTAGAGTTAAACAGTTAATACAACATTAGTCCAAATTAATGCCCAGGTTTCACCACCTACATAATTAGCGTGGAGAGCTTCTGTGATGCTCTTAATGTTGCTTCTACGTTTTTCTAATTTAAAATGATGTGTATGGCTCATCTGTAGAGCTATAAACGTATGGCTTTCATTCACAATTTGTGTAAGACCCCTCATTTCAGCTTTGATTACTGGTGGGGTGTATAGTTTCTAATGGAGCCAAGTCTTCCATACCTGCTTTTTCTGTCAGTGAAGCAACATGTCTTCTGGGCATTTCAACTCACTGTCTTTGGGTTTTGTTAAAACAGCTGTGATTGGTTACAGCTTAGAATGTGCCTCTGTCAAGCATGTATTAAACTTGTGGTTATTGTGGTGGTAAATGGCAGATTTTGTTTAAGGGATACCTTTATTGTGAAAGAACCCGCCATTTTTCTTCAGGAAAATCTCTGGTACAGAATGTATTGAAGATCTCTTTCCTAAATGAGTTTGGGAAAAACATTGATTGATGTGGGAAGCCTTGAAATGAACGCAACCAAAGAAACACCCTCCACTATAGCTACAGTCTGAAAAGACACCCGCCCTTTGACGTATCATCCACATTTTTAGGTTTCGCCTGGCGTTGCAACTGCGTAGCAGTTGCTCCGCCCACGGCGAAATCTCATGTTCCTACATTTGGCTTTGGTTCCGCCTCTGTCTCCCATTGGCTAGCTCCATAAATGGAGGCTAGCCATTGGGAGACAGAGGCTGTCAATCACGCTTTCTCGTGAAAACGCGATTCGGGGGCGTTTCTCTGTGTTTTTTTAAGTCCCGCCCCTTTGTCCTGGGCCACGCTGTGATTGGCTGCCGGCCCGGGACACCCCCATGACGTCATTCCCGGGCCGCGCTGTGATTGGCTGCCGGCCCGGGACCTGACTTGTTAATACATCTTATTCAAAATGGTTGTGGTTTGTTCTCTTTTTGCCTTCGTGTTAACTGCTTTATGTATCATTGACTTGCATGGTCTACTATTTTAAATTCTTACACAGCTGACTGCGGCCACATTCGTGGTGCTAGCCATCTGCTGTAGGTAGGGTCCGCCTTGTGTGTCCGTATGTCTACTTATGTTTGTGCTTATGTACTGTTGAACTTGAACTGTAGAGGAGGGCTATAACTGAACAGGAACAAAGTATTACCTAATAGGGATTGGGCATGTAAAATGGGCCCGGCTCCTTTGCACCCAGGTATGTCTCTCCACAGTCGATATCCGCGGCTTGCGCTTTGGTGGTAATTGTTAGTGTGGTATGAGGCACATGCATGGGCCTCTTTAGCTTCCTGCAGGGACCTGTGCTAATGCTTTGCATTTTGATATTCAAAAATCTTTCATGCACACTGCTGATCATTTTTTGTTGTTGTTGGAAGTTACTGTGGAAAAAATTGACCCCCACCGTAACATAAACTGTGAGCTGCTGACAATGGTTACTGAGCAACCAGTTGGAAGCAAAGGTCTCGTCATGAAGCCAAAGCTTGGCAAATGTCTGCTGCACGCTGTCTTTCATATTGCGGCCACACACTGTGCATCACACAATTAGGCTCTTCCTGTTGTCCAACGCTCTCTTTAATAATTTTGCGCATGCTGCTGTCAGCGGCATCTACGGTGCATTTTCT
Organism: Lissotriton helveticus; assembly: GCF_964261635.1. NCBI lineage: Eukaryota > Metazoa > Chordata > Amphibia > Caudata > Salamandridae > Lissotriton > Lissotriton helveticus. The sequence continues at coordinate 1,087,022,281 of NC_136065.1, forward strand.
GGTAGTAGATATTTGCTTACCGAGTTCTATTAAGCACTGAGGTTTTTTCACCGCCGATCTCAAGTGAGTCGTTCCCACGCTTCATTCTCAACCCATGTGGCGTTAACCAACAGGATGAGTTTCTAGACGTTTCTAATTTGTGTGCTGCTTTGTTTACCACAGGCTTCTCTTTGCTCAACTGAACGATATGCCAGTCATATTTATCTATGCAGATTAGATTTTTTTCTCCATTATTTGACTTTAAAATGCCAGTGTATTCTATACCGTGGAGATACACTTAATATTGTGTATTTAATGTCAACATTGTTACCAAGTATGAAGATAAGAAACAGTGCTGTTTGTTGAATTAATAATGCAACGTCTACGAGTCGAGTGGTGCAACTAAACACTATAGTTAAAAGACATTAAATGGATGCCGAGGGGTGGCGATTATCTGTTTAAGTGCTACAGAGTCTCCACATGTGTAGACCTAGTCTGTCAAGGCTCCCTTAGGTAGACATGGTGGGATTGTGGTGGAGCAAGAGGAGTGCAAGCTGTTAGGAGACAAGGGCTTAAAAGATGGAGTAGCAAGTCAAGTGTTTTGTATTCAGGTGCATTCCTTGCTTAGCTTTGTCTTGCAAGTACTGTGAAACCATGCTGCGCCTGTAATGTGTAAGGGTTTTGTATGTGAGAGCATGCTTTACTTAGCTTTTTCTCGTGAGTAACCTGAAACTGTGTGACACTGCTAATTCATGAACAAGCGCATACTTTGCTCTGCTTTTCATTGCAAACAACTCAACACAAGTCACACACTAATGTTTGCTTATCTGCAGAAAGAACAGACAACATGATCCGCAATACTTTTATATTTCAGTCCAACCAAATGAGTGCATTTTTATAAATGCACTCTTCAATGATTGTTTGTCATTTTTATGACACAAGCGAACACAATGATACAACATTAAGACACACATCGGTTAAAACGTTCCAAAGCGGAAATGTGATATAAATTGTGTTTGCACTTTGAGAAAGCTCAGTAACATTGTTTCTACACAGTGAGAGTTTGGCAATTGCTGCCACGGTTCGAAACAGTACACCCTGGAACATGCGCATTGACTGTCAATAAAATAACTTTCAATAAACAAGCATTTGCAATGCAACAGGTCTCGCATTTACATGAGTTTGAGCTAATGGCATTGTAAATGACAATGTCTTTTATTTATGTTTTGTTTTTTGAAACGTAAATAAAACTCTTTGTCATTTACAATGCCAATAGCTTAAACTCGCGTAAATGCGAAACCTATTGCATTGCAAATGCTTGTTTAAAGTGGTGTGTGATGTAAGATCTCTACTAGTACAGGTCAAAGTGTTCCATCACTGCCACGTGGACACATGAAATAAAGACCACATCTTTAAAGTGATTGACTCAAGTCTCCCCCCCCCCCCCATTACTTATTTAAAAAAAAAATACTACATGTCTAGTGAGAATAATGCATTGCGTCCTTGTTGTGCAGACATCATGTGATCTGGGTCATGAGTTATTTCAGATTCTCTGTGTGCCATTGTTCCTGTTGCAGTCTCCAACTGTTCTGAAGTGTTTATGTGCTAAGTTTTGGTTTGTGAGGTTCCTCGCTGTTATATTTGGGCAGGGGTGAAACTAAGGCAGGCAGCCACATTTGCGAGTCCATGTGACTGCCGGAGCACTGACCACCAAAATTACTTTTTTTAATTGCTTTGTTTCTTAGTGTCGCTATAAAAGTTTACTCCAACGCTTTATCAAGGGGGCCAATTATAGTTACTTAAAGTGTGAGAATTGGGGAGACATTTGTATAAACATTCATTGATTCTTTCCTGTCTTTTAGTTCTTTGGCCGTGAATAACCTGGAACCCCAGCTCAGGGACTCCATTTTAGCCCAACATGGAGACAAAGTTCGCTATGTCTATTTCAACAAGGGACTGTAAGGCGCTGCCTGTGACACCTGCCAGTCGAAGACTCCCAGGCACCGGAGTAGGACAACGAGTGACAGCCCGCAGTGCTGTCAGCAGCAGTCTTTCATTCCGAGAGCCTGCGAAACTAGGTCAACCTCTTGTAAGCCCCGCCTTAAACCGCCACATTCAGCAACTTCTCATATACCTCACACAATGTTACACAAACCTGGCTTGTTGGGGGCGGTGTTCTTCTCTGTCTCCTTCAGAAACATTTGACTTCCGGAAACCATGAAGTGTTCAGAGCACTGCTGGAGCAGTCAGCCCTGCCAAAGACACCGGAACTGAAAATCCAGATTCACCCTCTGTGCAGTGCTTTTTCCTGAAAAGAGACCACAGATCCAGCGCCAAGAGGCAGTATCTTTAGTGGAATGTGCTTTTCAGTGTCACCAATATGCTTCAACCGCCGATCATTTAAAAGAGATGTTTTACTTTTTATGAACCGCTTTGCTGCCACTTTTAATGTTGTGTTGCTCGAGCAGTCACACGTACAGGGTACTATTTGCATAATGTTATTGTTTTAGCGACTGGCACCCCAGTCCTTATTGTTACAAATACAGGAATCTCTTCTTAAGAATACACTGCTCTGCTAGGAGGCAGCCGCTTTATCAGGCGATGGATGCATTTTTATTTAGAAACTTTTTCTGTCGGAGAGGTTTTTGTCTTTTAAATTGGACCTGCGGTCTTAACCTCAAAGACCAGCCAGATTGGAAAGTGTTACAAAGTCATTGTGTTACTTTCACTGATTTTCGCTTGGTATTGCACTTCTCTACCGCCTCCCTGAAGGTGTTCCTTCTGCAATGTCGGCTGATCGCAGCTGCTGCACTTCATTCCAGCTTTCAATTCAAGGTTTGTACCATGCAAGGATTTTTACTGGTTACCACAAACTGAATAAACACAATCTTGCTGAATGAGATTCTGAAACTGAGTCACTAATTGAATAAACTATATTTAACAGTAACCGTACCATAAACACTTGCAGAGCCTTAAAACTGTTGAGTAAAAGTAACTTTGGCATAAAACAGTCACTGACTGCCGACATTCTGCTCACTGATGTACCCAAGCCTCTGCAGTGCTCCCAGTGGTGTTCAAGGGCTGTCAGTCTCCACTCTCAAGCCTTGCTCGGGTCACCCCATAAACCCTAGCTTGCATCTGTCGCTTTGCAGGGTTAGACACAAAATGTTTAGTAGGCTACTTCTCTGCCAGAAGAAAACTGACCAGTCTTGCCTCGTATCACCCTACTGACCTGTTCCCTCCAAGCGAGTCCAGCCAGCATCGTACATCCCAGAGGCCCTGGGAGTGCTGTGTAAAAATGGAGTGGCTTTCTCCAGCCTTCCATAGCCCTCTTTTTCCTGCTTTTACTCCAATTTTAGGTCAGGCTGTGTGTAAGTCCTTCTATGTACCACTGAGGAGGGAAGCTCCCCTGTCTCTGACCTAGCTTGACATCCTTGCCACAGGTATGAATACGTTTGCCACCATCCTAAATTGAGAATGAATAGGGAGCAAGAAATGTGATGGCACAGACATTATTAGATCATAAAGTTGATAGATTGCAGGGTAGTGAATGCATATGCGCTAGAAGTAGGGGTTGGGGCGGGGGGCGCGGCAGCACTCCCAAAATAACCATGCTGGAGTTCCAATGGCTAATGGGCAAAAAAAATGGCTTTATATGTTGTTTTTATCTTGTCAAATTTGCTGTACTGTTAAAGACAAAAGTCACATGTCAGGAGATGTCTTCTGATGAGTTGCTGCTTACTCTTTTACCATGGAGATTGGTATTTACTGTTCTTTCTCCTATTGCAAAGTGAGAGGATTTTGTAAAGTGAACAATGTGGCAATCTTGCAATGGTACCGGGAGTGTGGAAGTGAAGGCAGCAGAATGTTGGGTTATTTTCTGACACTCAACAAAATGTAAATGCTTGTAAATGAACGGCACACATAGTTAAACATATATCAGCAGGTAGGAAAGCACAAAGTTAGTGCTTTTTTGTAATTCTAAAATGGGATAGAAACAAAGCTTTTAATAGGATCATAACAAATCGAGACACTACTTGGTGATGTGCTGAGGCTTGATTTCTTGTTGAAGCCCGATTTACACACGTTGTTTGTGTGCTATATAGTTTTATCTATGTTTGTGCAAAGTTAGTGACCATTTTAATGGAAAATGCGTTGTCTGTAAGTAACGATGAGCTACCAGACCAGGCTTTAGTAATATATTTGTGACTGTGTGCTTCAAAATTCACCATCAGCTACCTTCTACACCCTTACAGCGCTCATGCTGAATGAGCACAGCTCATTTGCTACGCTTGTTCTGTGTGTGATGCTTGGATTTTTCACAGTCAATATGAGTTCAGTGATGTAATATTGACCCCCCCTGTGGTGCAGCACCCCCATACTGAAAATTGTTTCTGCACCACTGAGTTTATGGGTGCTAAGCAAGGGGGAAGGGCAGCGACCTAGTGTTTTACCTACTGGAACATACAGGTTCCAGAAATAAGTAAAGAACCGCTCGCAAACTACTTCAAATAACATACAAATAATGTTTTCAGAATCATTCATGTCAAAAGTCGGTGCTTTACTGCCTTCTACTAGCCCCTTTCAGGTGAACTTCCATTGTGTTAAAATTCCAATTAAAACTTAAAGCCAACATATATTTTTTCATACAGATAGGTAGCTCCCAGAACTTCATCAGGGCTTTCTTATAATGTACACGTTCTAAAAGAAGGTTAAGTAGTTGGAAAACAAGGAACATCAGTAGGTGTATATGTAAGTGTAAAGCAAAGTAGCTTAAAGTGAAACAGAAGTGGAAGAGTAAAACATGTTGCCCACAAGTAGCTCAAGCCAGATGTGTAGTCAGACTTGTGGTTTGGCTGCGTTTTACTCTTCCACATTGGTTTATCTTTAACCTACTTCACTTGCATATAGACTTACTTAATCCTCCTAAATTCGTTTCATCATTTCTCTCAGACATATAACCTTATATCCAGATGGAAACTGCAAGAAATTAGGCTATTGTTGAGGATAATGGAAGCCCCATCAGACAACTACCACAAAGCTTATCAGGGTGAACCAAAAAAGTCACTAAATTAGCCTGTGTTTAGACTGGCACAAAAGCAGTCAGGTTTAACTTAGAGCCAATGTGTAAAGTATTTGTGCAGAAATCAAACATTAATAAGGTGAAAACACAGCACAATAAAAATACCACACCAATGAAGAAAAATAGAGTACAATTTCATAAATAAAATGAAACCAGAATGGCAAAAATCCAAGCAGTAGAATTGACTTGCAGTTTTACAATTTTAACTAAATATAGTGCTTTAAAGTACGAAGCGCCACTAGCTGTCATCTGTTCATGCTAGACCTGGGAAATGTCACAAGTTCAGGCCAGCTGCGATGGAGGGCAGGTCCAATACAGTGTCCTGGTTAGTCCCGCTGGAAGAGTTACCTTCTCAAAGTTTGGCGCAAAGAGTTCTGTTTGAGATGGAGGAGACTGCGAGGAGCAGAAAGAGCCTCACAGATGGTTGTCACTGTACAGCGAAAAGCAAACTGGGTGGTACAGGCTGCCAATGTTGTAGTGCGTAGAATGTGTTGGTCATCGTGGACGAATGATGCCGGACCTTTGTGTTGTCATTCCCCGCGGGCTGTCATTGCTATAACGCAAAGGGCAGATCTCACATTGCATTGGTGGTTGGCACGGGCAGCAAAGTCTCGGCGCAAAGGGGCCCATTAGGGATCGCGAAGTGCGGAAATTTCAGGATTTCGCCTTTTCTTCTTGGGAGGAGTTCAGACAAATTCCAGCCAAGAGTTAATGACCTGGAGAGCACCTCTGAGGGATCAGTAACTCACTCTTGCAGAGGCCAGCAGGGCTCAGAGGCAGGTCCAGTTGTAGCAGCTCAGCTGAGCAGTTGGAGGGAGGCCTCTGGATCTTGCTTTGCCCCTGTAGCTCAAACAGGAGGTCAGCCAACTGACCCTTGGAGTCACTCAGGTGAGCTTGGGGTGACAGTAAGCAGGTCCAATCTCAGACAGCAAGCCGTACTCAAGCAGTAGGGACATCTTTCTGAAAGTATATATAACCGAGTACCCTAGCTGGAATTATTCAACAAGCATTTTAAATTCTAGGACAAGTAAATGAATTGTCTTGACCTGTGAATTTATTTCCAATTATTTGGTTTTATATGCAAGTTTTTAAAACCCACACTTAAATATGTCCGTTAGACCACATTCAGGTAAGCATATTATTGCTTTGGGTCGAGTTTGTGCTATATGAAAACTGCAAAAAAGCAGCGTGAAGCGGGTAGCGTAGCATTCTGAAGTGCAGTCGCGAACAGAACCTCCACTCTAAGTTAAGTTCACCCACAGGAACAAGAGGTGTAGGGATTGATCTTAGCAAACTAATGAGGCACCACAACATGTAGCACTACAGATGATATTGGTCAACATGCGGGTGCTCAATGCCGTTATGTTTCAGAAGCACTGAATGAATTGAGGAAACTTGAAGTCTTTCAGGATCTAGGTTTAAGTGATAAAGATGATGAGGGAGGATGAGCGTAGACCCTGGAGTTGACAAAACCAGATTGAAGGGCAAAATAACTTAAATGAAGTATTTACTCTTGAAACAGTGGCAGCAAAGAGCACACTGCATTCAAGCAGTGCAAGAAGAAATGTAAATGTAGCACTGCGATGATACAGAAAAGGACTTGAAATTACACCTTTTAAATGTCCATATAGTCATCTTACAGGTTTCCTGTATGAAACTTCTGGAATATTTGTATGCTTTCTGGCCTCAGAGACAGAGGGTCTTTTTTATCAGCCTTCGGTCAGCATATCTCTATTGCAGATCCACACTTGTGCAGTGGGTTTCTACCACAGATTATGCAATAGGTAATTAACTCGGGTCTCCACATTTCCCAAGTCAGGGGAGAATGGACCATTATCAGATTTAATACAGAGATCGGCATAACCACACTTTAAAATTGCACCTTAGTCGGGCGGATGTCTGGAAGATTGCCGGCAAGGGATGTCGACAACTATAGAGATGAAGCTAACAGGAGAGTCTCACATTTACACCCTCAGAAGCAGGTGTAGTAGCAATAGGTGGCCACACTAGAGCTGCCATTGACGAGAGAATTCCCTAGCCCGTAGGTAGTTAGAGTCGTAAAATATTTACTGGAGTGGTGTACTCCAAAATTAGAACCCTCAAGGAACTGGATACTGGTGAACAGACACCCTCCCCGTATAAAGCTGCAGCCAAGCCAAGCCTGTCTTTCCGCCCACCTTCCTTACATTCCAATCATGGGTCAGGACATGAACCACGCTTGGGTTAGTAGAAATGAGGTTGGCTTCCAGATATGGCGGGAGCATGATAAAACTAGAGCAGCAATCCAGCATTCACTTATGAACACGCCAGAACCAAACTCTAAACAAGTGAATGTAAAGGAGCGGTTGAGCTCACTTTATAATGACTTGATATAGTGCATTTGTGCAGTTCGCGTGCCAAGGAAGAACTTCCTGCTCTTTCCAAAAGCAAAGACCGCTCTCCTCCCAGAATGCATCGCCCTCGCTCTCATCACATATTAATAGCAGGCATTCGAGGAACTGGAAGATACTCTGGGAAGTCCTAGGTTGAATCGCCTCGGCCACTTTCCTTCATTTAAGACATTCCGGGAGGAGGAAAGGTCACACATGCCTTGATCTAATGTAATCAGTTTGAATATGACGCATTTGCATATGGTTTTTATTAACTACTGTGTAAAGGTTTATGCATACACACACTATTCATTTACAAGCGAATATGACTTCACACTACTTCAATATTATATATTAATATTTCTAGCAAGTAATTGAAGAAGTGTATTTATTTTAGTAACGAGCAGCACAGCACCATTACACACCCCTGCTGCTTCCATCAGCAGCTGCGCCAACTCCACTCTAGAATGTTGCTAGATTAGAATCGGGACAGTTCTAAAAGGGGGCAGAGCTGGAAGGGGGCAGATTGCAGAAAGATCCTGGGATGGACTATACACATTAATACACTCCTCTCTCTGTATGGAACTTCGAATGCAATATATCAGGCATACTAATTATTGTAATTATTCGTAGTTACAGATTAGCAATAATTACTATGCAGCTTATTCTCGGAAAACGGTGGAACTGGGTGGTAACCAGATCCAAAGGAATATTTCCCTCCATTTCCACTGGAGACTTCGTGACCGTTGCCTAGTCGTTCGTTGTTCTATATTTGACCATTTCACAACCTAATAATATATTTCTTACTCATGCAATTTCCATGGCTTCAGGAAACGTGGACAATGTATCATAGTAAGACACCGATTTCTTTACACAAACCAGCTCTACCACACTCCATTTTGTAACCTTTACACCTCTCAAATTTTTTTTTTTATGGGTTTGCTCTTTCCCTACTGTTCCTTCGGTCACTCGTGCACACGTTGCCCATCCACTGCTACACACTTATTGCCACTTAAAAAGCTCGACAACGAGCAAGCTCGCCTCTATTCAGCTCACTTGGAATCAAAAATAAGAAGGGACATGACCCTGTGCATCCCCTTCCTATCTGCAATGCGGAATGCAATGTATCATGGGTTTTTTAACAGTACTAGCAGTTTCGAACTATTGGTCACTCACCGACGCCCGCAAAAACAACAATTGATGGACAGAATGCAGAACAGTGTCATACATTCACCGCAGTACAGAGATCTGGGCCTAAATCCGTAGGTTTTTTGCTCACCATGCCATTCCAGTTTGTACCCAGCCATATGCAAATCAGTCTTGACCCTGCGCCCAATGGGAGCAGTCCATCCCAAACTACCAGGCCAGGTCCTCCTTGGACTAGAAACAAGCATCCTAGGACCGGTATCGGGCTTTCAGCCCTCCTCAGCCAGGATAGCTTGGCTCCAGTGACATGGAGAGCACGGGACCCACTTCTGGGCTTACCCTGTCCCACTCGGGGTCACAAATGCAAAAAGAACAATTGATGGACAGAATGCCGAACAATGTCATACATTCACCCCTGTACAGAGATCTGGGCCTAAATCCATCGTTTATTTGCTCACCATGCCATTCCAGTTTGGACCCAGCCATATGCGAATCCTTTAGGATAACGTGACTCCAGTGGCATGGAGAGCACGGGACCCATACTTGTTTCCGGTTCAGGGAGGACCTGGCTTGGCAGTTCGGGCTGGACTGTTCCCATGAGGCACAGGGTCAAGACTGATTTGCATATAGCTGTGTCTGAACTGGGGTGGCGAAGTGAGCTAAAGAACGATGATGGGTTCAACCCAGATCTGCAACTTACGGACGCCTGACATGAAGTAGTAACTAATTGGCAAACTGGAAGCAGTCCACATGCAGCAGCTTGCAACTTGTGAATCATGGATGGTGGCCTCACAAGGAGAAAACGGTGGTAGAAGGGACCTCTGCATGCTCCACCTCATTTCTTTACCTGGCCGTAAACATTTTTACTCAAAGCAACCTTGTGCCTTTAAGGGGCGGTGTGCTCTAATGTTTAGCCTTTAGTTTTCCAAAGAACCAAACTTTCTGCATATGTGTAAGGATGGTGTGACAGAAAAAGGTGATGGTTATGGGCCCAATTCACAAGAGTAATCTGAGACAAAATCCTAACTTTACGACTTTCAGTATTCACAAAGGGCATTTAGGAGTCGTAAAGTTAGGATTTTGTCTCAATTAAACCTAAGTTTTGCTCTTAAGTTAAACTTAAGACAAACTTAAGTTTAACTGAGACAAAATCCTAACTTTACGACTTGCGACATTCACAAAGGGCATTTAGGAGTAGTAAAGTTAGGATTTTGTCTCAGTTAAACTTAAGGACACTGCCAGGGTCCTGTAACCAGTCTAACTTGGTTTCTTCGATTAACGTGTACCTCCTCTGCAGAGCAGGCAGAGATTTTGCTTCAGTAGATTTTTTCCACTTCATTTATTGACAATGGGTTTCTCAAACTGGAGCACCCAAAACATGAGCACTATGTTGCATGAAGACCTGGCAGCCATCAGCTTTTGAGAGTAGTAGCTCACAGACAAAGACAAAGGGGCCTCCTTGGATGGGTCCATATGCACAATAAAGGATATCACTGCCCATAAATTCCCACAATCTATTGATCCAAAAGGTGGTGCTCAGGAAGACACTATTGGCCAGCCTCATGGACGTCAATTCACCAAAATGCCTGGGGTAGCAGAAGTGACTTCAAATGCCCTTTGACTTTGGCTTACACATACATGTTTACTCATACAAACATATTCACCTACACATGTATTCACACATACACTGCCTACACATTCATGCACACACAGACACTCCCTACACACACACACACATATTCACACATGCTCACACTCTCTCACATAAACACACTCAAAACTGCAAGCACGCACACAACATACAGACATTTAAAAGCATTTTTTTACTTACTTCAGCTGCCAGGGAAAGTAATATTCTAGCTATTTGTACTCTTATTAAACTAATATCGAATAATGTAGTATTATTCGCTATAAGTATAATAATAAAGCATTTGCAATGCAATAGGTCTCGCATTTTTGAAAGTTTGAGCTATTGGAGTTGCATTATTATTTGGGAAACCAATAGGTTAAACTTTCAGAAATGCGAGACCTATTGCATTGCAAATGCTTGAATAATCTTGATCTTACCGCCAGGATCCCATGAAGTTCTTTAGCAGTTCAGTGGCCTGTAGAAAAGGGCCTAAATGTCCCCCCTCCAGATAATGACATGTATGGGCGCTGCATTTGCCCTGACAGGAGGTGGTGTGCTAGCGAGAAAACAAGAGATGGCCAGCCAAAATAATCAATTAGTGATGTCCGCTGGGAGGGAATCAAGCACCGGAAGAAGGGACAAATTCACAATATTAACCAACCACAGTAAAGGAAATTTAAAAAGCATCCCAACTAACCAACCAAAAGCAGTGGGCGTGTCCAAAGTCCCTGATAGCCCATATATCGAATACAGTATGATTTGCAGAGCAGCGCATGTGCTGCCCAGACTCAACCTAGAAAATTGACAAAAAATAGGGCGAGTGAAGCCCCCACCAATGTCCATAAGGATAAGCTGCTTCTCTTCCGGGCACAGATTTTGCCACTGCTGATGCTACGGGTCACAAGGAGCATGCCAGGGATCGCAGCAGCGACCGTTGGTGACCCCTAAATGACGTCCATGGCAAGCCTCTGATAAAAATGTCACTGCTGCATAACTAAAGAGCCCTGTCTCCATCCTTCTGGTATGCTTTCATAGTGATATGTTAACAGGACCCAGTAGATCGTCCCTGTCCCTGAGGCAAGCACAGAAATGCTTGAGCGTGTCTATGGAAAGTGACATACCTGTCAGAGGCTGTCTAACATTTTGGTTTATTGTTACCATTGATACTATTTTAGACAATGGTGTATAAGCAACTAATATTTTGTAATGGTAACAGAAAGGTGAAGCTCAAGTATTGTCAAGCCAACTGGTCTGTTTCTGTAACTAGGCAAACCAACTTAACCTGTATTTGAGCACTATGCCTTTTTAATACATATTCACTAGATATTAAACCTTCCAGCAATTGCGCACAGGCCATTTATCCCCGACCTGTGAAAGCACAGATAGGGAAAAGTGCATTTTGCACACACGTACATTCAACAGGAGGATTTGCACAAATTGATTCACACACACTCATATTGACCAATGGAAATGTTACACTGGAAGACAACAGTCACAGAGAGATGCACTGAAGAAGGGTTCTGTCACTGAGGCCCTCTTGTCACTTTAGGCAGTCTTAACCTAATGCGGGTCTTCCAGAGGGGTAGGAGCAACATGGCCAGGAGGAGTAGAGATTCATGTGCCCACTTCTCACTTTGGGGTGGAAATGTAAGACTAGCAGCACCATATTAGGGTCCCAAAAGAGCTGTACAAATTGATATTGCTCCCATGTCCTCAGTGGCTGTGAGGTTGTGAGCCTGTTGACGTCGGCATGGCACTCTCACAATGCCCGCGAGGCTGCTGAGACCCACTGGGTGCGATGGAGGGCCAAGGCTTGAGTCCTGAACACTGCACAAAGGGTAGTGGATTTAAGTCTGCTTTAAACATCTTTGGGCTGTTTATGTGCACATGAACTAACTTGATAGCTCTACAAGTTGGCACACGAACTATAGACGGCACATTTCGACGCCACAGAGCTGTTGTTGCTGTTGTGCGTTTCCGCGCTGTGCTATGTGCAGCTCATGCACTAACTTGGAGAGTTTCAGAATTAATGTATACCTTGTAGACAGCACCACTTGTTTGGGTAAGGGGAGCACCGCTCTGTTTTGCACTTGCGCACACATTCATGATACACCCTTTGAGAACACAAGCACAGCATCTGCACACACTCGCCGGCCCTCCTCCTGCCTGCCCGTCCCATTTGTGAATCCGACCTGTGGCCTCAGAATATATAAAGGTCACATTTGCACGAGGCACTTTAACGCTCAGAATTGTGTCTTCAGATACTTGTGATCTTGCCCATATAAAAATCCTGTTTTTGTTGTGCAGTTTTAATCAATTTATCAAGAAAAACCTCTGAAAATCTGTATGTACTGCAATCTGATAATAAATGTCCAGAGGCAAATACATGCCATGTTCAACGCTTCTAAAATAGAGAAGGTGTAACAGATAGATGTTTTATATACACAGTGTTGGGATTGAAGAATTTAAGTAACGTATTTATTTGATTAATAAGGATTTAAATCATAAAACGAATTGGGAATACTTAGGGTTTGAGATAAACTTGCTCTCACTGAATTATGGGGACTAATCAGAAATAGTTCTTCTTTGATTGGCCTGTATATATTAATTTTGGGACATCACATTTCTGATTGGCCTTGAGGAAAATGTTTATATCGCTTGACCTTTTTAAGGTCAAAGTCGCCTTAGGGCAACCACACACATTTACTCTTATATATGGTAACTGAGGCCTCCTTCAAAGAGATGGCAAACACGTCACATGAAGTGACCTCCGGAGACCGAAACCTTCCTTGGCGGAGCCTTACAACTTTGAAATTGCCCTCCTGGTACTGGCAGATGACATTTGCATCCTGCTAATCAGAGTGAGTGGTGCTACTTTGGTACTGATAAATGAAAGTGAAACATTTCATACTTTTTCCCACTGTACTCTTTTGCATCATTTCACTTAGTTGGAATCAGTGAGAAGGTCCTTCCTTGGCTTGACTTTCCACTTTCCGCGACACCGGAACTCAATTTGTCTTTCTTCCCCTATCTGTTATCTCTGAGGCCTGTTATTTGCAATGCCCCTTGTGTTCATCTCATAATCCTAGACTTTTTATCATTTAATTGATCACTTAGCTGCCCCGATGTGCTGTTTTGGTTGTCCCTCAGGTCATACGTGGACGATGCTTGGATTATTGTCTATTAATTCGAAAATTCCTCTAGCATCTCCGATTGCTTCCTTGTGCGTCTCTCTGTGGTAGCAGTCGATGAAGACAAACTTGCTAAAATTGAATAGATATAAGATTGACCTTCAGTAGTTCTCATTCTCTACAAACTCCACTTTGGTGACTTTCGGAAATTGGGAACTACTCGTACGCCCATGGACTCAGCAAAAGAAAAAAAAACTGGGTGTCATGTTTGACTCTTCTCTCACCTTTACTAAGCAGATCAACTCTTTTCCATCACCTTGCTTTTTCAACCTGTGAATGCTTTATGGTATTGTTCTGCTTTTGCCTTTGGAAAGCTGCAAATCCGTAGTTCAAGCTGCTACTCTCACATATAGAGTACGGAAAGTATTTGCTTCAACTGATACAACTTGTCCAAAATCTCATGGCGAGGTTTCTTCTTGGACTGCCTTCTTGCTGCTCATTTCCAGTCGCCTCAAAGCAGTGCACTGACTCCAGGGGACAGAGATGTATTTGAAATTCTTTGTATTTGTCACCAGCCACTTCAAAATGTTAGCCTTCTCTTTCTGCGCACCAGGATTACTCACTTTGCTCCAAGACATTCTCTGCATTTGTTGGAGACTTACCAAATCCATATCACTCACATCAGACTAATGCACCTGTGAGGGCGCGCCTTTTCTTAGCTACTCCATGCATCTCCATTCTAAATCCAACCACCTCTATTTTCGAAAAAAGCTGGAAAATCTGACATTTTGGCTGATCCTTTTTTTTCATATCGGTGTCCACTCCACCTGGCATTCTCAGTTTCTTTTAGCGCTAGGACACCGGGATTGGGTGTAGCCATTTTTTTTTCTTTCTTCTTGCAGGTGACTATAACTTGACACTGTCCAATCATAAATCGTGAACAGGAGAAGAAGAGATCCCTCCCCTTTTGAGTAGGTGAAATATTGGAATGGGAAAGCATGTGGTGTATAATTTCCTTTCTTTTTGGTTGCCTCATTGTGAACATGCTAAGGACAACTCACATGGATAAATATATACTCATGGTGAAGTATAGCAAATTTACACTTCCATGTGTTGAAATATAACGTATCAGTGTATTTGCAATGAATAACATTTTTTTCCTATGAGGAAATATTTTCACTATGGAAAATCTTTTTACCTTCATCCACACCAATGTTTTGGTATTACCATGCCCCGAAAATGGATTTACTGTGGTACATTTTTAGGAAATTTGTTACCCATGAAATAGTAAATGTACACAACAAATGGATTAATATTGTTGAGTGTAAACTAACTTTTAATATATCATATTTCTCCGTCACCTCTTGAGATTTGTGATAATAATATTGAATAAATACACAGAAAATAAAAAAATAGAACATTCCAATACAGGTTTGCACTGTACCGTGAATTAATTTCATGAAGAGAAGGGTGACTTTTTTGTTGCCTCCAAGAAACAAATCTCTGTAAATGCTGATCTTTTAATATGAAATAATGAATTGCGGAAATTAGCATTCCATAAATATCTGGAGGAGCCTGCGTAGCCCATCAACAATTTCAATCAATCAATCAATCAATCAACGGTTTGTAGAGGGCTGCCTATCACCCGTGTGGGTATCCAGGGGCTGGAGGGAGTTGCTTCTGGGAGTTGTCAGTCAAGCATCCAGGTTTTTAGGCCATCTCTGAACTTCTGTAGGGTGGGTGCAGTCCATAGGTGGAGTGGGAGGCCATTCCAGGTGGCCATGTAGGAGAAGTTGCGGCCACTGCTTCTGCTTTTGTAGAAGCGCGGTATGAGGGAGAGGGAGATGGAGCGTTGTCGTCACTCAGGTTGGTTGAAATTCAGTCTGTGGTAGAGGTAGAGTGGTCCTTTGTTTCTACATGGCCTTGTAGGCAGAGGTCAGCAGTTTGAACTTTCACTTTTTTTAAGGGTGAACCAGTGGAGCTCTCTGAGGTGGGGGGTAATGTGGGCCTTTCTCAGGAGGTTGAGGATGAGCCTGGCTGTAGCGTTTTGGATGGTTTACAGTCTGCTCATAGTTGTGAGGTGATGCCCAAGTAGATGGAGTTTCCTTAGTCCAGGTGGCTTGTGATGAGGGTTGGGTGACGATGCAGCTGGTGTTGATGGAAGGCATTTGAATGTTTTCTGGAGCATGCAGAGGGTGAGGAAGCAGGCTGAGGAGACCACATTTATCTGCTTCTTCATGGTGAGCTTGTTGTCGAGTATGATACAGAGGTTTCTGGCATTGTCTGTGTGAGTGGGCGAGGGGCCCAGTTCTGCTGGCCTCCAGGAGTCATCCCATGGGCAGGTGTTGCTCCAAAAGACGATTACCTCTGTTTTGTCGGTGTTGAGTTTGGGGCATTTATTTTGCATTCGCTGCTACGCTGGTCATGCACCTGTGGAAATTGATTTTGGTTTTAGTAGGGTTTGAGAATAGGGAGAGGATAAACTGAGTAATGTCAGTGTATGGGATGATGTTCCTAGTTTAGGATTTGGCCATGGGGGGCGTGTATGTGTTGGACAAGGTTGGACTCAGTGAGGACCCTTGGGGAACCCGGCAGATGATGTTCCTAGGTCCTGCAGTGTAATGCAGGAGGCAGGCACTCTGGGTTCTTTTAGTAAAGAAGGAAGTGATACATTTAAGGCTATTTCCTTGGATCCCCATCTGATAGAGTTCATGTAGGAGGGTGTAGTGTGACACGGTGTCGAAGGCTGCAGGTAGGTCGAGGAGGATCAGGGCTGTGGTCTCTTCTTGGATTAGGAGAGATCCAGTGTCATCTGTGGCTGCTATTATGCCGTTTCAGTGCTGTGGTTAGTGCGAAATCCCGAGTGGGATGGATCCACAAGGTTGTGGATCTTTAGTTGGATGGAGAGTTGGCTGTTTATTATTATGTATGCTTATACAGCTTAAACAATTATCTATTTGTTGTAACTGCTTTCGAAATATGTATTAAGGTTTCGTAGAAAGAAGCAAAATCTGGAAACACAGTTTATTTTACTAAAAGTGGGTTGAGTCCCTCTGAGAGCTAGAGTTCAATCCTATGCTAACGTGCCACATACCTGTCAGTGGTTATCATCTGAGGTAATACTGTAGCTTGGCTCAGGCTCCGGATGTCATTGCAAGTGGTAGAAATTATTTGAAGTAGTGTAATTTTTGTCAGATGGCACCTATGCTTAGGCCCGGGGTTTTCAAACTGTGGAACCTCCCACCCTTGGGAGAATGAGAGGGGGCTCGGTAGGATATAAGGGGGACACGAGATCCAAGGCAGAAAACGCACACTGTGTGTGCTTCTTCTGCCATTTTAAATGATATGCTTCAGGCAGTGTTGCAGAGCAGCTGCCATTTCTGAAATAAAGGCAAGTGGTTGTAAGTGAATGCCTTCTTTTTGCATGATCATCCCCAAAGACTTGGACTGATGCTGCTGTTTTTTTTATTCTGAGAGTGCACTGAGGCCTGCTAAACAAACCTCAGTGTCAGTGTTATAGCCCTTTACAAAATGTACGTTGAATTGGCGACCCCCAATTGGCATAAGCTGATTTACTTATAAGTCCCTAGTGGGTACCCATGGCATGTGAGACAGAGTGTTCCTCCTGGGCTGCAGCATTGGTTCTGCTACCCTGTGTGTGATAAGGTGCAAAATGGCTCCCAGCCTGCCACAGCAGCCTGGAAGAGCAGTTTTAAAGTTCAAGTTTGACCTTGCCGTTCAAACCAATGGCAAAGCACCCACTTCGCTTAACAATGTGTGTAAGTCTCCCCTTAGGAAGGCCTATGTAGCCCTATGACAGGAAGCTGTATATTATATACTTTTCATATGCCCTGGAAGCAAAACTTCCTATTTCATCATTTTTTGCTGTGGAAAAGTAAGTAGCCGGATTGGCTAATGCAGTGTTACTCGTTGACCTTTCAGCCCTGCCAACGTGTGAATGGTAAAATGGGTACTTCAAGGTATCAAATTAATTGTTGCATTAAACCCGACTTGATGCCCAAGTAAAATTTAATATCACTTAAAGGAAAGGCAACTTTTAGAAAATTGACTCTCTCGCCCGGTTTGTCCAGTGGCCTAGCACAGTTTCTGGGAACCAGACAGCCTTCTGTCCTCCTGGGAAGTAGTGTGACTGACACCAAAGCTCAGGGATAATGGAAGCCTGCTACAGGGAAAAGTGTTACCTCCTCCTTGCAGGAAGCTGCTCAGGTTGTTGGCCCAAAAGGCGAGCTTCAAAGGCGAAACCACCTTTGGTGGAAAAATGGCGATCACACGCTTGAAGGGTTGCCCGTTTGTTTAGGTAGACAGCTGGTGGTGGGAACTGAGAAAGAAGACCAGTGCCCAAACTGGTTTTCTCATGGGCGTGTAGCCCACAGGTAGCCACACTTCTAGGGTGGGCTACTAAGCTCCTAACAGCCAAGGCTTAAACACTGTGTAAGTCCACATAATGCTCTCTCTGCCGTCCTCTGGATGTAAGCAGAAAGCTGTGTTTTACAAATTTCTCTTCCTATCAATAAAAAGATTGATTCCTAACAGCCAAGGAAGGGTTCAGAAATCTTGGAAGTGGGCAGAATAGTGCACTCTAGGATTGCTAGATACCACACATAGCCAAAATTCATCACAGGGCATGAGGGACCCTGGTAGCCCATTGTCTAGTGACCACATCATCCTCCAGGGTACTTTCTGGGCATAAATATGGCCCCCTGAACCTCAGATCACGGCAGAACTGGAGATAGGACCAAAGAAGGACTGCCCTGCTTAACCCCTAGACCTAGCAAGAGAGGCTGCACCCACTGCTTGACTGCACCTGCTGCACCTTGGGCTAGCAAAGATAGGTTTTTGCCTGTATCTCCTGACTCACTGAAAAGTCATTTGTGAGCCCCAAACCAAAGAAGTGATTTCAAGGGTCAGTCGGCTTACCAGCACAAGGGCCATCAAAGCTGAAGAAGCCCAATCCTGAAAGCCATTAGCTACTTTCTGTGAATCGCCACTGACAGCCGCTGGATGACCAAAGAGACAGATCTTTGATGGCCAAAAGTTGCACCAGACTCTGCTGGACCTGGGAGTGTCACCTGAGTCTAGAATAGTCACCAAAGAGGGACACTAACCTTCACCAAAGTATACCACTGGATCTGCCCTGTTTGGAGATCGGTCACTTAGCCGCAGCTGGACTTCTACTGGCTCTAAGATGACTTAGAGGGACACCGACTCCTGGGGCCAAATTCACTCCACCTTACCCGTGGACTGAAGAATAACCGCAAGGACACCCCCATTGATCGCACAATTGGACTTGAGACTGCTATGGTGACCAGGTAACTGTCTAAATACTCCTTAGTTGCCCTCCTGACCTTCTCCCTGTCAGATTTGTTTGCCCTATTCGGGCCGGAGTCGGTGAACACAACTCTTCAAACTTATCTTTTCTCGAGATGCAAAAAGTCACTTTTAGTGCTGTTTTGTATTTGTGGTGAGATGAAATGGCCCGAATGTCTGTTGAAAAGCCCTCTGTGATGGACTGTGGTAATAAGGTAAGATGAATGTGAAAGTATAGTTTCAATAGAGTGAAGGGTAAAGAATTTGGGCTGAGGAGGTCGAGGCAGCCAAAAAACAATCAGTGCGGTGTGCTTGAGCGAAGATTCTGTTGAAATACTAGACAATAGGAGGCTGGATATTGCAAGATGTGAGGAAATAGTTAAAGAGAAGAGGCAGGCAGCCTCTTCTCAGGCAGAGAAGAACACTGGATGTGAAGGCAAGGCAGCGGATTGTCTGAGGCTCAAAAAGTTCAGATAGTGCACAGGATAAGTTGGATGCCTTGATAATAGGAATAAGTTCTGATGAGCATCTTGAAGTGAAGTTTGAGAGTCTAGTTGGGGTGTGGCTGAAAGGTAGGAGAGGGTGTGGAGCAGCCAGAATTATGGTTGGGGTGGTTTTATGGCGTGATTTCTGGGGAGAAGTGTGCAGAAAAATTATTGACTAATAAATATAGCCCATTGTAGGAGGATAGCTGGTTGTTTAAAGTGCATATGAGAAATTGTAGATGTCTCATATGCACTTGTAGATTGAGGATGAAATGAGGTGATGAGATTTTGATAATATGAAGAATTACTATCGTCAAGGGCACTGGACACTATGCTCAAGGGTATTCCTCAGGATTAGAAGTGATCTTGTTTCCATACCATTTATAGAACAATGTTCCAATACTGAATTTCAGTATATAAGTACTTGCCAATATCCAGGAGTTTGCCGTGGAGGAATAGAGGAGAAGGTGTGAAGTGGATAGCCTGTATCAAAGGCTTATTTGATGACATAATTGAAGTGGTCAAATGAGGGTTTTGTGGTGGAGTGGGAGAGGACATTATGAATCTTGTTCAGCAATTCTGGAAGCACTTCTAGTGAACATTTTTCTTTAGAAACGGGTTTTGGTTGAAGTAGGAAATTCACAGCCTTGTATATTAGGTCGCGGTCAGACGGGGGTCAGGTAGTAGTAGGACTGAAGTGGCATCTAATACAAGTGTTGGATGTAGTAGTTTCCTTTGGCAATGTGTTGCTGAAAGGTGAGTGTTAGCGAGTGGTCAGAGAGAAGTCCTGAAAATGGTGCATTTGTTACAGCCTGCTTTTGTTAGAGGTATTGTTTACAAATCATGAAAAATGAATTGGAGCCTTCCAAGTACTGCCAAAGGGAATATGGGAGCCTTGTGAGGGTTCGGTATGCACTGGGGCTTGCTACCGGTCTCTTGTATACTCCACGGGCTATGCAATGGTGATATATGGTTGGCTGAGGCCTAATTAGGGTCAAGGGGTGAGGGTTTACAGACTAAGCGCAGGCAGAGGAAGTCAGATCAACTTCTGTGGGTCAACTGATGTTAACTGACAGCCAGTGGAGAATCTGAGCTCTAGCAGAGGGTTTCTGATAATCAAACGTAGGTCTCAAAGGGTGTCCAAGGCTAACTGAGGATCTCTGACTTGAGCTGTGTACTAACTTTTGGGGGTGACTAGCATCTATGATGGCCAAATTATGGCCTTTGTGGAAAAGTTGAGGTAAGTTTGAAAGAGGCTAAGGATCCTTACAACCAATCTATGATGAAAAGCTGAAGGTCCTTGTTTCCACACCTGCCTGCACACTGTTAGGGTTAGGAGGCTCTCACCTTAGGCCACTACCTCAATGTTATGAATTCTGCAGACCACACTATACCTGTTTTGGCTGTGAGGGAACCTTGCACTGCTCCCCAGGGGACGCACCCTGGTGGCCCCCAGAGCTCAGACCTAATCCTACCCCCACTAACCAATGGAGACTCAAGTCAACTCCTTCTCTTCCTCCTGCTTCTTCATCCTACTCATGCTTTGGAAGATATTAAAATGGCTACCCTAAAGCTCAAGACGCTCACGAAGGCTCTCATCTCCAGCTGACAGGATTACAGCAATGCTCTCTATGCAGAGATTGCAGTTCACCACCTCCGAAGACTACGGACTATGTAGAACACCACAGCTAGACTTGTTCTGAATCTCCCTAGATGAACTCATATCACCCCCTACCTTAGGAAACTCCACTGGCTCCCTGTACAGAAAAGATGTCAGTTCAAGCTTCTGACCCATTCATACAAGGCCCTACACAACTACGGAAACCACCTACTTGAACAACTGCCTAAACTTCCATCAGCCCACCAGACATCTCAGCTCCACGTCCTTTTCGCTAACCCTTGCCCACCATATCCAATGTAGTAGATGCAGAGGTCGCTCCTTCTCCTACCTAGCAGTGAAGACATGGAACAATTCATCTAAAGACCTCTCCATCTCTTCCAGAGTTCCGAAAGTCCCTGAAGACCTGGCTATTCAACTAATCGTACGGACCATGTCAGCGCCTGGATAACCTCAGGGGTGACAAGTAGCGCTCTACAAATCTACCTGTTGACTGCTGCTCCACAAGCTGTACAAGTTTTACGTGTGAGATAAACCTGCGCTGCTGGCCCTTGTGCTGTACTTGTTTTGTTTGAGATAAAGCTTGCACTAGAGCTGTTGTGCTCAAGTTGCGTGGTATGGAAGTACTCCTGACTGTTCTGTGGCTGTTCGGTGTGTGGAACAGAAGTTCACACTGTCACAGCTACCGGTGCTGTCTACGCTTTACAATTAATATTTAGGGACAGGGTGGAAGCTTACTTACTTTTGAGTTTAGCTTCAAACACCACATAAGATCTGATGCTCTGAGCCTTCACTATTCAGCATTTACCATAAAACATGTTAATAGGTTATTTCACGGGAGGGACATTTCTTTTAGTTATTAACAAAACTGGACCAGCATGGATGAGTCCAGATTCTTTCAGCTGTCCCCAAATTAAACACCAATCTACACCCACAGTCACTGATTTGGGAAACCTCTTTGCTATCCTGGTTGAGTAATATTTCTCATTATTTGATGTGTTGCAGTGACATTATTTAAATGATTTTGCACTCTAGCGTTTTAAAAAGAGCCTTGATAAAAGCAGATAACTTTATATATGTATGTTATGTATGTATAAATCAAGATGCATTTGCGCTGTACATGTAATAAATGCTTTTCATCGGTTACTCTATATTCTGTTTTATGAGCAATCATAAATTTGTGGGGCACTTTTTATAATTCTTGAGACTATTAGCTTAGTGACATCAACACTTCAGCAGCAGGAGAGGATGGCACAGACACCAATTGAAATGTTTACCCTCTCTGCCTTTCCTTAGCTCTTGATAGTTGTGTCCTACAGATGCCTGGTATTCAGTATCATAAATACATGAGCGGAAAGCACGTAGAGTTGTTTAAAGCTGACTCCTGATAGCAAAGCGGTACAAAAGGGGGTGGTGATGGACGGAGCATCTGAACCAATCAAATACTCACACCCAGTCAAAAGATCTAGGTTTAATCCATCACCGTTCTTTAGCCCACTCTGCCACCCCAGTTCAGACATGGCCGATAGCAAGGTAGTTAATCCCAACCCCCTTCAAACTAGAAGTATCTGGTGTCACTATACCATCTGCTCCTGCCCTTGATGTTCCTTTCTCAGATTATCAGAAAAAGGACGCTGAGAGAAGCAGCCAAAGAGGTGTCAGGTTATTTTTGGAATATTTTGAATGTTACAGAGATGATGGTAGCCATTTACGTTTTCCGCGTACAATTCCTTTTTTTGATAGTAAATTACAACTCAATACTGCAAAGATGTTAAATAGTAGTGGGGTTTCAGAATGATGGAAGATCACTTTTAAAAGGGTTTACTTCTTGTGACATCGTAATGGTTTATTGTACACAGTGGTACTATTCCGGCCAAGGGAGTAGCCAGAAAAATAAAATACCCCTCCACTTCGACCCACATATAGCAATGTATATATGAGTAAAGTGGGGGATCTCTTCCCTTGTTATGAAGTGGCATGGGAATTGTACCATTTGGGGAAAATTTACAGAAAATGGTGCAAAATGTTAACTATTACAGATAGATCTTAAAGGAATATGGCCAAAAACTATACATTTACCAGTACTAGCTAATTTCTCTCATTTTTGCTTTCTTTTCATGCCTCTGTCATTCCTTCTTTCAATCATCTTCCCTTTGATTTTATACATATTTCTTTGTCTTTCCATCTTTCTGTCCTTCTATCTCTTCTTCTCTCCTTTCCTAGCTTTCTATCCTACTTTCTATTCCTTTATTCTTAGCTTGCTCATGTCATTCCTTCGCACTTTTTTCTCTTTTTTCCTTCAGTCACTCATCCTTTAAGCTCACATTTCTTTCTTGTTATTTCAATATATTTTCGTGTTTTCCTTCTTCCTCTCCTTCAATTTTTCTTATTTATTTCGTTGTTCCTGCCTTTACTTTTTTCCATTTTCATTCCTTTTTTTCTTTTACATAGTTTTCCTTACTTCCAGTGTACTTTTGTGCCTTTTTTCCTTCATTCTTCTTTTTCCCTCCCTTATTGGTATTTTAACTTCTTTCTTTTATGCTGTCCCACTCCATTTGCCCCTAACTCTCTTTTTCTGTACCGTTTTAATAATTTTTCTTTCACTACGTCACCATTTAGTCCACGTTTAAGTTTTCTTTTGGTTGCACCATGCAGCTGTGTTATTGTAGTTTATTCTTGTTTAATGTATTATTTCTCCTAACTTGTAATGATCTGCTAGCCAAGATAAAAGTTAAGGGCCATGTAATCCGTGCTTAATTTGAGCAGGTGCTTTCAGGTGCTCAGCACCGGCACCTCTTTCACAGGGCCAGGGCTACAATTTCTGACCCTGCAGGTGGTGGTCTCAATATTAATTGTTCAAATTCAAAATAAAAAGAATAACATATATTGCATGGTGACTGGCTGGTAAATGTTCATAGAAAGACCAGCATATGCTTGTCCAGGCAGGCATGACTGTGTATCACCACGTTAGTGATGGTGTCATCACGCTGATCACAAATCCAAGAAGTCATCAAAAAACTATAGCTTGCATTCTATTCCCCGAGTCTACTGCACCCTGCCACTGCTTGAGCCTAAGCCTCCCATTGGATAAATGTAGCTGGGGGCTGGCTCATGACGGAGTTGAGGCAAGGAAGCTGCGAGAGCGCATTTAGAACTTGGGGTGAGAGAACGTGTGGAAGAATAAACAAAAGTAAGTGTGGACTTTCCACTTGCTGCGTAGCCAGAGTAGCATATCCTGCAGCCCTGCATTGCTGCTATCCTCAACGTGCTCGATGCGGCAGTGGACCAACACAACTTTTGTGCGCCATGGCGTCACCTGTAGAATCTGTGCGCTGCACCCCAGCATGGTAATTGCTGAGCGTGCGTGAGTCCAGTAGGCACCACAGCCATACTTACCGGTATTGACAGCATTATGGCTGGGGACAATGCCTGTGCTGTAGCAGGCAGGGTCACAGCCAGCTGAGCAGTGGATGCCGATGCCGTCACCATTCCTGGACCTACTAATTCAGGCAGCACTAGCAGTGACATCACCTGCTGTGCTCAAGCAGCCGTCTGTTCCACAATAAACCCAGTCATACCGCACTGATTAATATATGCAAAAAAAGCATTTTCATTTGGTGTACATTTTGTTTTTGCACTCGGTGTAGGTAATAAAGTAAAACACGCCATCTTCCACTTCTTTAGGAATTACAACAGGAAAACACAGAGTTCAAAATAGCAGGGCACAGGCTGATGACAGGGGTCACAGACAGCAGCAGTGTTATAGATGGGAGAGAGAGCAGGAGTAAAGAGGAGAAAGAAACAATAGGAGAGGAGAGAGATAAGACGGAGCTAAGTAGAAGAAAAGGAGAGCAAATCAGGTACAAAGAGAAAGCAAAACACACAAGATGATGGATGGAATGTTGCACATTAGCAAAACATTCACCCCAGTCACAGATCTGGGTTGAATCCATCGTTATTTTGCTCACCACACCACCCCAGTTCAGACATGGCCATATGCAAATCAGTCTTGACCCTGTGCCTCATGGGAATAGTCCAGCCCGAACTGCCAAGCCATGTCTTCCCTGGACCGGAATCAAGCATCCTAGGAACGGTTTCTGGCTATCAGCCGTCATCAGCCAGGATAGCTTGATTCCAGTGGCGTAGTGAGCACGGGACCCACATCTGGGCATACCCTTCCCACATAGGGCAAACAGCAAAACACAAGATGATGGACGGAATGTTGCACATTGGCAAAACATTCACCCCCAGTCACAGAGGCACAGGGTCAAGACTGATTTGCATATGGCCATGTATGAATTGGGGTGGTGTGGTGAGCAAAATAACGATGGATTAAACCCAGATCTGTGACTGGGGGTGAATGTTTTGCCAATGTTCAGCATTCCGTCCATCATCTTTTTGTGTTACAAAGAGAAAGCAGCCATGATGTGAAGAAGAGAGCATTAAGAAGAGAGAAGATAGAATGAAAGGATGTAGAGGACAGGACAGAGGAAAAAAAGCAGACAAATGATAAAACAGAGACACAGCTAATCACTGTTAGAAGAGTGATAGTAGAGAGCTAAGATCGAGGGGAGAGAGAGCAGAGCATGGATAAAAGTGAAGAGGAAAAGGGGCAGGGCTAGAATGAATAGAGGCAAATCAGAAATACCCACCAGGTGTGACAAAGGTGTGACAAATATGATAGAAAACAATTAGAGAGGTGAGAGGATAGACTCTTAAAAGCAAAGAGTTAGGGGACAGACAACAGATCAAGGTTAGAAGATAGAGACTGAGGCAGTGAGAGTGTTGAAAGTGGGGCTCACCCGAGGGAGAAGTGAGCTGCGGCCTCCTTGGCAAAATGTACAGCACCTGCACTTCTTTTTTTTACAAACTAAGCACTGGTAATGCTCCTCTTTCTCCCCCACTTAAGCTGGTATAGAGGGTGGTTAACTGCCACTCTGGTTCCAACCCTACTGCGTGATAGACCATCAGCTTTTCTTGAAGCTTCGGCCTATCATTTGGGACCGGAAGTGACACACCTGTGCTGGCCATTCAGAATAGAGGTGGCCAGTGGGCGGTGTGTGTTACCTAAGAAATCACCACTGAACTGATCAATTATTTATGCCCCCACCATTCTCTCTTTCCCGGCCCAGCACATCCCAGCAATCAACCACTCTCATGGGGCTGGGAAGAAACCGCCATGTTGGAGAGGGCAGAGGTTGTGCAGACAAAATAAAGGGAGGCAGAAACATAACACGAACCGACATTAGCTTCCCATCACTTAAAATCTTCACAGAGATAAATTGTCTCTGTTTCCACGGTCTTCACGCAAATTAGGACTTTCTCCAGTCTATTAAAAGAATCTGGGTGGGATACTCGATTTTGAAAGGCAACCCCTGTCTATTGTGAGAGTGTGGTAGTGTCTCAGCCATTGCTTTCACCCCTCCTGCACTCCCGACACTGCATGATGCAGCTGCATCAATGGCTTCCTTGGCTGGTTTCACCTAGATTTCCAGCAACCCCACCTTTTAAGGCTGGGAGAAAGGATCTTCTGATTAGATGTTGTCTCCATTCATGTTCAGCCGCGGGGGTTCGCTGCTGTTCTAGCTAAGTAAGATTTGCCCAATTTATGTGCCCCCAGAAGTAACCATATACCCTCATAACATAAGCAAAGTAAATACTTCGAAATATGCTAAAATATTCAAAGACGAGATCACTTACTACGTTTTAGAACATTTGGACAGAGTATCTGTTCAGGTACCTGTGAGGGGCCTTGCATGCGAGTGCAGTATGTCGTGTGCTGAGTAGGGGTAAAAGACATTGCATATATTCACCCTGGGGTTCTGAGGAATATTAAATAGATAATGAGGGCGAAGCTTGAGTTGTCTGTGATGTCACTCAGAACCCCAAGGTGAGTAACATCCCTGTTTCTCGCGTTTTACTGATATATAATTTGACCCCCAAAATCATCTTCCCCAGCTTTCCACAAATATGCAGGGGAGCCATACATAACATGGCCTTCCATCCCAAAGATAAAAATCCCTGGTATCCTGCTACCCACCCCCTCATCCTCTGGGCTTTCCCTCCACACCTGAAGCTGTGCTTTCTCTGCTCTCCAGCGTTCCACTGACAGACATCCAGTGAGCACAGCCAGATCAGCCTGTCATTTCTTAATAACACAACAGTGGGCAACAAGTTCTGCTCTATTATAGCAGTGAATTACTAGATTCACAATCTAGTTATTCACAGTAATGGCTCTCTTTGGGAGGCATACATACAATACAGATAACTTCATTATTCAGCAGTAAATTAGCCAGTAGCGGCTGCTGCAGGACCCGGGTGGTGAGTCGGGGGTACGGGCCGAAAAAAGAAAAAAACACTTACCTGATAACGGCCGGCCACCGGCTCTTCTCCATCCTTTTCTTTCTGTCTCCGGTCCGGCAGCAGGAAGCACCCAGGCTCCCCTGAACTAATCACAACGCTGCAGCGTTGTGATTGGTCTGAGCAACAGGGTTCGGTGCTCACATGGGGATTGGGAGGCCGGGCATGTTCCTCACCAGGCTGTACATTACTGCCTAGTGGGGAAAATGCTAAATGCGTATGACTGTTAGGCCGGCCCAAGACGGCTGGGCAAGCAGTTGTGCGCACTTAGGGAGTGCAAACCACCCTCCCCCTGCTCTGGCCAGCCCTACCCTGCCCAGCGAGCCACTGCCTGCAATAGGAAAACTAAAATGGTAATAACAATACATTATTATAATTTTATTTTTCCTTTTGAGCAGTGGTGCGATGCTCCTCCGCCTTAGTGGAGAAGGCATCACTGAAATTAGCTAGTGTTTGCATTGGTTTGCCTTAGTTTCACCCACAGTTGCCGCCTTTGCCCATTGGTTCCTCCACTCTCCTTTTTCATACCAGTGTTTTTCAGCAACCAAGAAGAATTGTAAAATGTCTTCATGTTAGATGTACGGGCCCGATCAAAACTCTCTGCATCACAAAAAATAGCTGAGATATTATGTCGAACAAACATCTTTAACATTTGTAGTATATTTTTGTGACTTGTCAATGATTTGTTCAAATGGCAGGGGAGGGAATGTTTGAGGACCACATTTTTGCTGTGTAGCAATGGGATGGACCTGCAGGAACACGCAGTGCATGCTGGGCCGGGTTTCCTGTGTTTTGGACTGCTGACATCCGTTATCAAAGCAGCAGGTGCGCCAGAAAACATGTGAAAGAACAAGAAGCCCATGAAGTGGCAATACAAATTATCAAAAGCAAGCAGAACAGCTGTGCGTCCCAGAAAAAGGATCTTGCAGATTTGTTACGCTTTTTATTTCTTATTTCATCAATTAAGTTAATTTATTTCTCTGCAGGAACTGTCCTGGTGAGACGGTGCATATTTTATGGGACATCTTGGACAAAGTCGGGATCTAACTTGCATAATAGAGTGGAAAGACCTAAGCAGCATGTGTGTTGTTCTCTCAAGCAAGTCACCAACTATGAGTTGCCTGAAGAAGGGCACACAACATTCTCTGCTACATGACAACTCTCTCACCGAAGAAGGGCACACAACATTCTCTGCTACATGACAACTCTCTCACCTTCTCACCATGTTTATTTATTAACTGAAATATCACTAAGCCCCAAGGCACCTACTGCAATTTCTCCATGAATTGAACCGTGTGGAAAAGCTTGATCCAGGGCTACCAATTAT
The DNA here is from genome assembly GCF_964261635.1 of Lissotriton helveticus. NCBI lineage: Eukaryota > Metazoa > Chordata > Amphibia > Caudata > Salamandridae > Lissotriton > Lissotriton helveticus. The sequence goes on from NC_136065.1 coordinate 1,087,050,737, forward strand.
TAAATTTGCTCACGTGTGAGAGTCATTTGTTTGCAGTCTGCGAATGAGTGCCATGAACTGGCCTAAGTGTGGCATTGAGTGACAGGAAACTTAAACACAGTAGCAAAGTTTAACCCCAACTGCAGCGGGAATTTACACAAGCAGTTTCCTCATTCCCCCTGTCCTAGCAGAAGAATTTGTTATGTACTTTATTTTATGAGTTTTTATAAAGACTCACGCGTTCACCCCCTCGGGGTATTTTGGCACTAAAAGATGACAAAACCAAAACCAACCAGAGAAACTGCTGCAACGATAGATGTTTGCAGAGGATTGGCAAACAAACACGTAATACGCATTTTGCAGAAATTGATCAGATATTCTTCCTTTCATAAATAAAGCAGCTACTGGTTCCACCACGTGCCAGCAGCCACTGAAAAGGCCTGTCTGCCGACAGTATTTAGAAAGACCTTAGGAATTGTACTTGAAATGGAATAGTGCACCGGAGAGGTCCTTATCCAAATGAAAGATCAAAGCCGTTTATGATGAATATCTACTTTATTTTATTTTTGCTCCTGACCTTAGGAATTGTAAATAGAAATTTGTCTTTAGAGCAGAGATCTCTAGTCGCATTGTACCACTGAAAGTGCTATCTAAAAGGAGACTGGCGGAATAGAATAAAAAAATACATGCTTTTTACAGGCAGCCTGTGTAATCAGGTCAAAACTGGTGTAATAAGGTTCCTGGAGCCGAGGTCTAGAACCAATCTGACCACGCACTTCTGACTAACTGCAACATATGGGCCAAAGAAATCTGGAAGGGCCAGGTAGTTTGCGTTGAACTAGTCCAGACGGGTAGATACAAATTATTAAGCAGTTTATCTTATTAGGAAATGAAAACAAGTGTATAACCCGTTTCAATAAATAGTTAAAAAACATGATTTAACAATTGCATTGATCTGAGGAGATAGTGTTAAAGCTGAGTCTATTTTTAATCCCCACGTTCTTCACACCTAGGACTTAGACTGGTTTTGGACCTAGAGATAAAGGCCAGAAATGTAATTCAGAGAAAAGAGATTTTTCAATGGACAAAGAATTTCCATTTTATGTCTCTTCCGCTCGAGTGGCTATTGGCAATCAACTTTTGAAAGGCAGTCAAATAGTTGTTTTGCTGCAGTCTGAACACCTCCAGTAATGTTGATGACTATCTGCGTGTCATCATCGTACAGATAAAGGCTCATATCGCAGCATTCAATAAGATGGACCAAAAGAGTCATATACAGAATAAGGAGGAAAGAATGAAACCATGAAGGACTCCAAAGTCAGGTTTTGACCAAGGATGTGTAAGGGGGCAGTGTAAATTAAAAAAATATATCATACAAGTGCTTACTAAGCAATAGTCGTGCAAAGTCTGTTACTCCCAAATTCAAAACCCTGAAGAATTTGATAGTGCAATGTGTTGAATACTCCAGATAGTCCCAAAAGGATTAAAGCAGCAGACATGCGATTATCGACACAGTGGCATGAATCATCAAGAAATAAAAGAGCAGTGAATTCCGTACTGTGGCATGGGAAAAATTGCATTTGCGTGTTGCGTAGAAGCACATTTTGCTTAATAAAAGCTGATAGCTGATTAAAAATAGCCTTCTTTAACAGCTTTGGGCCCGATGTATGTGTTGGCAGGAAGGGAATTCCAAACATGTCGGCTGCAAAGTTCCCTCCCCACCAGTGCTTAATTTGTAAAATTTTAAGTGCAGGTGCTCAACTTTTTGGGAGGAGGCCACACCCACTTCCTTGGCGTTACCCACTTCCTCTACTAGCCCCACCCACGTCCTCTATTGGCCCCACCCACATCCACAACTAGCACTACTGAAAACCAGATGTAATAACCAATCTGAATTTCAGTGTGCGACTCTCTACAAGATGAACGATCTTTCTTTCCTACTGTGACTCACATTTCCTGATGGAGAGCTGTTGGGGAAAGCTGAGCAGTGACCTGTGTGCTGCAAAAGTTGCAGGATGGGGCCCTGATATCAGACAAGGGCCCTCTTCCACCACTACCCTTCCCTAAGTGTAATACCGAATCACCTTTGACAGCTCTCTACAGAACCAGAAGACCTTCCTTCTCAATAGGAGTAGAAAAGAGATGGGGGGGCGTGGCTTGGCAAGCCACGATGGCGGCTGTGTCCTGCTGAGGCTCCGCGATCGGGCTAGCATCTTGCCCACTTCCTGAGATCGCCGGGAGCCTCAGCTTACAAAATATACTCCGCTGATGCTTACTTGCAGTAGGGCATCCTCTGGCTGAGCCGCAGAGACTGCGGACGAGCGAAAGGCACCGGACCATCCCTCACCGAAGCCGGAGCCGAGCGCCAAGCACCCAAGATGGCGGACGCGGCTCCGTCTCCCTGATGTGGACGCCACTGAGCACCTGTCCCTGAGGCGGCGACCCTTGACGAAACGGACAGTTGGCGGCCCCGGAAACCCCAGAAAAGAGCGGAGTGCCCGGCCCACGGGCTTGTGATCCAAGCCGGGATGGCTATTGCGGCGGCAGTCCAGCACACAAGATGGTGGCCGCTATGCCGCAGCTTCAATACACCGGCGCTCCTACACTGACGGGAGCCTGACTCCAGCACCGACCAGCCCGCCGCCGCGGACCAAGGGACGCCGGCGGAGGTGCCGCCTGTATGCCGCTGTGCCCTCCGGGCGTCCATGATCCCACCTGGAGGCGGTGAGTGTCGACCCCGCTCCCCCCCCCCCCCTTCGTGGACCGCGGCGCCGACGTCCCAGCGGCCTCCTACCCCCTCTGAGGCCCGCCGAAGGATCGCGGACCACGTCGGCCCTTGCTCGGGAGGGGGGCTAGAACGCTCCTGCCACCTCGCGCAGCCCGGCGGACCCGGGTGCCTGACCCTAAGATGGCGCCCACAGGGACCAGGGCGCCGTGATCGGCGCGGGCTTCACCCTGGAGGCAAGGTGCTCCTCTGACCCTGAGGCGGTAGCACGCCACGCCGAGGACGCTCACTGACCCGAACCCCCCCCCGGACCCTCGTCGCCTGCTCCTCGACCCCCGGAGTCGCCTGAAGGACTGCACCACGCGCCGAGGAGGGAGGGAGCGGGATCCGGCCTCACTACAAACACCCTGTCTCCAGGGAAGCCTGGACTATAGAGGCAGTGCCCCCATGACGCGTATCTCCTTACGCCAGAGCTGTCACCCCCCGCAGCCGCAAGTTACTATTCACACCCCGAGCCAGCAGGGGTCCCACAGAATGAAGACAGTGACCGCCCCAGGGCCGAGGAGGACTGGGAGCCCAACCTGCGCTGAGCTGCTGCCTACCCGGATACACAGAGGGGAGGTGGACTGCTGATCGCGGGGTGCAAGGAGGCCAGGCCCCCCCCATCTCTGACAGCACTCATGGGGAAAACGAGGGCCTCGCAAATGACGGCTGTCCCCGAGACGGCCCCCGAGAGGATGCCACAAACAAGAACATGGACGCAAGCCAACGCGTCGCAAACCGACCCCACACTGTCGGCAAAGTTGGATCAGGTGTTGGCGGCGATCGAATTGTCCCGCCTTTCGATGGAGGAGAGATTGGGCGTCCTGACAACGGACATCAGTCTAATCCGCGACGACCATCGCAAGTTGGCGGACAGGGTGAGGGACGTAGAACGGATCGTGACCGAGCTGCAGCCTGCGGTGAAAACACAGGAGGCGGAAATGAAGGAAGTCCTACACCGCGTGGCGGCCCTCGAGGAACGCACAGTGGATTTGGAAGGGCGCTCGAGACGATGTAACATCCGCGTCCTAGGCCTGCCGGAAGGGATTGAGAACTCGGACCCTCTGACATACATGGAGTCCTGGACCAAATCTTTCACCCCGGAGTCGGAAAGGTCGGCATACTTCTCCATTGAAAGAGCCCATAGGGTCCCGGCCCGGGCACCCAAGCCGGGCCTTCCTCCGCGACCCATGTTGGCTAAATTCTTGCACTTCCGAGACCGCGATGCGGTGCTTCGTGCGGCCCGGACGGCGGGCCCCTTACAAGTTGAAGACCAGCACGTTATGGTGTTTCCGGACTACGCCCGAGAAATCCAGCACCAGCGTTCCACCTACCTGGACGTCAAGAGGCGCCTCCGTGCAAATGATCTTCAATATTCCCTGCTGTTCCCGGCCCGCCTGAAAGTGCTACACAAGGGGAAAGCCCTCTTCTTTAACACGGCGGAGGAAGCGCAGGATTGGACTGAGTTTCACTGCCCAATAATCCCTAATCCCGGACCCCAGAGAGCACGCAACAACGACCTCAGACGATCCAGACGACGGGGTGCGAGCCGTGCTCGATCAGGCCGCCCCAAAAGCCAAGCATCATCCCCCATGGGCTCACCCGACCTCACGCAAATCATGCAGGAGCGACGAGAAGCCTTACGAGCGGTGACCGACCTGCACACGTCACCCGTAGCATCGGATTTGGAAGGTCGACCGCACCTGTTCACCCCTGAGAAAGACCGGGACAGTGACGGAACAATGTCAGGGATTGGACCAATCTCCTCCCCCCTCGTTGCGGCGCACACCTTGGACGCTACCCTGGCCAGCCAACCTGGCACCTCTTCGTGATGGATGAACTGTCCACTGTTATATCCTTCTCATGGTTGCATACTGTATTGCGCGATGTCTAGGAGCCTAGACTGCTTTGCCAATTGCCTGTAAGCGCCAGCGAGCGATAGACGCTTCTCCTGCAAGAGCCCGACCTGCGTACAGGCCCAGCAGCGACACACGCTGCCACCCCCGCAGATATCCGTTGTATTTCTCCCCTAGTGGGACACTAGTTTGGATATGCCACCTCCGGTGAGATATCCTCAGTATTGGGACTGTTTCCCACCCAAGGTTCTATTTGTTGTTAATCCCCTTAGTCCCTCCCCCATGACTGTGGAAGCTTGGCGCATAGGAGCACACGTGACACATACACGCTGGCGGCTCTCGGGGTCTATAGGGGGGTCCCTCTCCCACTCACGACACCCTAGGAATGGCAGTCTCACGCTCAGACATTAATGTCCTTACACTGAATGTACGAGGCCTACACACGCCCAGCAAACGCTACTCTGTTTACTCCTACATTAAGCGCATGTCAGCCAGTATTGCATTTCTGCAGGAGACACACATTGACGCTACCGAACTCACTCGCTTGCAGGTCAAATGGCGAGGGATCTTCTGTGCCACACACTATTCAGCGTTTGCGCGCGGCGCGTTAATCTGGGTCAGGCCAGGTACTCCCTTCCGGGAGCTCCGACGGGTGGTAGATAGAGAGGGCAGGTATGCGCTTCTAGAAGGAATACTTGACAGACAGGGAATACTCCTTGGCAGCATTTACGCCCAAACACAGATCAGGATAAATTCTGGGATCACCTCACGGGCGTCTGGCCCAGTTCACTACAGTTCCGTGGGTACTGGGAGGTGACTTTAATTGCACACTGGACCCCACCCTGGACCGCTCGCATCCTCCCCCCACACACTCCCTGGCCCCCCGGCAGGCAGAACTCTTCAGGGCATGGACCACGCATTGGGCGCTCACTGACGCATGGCGACACCTACACCCACTGGCTCGCATTTACTCCTTCCACTCGATTCCACACAACCTCAGGGTCCGCCTGGATCGTTTCCTCTGCTCTGCAGCAATCCTCCCTAAGATCACATCTACAGATTACCTAGGTCGGATCCTCTCGGATCATGACGCCCACATCATTCGTCTGACCTGGCGCCCCCCGCACCCACCAGTCCCCACCTGACGCCTCCCTAGGGACTGCCTTTCAGACCCAGTATTCAGAGACGCACACGAAACCAGCATCCAGGACTACTTCACACACAACACAAACACGGCATCATCGGTACTGGTGGAATGGGACGCGTTTAAAGTGGTGGCAAGGGGAGAATGCATCAAGCAGGTAGTAGGGGTCCGCCGCACCTTGGAACGGATGCTCCTGGCCTGAGAGCAGACTCTGGCCGCACTCACTAAACGGCCTGACGACTCGGAGGAGCACGCCGTGCTCACGGCCGAGGCTAAGACGGAGTATCAGACTGCCTGCGCTGACCTCCGAAAATACAATTTTAGGGCTTACGCCTCTAGGGTACATAAGGACAGAGACAAAACTGGAGCGCTACTGGCCTGGATGGCGAGGCAGGACACCGAAATCAAACCAATCACGGATATTGTCAACCCGGACGGTGTGCTGGTACGCTCACAGGCCGAGATCCTCCTGGCGTTTCAGCGTCACTATGCACAAGTGTACGGGACCCCGGCCCAATACTCCCCATTTTCTGTGGATCGTTTTTTAGACCCGCTGACGCTACCCGCAATATCGGACGTGGACAAGCGCACTCTCGACGTCAGGATAAAACCCTCTGACATCACCCAGGCGATACGTGCTATGTCCCGGAATAAAGCGCCGGGACTGGACGGCTTCCCGCTAGAATACTACTCGACATTCTCTCCCCTAGTGGTCCCCCGTCTGTCACGGATGTTCGGGGCGTCTCTTCATCTAGGGAGGTTACCCCAGTCGCTGCGGGAATCTGTGATTGTCACCTTTCCCAAACCCCACAGAGATCCACTCCACATGGAGTCGTACCGCCCCATCACGCTCCTGTCGGCCGACTGCAAGATCCTGGGGAAAATTCTGGCTGATCGTTATGCGCAGGTCATACGCCCACTAGTCCACCCCGACCAATGCGGCTTTGTTCTGGGGAGGAACACCTCCCAGAACCTCCGCCGAGTCTTCCATGTTCAGGATCAGATACGTGGCAGATTTCCCCGCGCCGCCTGCCTCATTATGGACCTGGAGAAGGCGTTTGACACCCTCACCTGGCCCTATCTCTTCTCAGTCTTGCGGCGCCTCAATATCGGCCCGACGCTCATGGCATACACACGCCTCCTGTATACCGATTTGACCACGCGAGTTCGTATTGGGAAACGTATATCACCGGCGTTCGAAGTTCGGCGAGGCACAAGACAAGGGTGCCCCCTGTCGCCTCTCTTATTCGCGCTAGCAGTCGAGCCGCTGGCGGTTCGGCTGCGCCTGGAAGGTGTGGAGTGGGGCATCCCACTTGCGGACAGCACACATTGCGTATCCATGTACGCGGATGATCTCCTCATATACGTCCGAGACATCGAAACGGACCTGGCCCCCATAGGGGCAACGCTGGCGGAATTTGCAGATGCCTCAGGACTACAGGTGAACTGGGACAAGTCCACAGTCTACCCCTTACACCCGAGCCTGCCCCCCCGGGAAGTCGAGCTCGGAGCGCATAAACTCTCATGGTCCGCGGAAGCCCCCCGGTACCTCGGTGTCCGCTTGTACCATTCCCCAGCTGACCTTTTTGAGGGGAATCACCGCAAAGCACTTGCCAGTCTGCGCCCGGCTGTTGCCTTCTGGAATAAACTCCCACTAGCCCCAATAGGACGGATAGCCCTGGCTAAAATGGTAATGCTTCCCCGACTCCTTTACCACTTCACGAATTTACCGGTGGTACCACCCAGATCCTTCTTCCGCGACGTTGACTCCCTCCTAGGGACCCTTATCTGGGGCGAGGGCCGACACAGGGTCGCCCTGAAAACCCTCCAACTCCCCACGACGCAGGGAGGGCTCGGAGCTCCGTCCTTCGAGTCATATTTCCTTGCGGCACAGCTCCAATGGCTGTCATACTGGACGGCGGACCGTTACCCTCAGGAGACTGTTACCTCGACCGGCAGAATCGCAGCCCCGGAACTCACCCGTCTTCTTCTCCCGGGCACCAAGCCACGGCGCACATACCCCCTTCAAGTGGCGATAGCGCGCCGGTGCATGATGCGGATCCACCGAATGTCCCCCAATAGACCTCCGTACTCCCCGCTATTACCATTGATAGGCAGCCCCAGGCAGGACTCCTACTTCACGGCTCCGTTCTTCTCCGTATGGTCGCTCTGTGGCATCACGGATCTGGAATCGCTCTTCGAGGAAGGCCAGATAAAATCACTTGACCGCCTGACCGCTGAATACGGGCTCCCCCCGGGCCAATTCCTCAGATATCGACAGCTGATTGATGGATACCGACCCCATTTTAATCTCGGTACTGGCGAGCCAGACACGCATCCAGCAATACATGCTATCCTGCGTATGGGGGCGGGACGTCACTTAGTCACCTGGTTATATAAATCCATCCGGGAACTCTCACACGTTCCCCTGACGACCTTGCGAGCTACATGGGAGGAGGACATAGGTCGCGCACTACATGACTCAGAGTGGACTAAAGCGCTTGAGGCCCCAAAACGCGTCTCTAGGAACGCCCGCTTCAAGAACATCCAATACTATATCCTACACAGGGCGTACCTCACCCCAGCGCGATTACAGAAGTTCTATCCCTCCACATCATTCCTATGCCCCAGATGCTGCTCCCCTGCTGCAGATTTCCGCCACATGTTTTGGAGCTGTCCCGACCTTTATCCCTTTTGGCGGGCGGTACACGACACACTGTCGGAACTAACAGGTCTCACTACACTATCCACCTGGGAATCTAGCGCATTAGGCATCTTTCAAGTCCCTAAGCAAGACCCAGTGCATAGACGCTTCGTGTCCTTAGCGCTCCTGTTGGCAAACAGATGCATAGCCATGCGCTGGCGATCCCCGGAGGGTCCCCCTATAGCAGCGTGGACGGGGGCGGTCGGTAAATGGGCGGCGGCGGAAGAGGATGCTCTTAGAGAGGAAGAAGCCAGGGGCGCGCGTAAATTTCCCATATCCATGGAATGGGCCATGCTCCTCCACAGCTTCCGACAGTCCACACGTGCAGGTGACCCACCTACTCCTCCCCCCCCCCACCCGAGAGGACCAATAGCATTTACCTGGTGTCCCCCTCCCCAGGGCAGGTTCCCGGTACCCCCTGCATCCTGATTAACTTCCCACTCTTCTGGAGCGCACACTGAACAGCTCCTTGGGCCCCCCCCCCCGACGCCCGTCACCGGTATCCCCCTGCTTAGACCATGCTAGCGCCCACATGCTTCCCTCCCACAGTTTTGTCCCCCCCGTTCTCTGGTAGCACCGTTATATGGACAGTACAGACCCCGATCCAACGCCCTTGAGGCGGGAACTTACATACCTGTTATCATTTATTGTCCTCTTGGCTATGCAGGTTCACTGTCTCCCAGCCTGCAGACATGGTTACACGGTCTGTACTGATTAATTGAGGAAATGTATATTTGCACCAGTTGTATAAACAAAAAAAACGTTGCACGCATGGCTGAATGTTGAGGCCACATCAGCAGATTATTTACACTGTACCCGTATACTTTGATGCAACAATAAAACAAATAAAAAAAAAAAAAAAGTGTAGAAAAGAGATTGAGGGACCCACCGATCCTGAAATGTACTTTCAGAAGCAATAGCTATACAAATCTATTCAAAGACCTTGGAGAACAAATGCCAGTCATCAGAGATGGAAGAAGATTCCTGATACCCACTAGACTGAGTCAGAGCCCTCAGCACAACATTGGCACAGTAGAAATCACCTATAGCAAGCACAAGGCCATTATGGTGTATAATTAATCTTTTATTTTTTGTGCCAGTTATAAACACCTGGAATGAAAATTATCATTTGATGTTTCATAGACCCTCCACCACTTTCTGTCTATAAATCCAAACACCCACACTGTGCACCAATACCATCTGTAGTCCCTTACACATACCTTTTGCATTCATCATCTAAAGTATGTGTGAGTGACTAGAAATAACATTTACGGGTTAGTTTGACAACTTTTTGTGGTTTACTCTAACAAAGATTGTGACTGTTTCTAGGGTAGGGTTTCACATCTCAAAAACAACAACCCAATTTTTCACACATGCTATGCTGTAGCCCAGGGACCCATCCCTGTGATTAAGTTGCAAAAGAACCAAACTAGCATTTCTGCTGCATTATATTGAAAGCGACAAGTCTAGGGGGGTTATACCCAAAGAAGTCACTGGGGACCTGGGTGCTATGCAGTCGACAGCTACTCTCTTCCACATCAGTTGACGCCACCCCCATTAAGGATATTGAATACCAGCGCCATACATATGATGTTTGATTGATACTTTTGGAGATAAACAACTCCATCGTTTGGCTCAGGGATCTGAAGCCAAGTTACTTTTGTTTGTTTAATATGAAATAATTTGTGGTTGCACTAATCTATGTATTCTTGCACATCCCTTTTTCGCATCCACTATATCACACCACTTTTTCCCATACCCTCCCTGGGGCACTATGACGCACATGATGTCTTTATTCTCTGTAATGTAGTGTGAAGCCAGCTCATTGTGATTAAAAAGCAGTGTGCTTTGACTAAAATATGTATTGAACGTGATTTACTTTGATAAACATATAACTGTCCACTGGGACCCCCCTTTTTATATTGAAAGTGGCCCACTGTTCTGCTATGGTTTAAAGATTGAGTGCTCCAAACCAGTTGAAATCTTTCTTTCAATAACTTTATTTCGGGCGCAATGGACCATAAAAGTGCAGATAAAATACATACAAACGCACAGAGATAAAAAAATAAATTATTATCTATACACAAGATGTTCAATTACTAAAAACTGATTAAACATTGGGTAGTTATCGAAACATTGCATTTAGTACAAAATCCTATTGACGAGGTATCTATATAAATTTTCTACGTCTGTGCCATGTGCCAATTAAAAACCGCGAAACAGCAAAGATGATGGGGGATGGGTGTTGTACTTTAGGACTAACGGTGTCCATGCTCTAACTGGTAGAATCTGAGGTTCAGGGATATGCCAATACTGGTCCTCATCAGCTATTCCATCTGTGCCTGCGTTGGTAAGGGGCTCAAATTGGCAGTTAAAGTCACCACCCACTATTAAGACAACTGCTGGGTCAAGGGTCGTGATGAACTGCCTCAATTCATCCATGGTTCTAGATTCTTGCCCACTCTGCGTAGACCTAGAGTAGATGTTAAGCAGGGAAATTTGCGTGGAATCTGGGAGCGTTAGGAGGACACATTGAACGTCAGGTGAATTGGTTAATATATGATCTGCTTTAGCACCCAGGTGTGTGCCCACCCAGGTACTTAGACCCCCCGAAGGTCTACCCCTGCCCTTCATTGTCGCCGGTATACTAAAAATGGCGAAACCGCTCATCACAATCTCTTCCAGCGCCCACGTCTCCTGCATAAGGCAGACATCACACTTTTCTATGAACAGACGCCAATCAGGGGAAGCTAATTTGCTTTTGATCCCAGCCAGATTCCAGGAGAGGATTTTGATAGTTCCCCTAGTCGCCCTAACCAGTGATTCACCATGCACCCTTCGGGAACTGGTTTCACCTTGCACCCTTGGGGGGCTGGTTTCCTCAGCAAGTGGGGCTTCACAGGGTTCTTTCCCTCTCTCCAAATGTAGCCGCTTGCCCTCTATATCACTTTCCCGGGCCCTTCCCTTTACCAACGGAGTTGGGACACCCCCTGTGTTATTGGCGGTAGAGCATCAAGCAGTATAGCCTCCTAATTTCTCCCCGTGGACCGCTCCTCAGTAGCCCTGATTTCCTCCCTTGCGCGTACCTCCTCCTGTTGGGAAGTTGTAAGAGTATGACAGTCATTTACATCTGATCCTTCTTTAGTTACTGGTGACCCCTGTGCGATAGTCGATGAGAGTATGGGCAGTCGGCTCCTAGACCGTCAGTCTATTTGATCCAAGCTGCTGAATCTATTTATTTGGGGAAAACTGGCAAGTATGGGGGTATAGATATTGGCTCCCTCCCAGTTTTCCACCCCAGCTTGGGCACTATGCCCCTAAGTGTCCTGGACCCCCCAAAGCTGTCCTCGTCTGTTACCACTAAGACCATTATGGGAAACGGGGTAAAAGTAGGATAGGTGTAAAGGTTGGATTTGCATTTCAGAGCGTGGAGGAGCCCATTTGCAAATGTGTTCCACAGCACGACTGTTCCTGAAGTTTATTATAACGCAGTCTACCGAGATGGTCTTTTCCCGTGACCCCACCCATTCCACTCGTCTGGCAAACAAAATTTCGCCAGATACCTGCAAGGGAAGTGGCCTATTGTGGTTAAGCCAATGGATACATTTGTTTTTAAGTTCACTATAAACCTCCTTTTTTCCCTGACTCAAAACTGGTACCCCTGCAAGCACCACCACAAATGGTCAGGACTCGGGAGGGAGATTTATGCGTGGTAGAGCTTTCGTTGGTACATCATGGGGGATGTTACTGTGTACTCGGGGTTGTCGATTCTCAGACCCTCTCCCACCCCCTGACTCCCCGCTCCTAGACGTTACATTGTTATTGATTGCAACAATATTACTTGATTGGGGTAGAGGGTCATTTGATGCTACAACAGGGAGAGATGGATCTGGTGGGTTGTTCATAGTAGACAGGACGGGAAGATGGCCATCTCTGTTAGGTTGCAGGTTAACCTGGTTTCCAATCACCTCTATGTCCCGTAGTTCATCCTGTGCCTGTACAGGAACAAGCAGGGATTCAAGGTGCGTAAGTTTGGTTTCTAGCGTGGGAAGTCTATCATAGATAGGGAGACAAGTCTTTGTAAAAACAAATTCTAATTTGGTCGAAAAGTCAGCTCCCCACTCAGTTAGACACGCATCACTAAAGGTTGTTGTGGGTGTGGTCACTTGTGTAGTCGGCAGGCATGCAACAGGGCTATTTCGAGAACTTGTACTTTGATTTTCCCCCACATTGTTGAGCTTCGGAATTTTCACTTTCCTGTTATTCAGAGGGGCACCCCATGCTTCCTTTTAGAGATAGGATCTACAGACGAATTTGTGGCCTTTAATTTGGAACCACATTTTGATCGTGTTTTGGGTCTTTGGGTCGATAATCCTGGATGCTCATAGTTGCAGTTAGGTGTACTTTGGGAGACCGAAATGGCGTCCATATTTGCTGAACCGATGGGCGAACCTCCAACAACTTGTGGTGTATTACTCCCCTCGCCATTAGCGCCAGGCCTTGGAGATTCAGTCCCTTGTTGGTGATTTGGGGACAGAGCATGTACCAGCAAACCCATAGATGACCGTTTGTCCAAGGCAGGGTCCAGGGATAGCCTCCTTTCTGTCAGTTCTATTTGATGGGCCAACACCGAAGAAGTCCACGTAAGAAATTGGTCCAGGGTACCAACTATTGACCCGCCATTTATGGACTTCCTACCCTTCCCCGCCTTAGAGGTAGTCATGACAGTAGCGGGCTGAAAAACAGCCGCTGTAGTACTCACTTGCAGCGAATTACGATTGGTTTCTAATTGCGTGAAACTGCCAGTCTATATACTTGTGTACTAACCGTTTATTGCAAGTGAAAGGGGGGGGGCCCGTCCCGTCCTCAAACGTTCTCCAACGGGCTCAAACGGGCCCGCCCTTGGCCCGGGCTTTGCCCGGCACTCGTCCCGCGAAGCCGAAATTATAGGCAGTGGGCGGCAGTGGGAGTAGCAGGGGAGGAGCACAGGTGATGGTGGTTGCTTCCCCTCACCCTCGGCGTCCAGGCAAACAGCAAGTGTCCCAAAGCACAAAGAAACGGCTGCGAGCGGCACCCATGAGTACTATCCCTGCTTGTATAATACTGCACTAAAAGATAAAAGCAATGTGTGTTGACATTTGCCCCAAATAGGGTTTTGGCTCAATTTCTCTTTATTCCAGGATCTGATAGCTATTACAATATGAGAAGAGTATCAAACTACCATGATTTTCACAATTCTTTTAATTTTCCCTTCTACATTACTTCCAACTTAACATCTGTGGACACAACAAACCTATTAAAAATCTAAAGGCACACAATCACTAGATTGAAGGGTGTCAATCTGTAGGGCCAACATTCATACTGACATTATGCAGTTTGTGAGTAGTACACAAGAAATGCCACCTCCTTAAAAAAAAAAATATGAAGAAACTGAAAAAGATGAATTTTGGCTAACATTTTTAAAGAGCCGATCAGGAGCACAAGAACTACCACTTATAAAAGAGAACATTGTTGTGATCCCTTACTCACGCTCCTCACCTTATTTCCTGGTGACAATGGATTTCTGGGAAGGGACAGAATGTATACATAGGGAAAAAATAAAAACCATAGCTGCAAAATAGCTGAGAACTTTGGGAATACTCATAAAGCATCAACAAGCAACTTGTATATGGTCATTGTAGTTATAGGTTTGCTAACACACGAATAAGCATTTGGCTGCAGCACACGCACGGTGTGCATTTTGGACAAACATTTTGGATTCATCTATTGGCTGATGGGATTTAGGGATCTGTAAAGATTTTTTTAGCATTGCTCTGGACTTTATTCCTTAGTGAAGTTTCCAAATATTCCCGGTTTAACTATGCCTTCGCAGATGAGCAGATTTTTTTGTGCACTGCAAGCTAATTTTCACTACACTGTGATATAACTGCCACACTAATCGAAGCCATCCAAGATTCAAAATATATGGAGACTTTATCTCTGAAGGTTTAAGTTTTTCCTAGATTTTTTTTGCACAGTTGCAAATGTATGCGTGATTTCTATGCAAATGTAGAAAAAGGTAAAACGTTGCAACCATTGTAAATTTGCTAAATCTTCCCTAGACCCTCGTGTAGATTTCAAATAAATAAATAAATAAAAACGTTCACTCCTCTGGTGTCACTCCACTAAGTAGAGGTTTCCTCCAGAATAGGCGTTAGTAGACTGTGACTACAATGATTCTAATGCTTTGGGATCAGAATTTGGGTTATCATGTCTGGGACTCAAAGCACTTGAGATATAGCCCACATTGCAACTGTAGAGCAGAAATGGTCACGCGGCCATACTAGCTCAGAAACACACTTGACAGTCATTTATGCTGTTTTTTGAGGGGGTGGGGTTAATGCATTACCAAGGTAGGCTTTGGGCTTTTTTCGAAATTACTTCTCATTTTCCCATGCATTACTTCTTTGAAACATATAAAAAGGTCTGCTTTATTTGTGACTAGGTTTTGTGATTGGATTTCTGTAGCACAAATAGATTTGAATACATTTCGAAATTGAAGGGTGTTTTTTTTGCACTCTGGCTGCCCTTCTTCAGAAAGCGTATTTTGAGGACACACAGCAGGAGGAGCCTTTTGTTAGCTCTTGGAAAAAGCAGCGCTAGTTTATTATTTGGCAGTTGATAGCTTTGCTGGGAGGACATGACGGTCTAATCAGCTGATTTACAAGTAACACTGTGGGTAAAGTTTCCAGTATATACATGTTTTTCTGGGAAATTCAACGAGGCAGGGCTTGCGTATTCAAACAAAGTGTATGGGTATGGAAATTCGCTTTGGCGCACTCATATTTAGAAATGCTGATGCTTGTGGCGCACCAGTTCCTAACTGTTCTGACTTCCATTATCAATTGGATTAAAACGTACGTTTTTGGGTTTTGCAGTGGCAGACATGAATGAATGAATGAATGAATTTGAAATTTGTATTGCGCAACTTAGCCCAGAGGCGTCAAGGCGCATCAGATGGAAAAACAGCTGAAATAGGGGTGAAAACAGATGACGATTTACAGGTAGGCTTCTGTGAAGAGCCAAGTTTTTAAACCTTTGCGGAAGAGAGCGAGGGATGACTGGCCCTTAAGTTCAACTGGAAGCATGTTCCAGAGTTTCGGGGCAAGGGAGAAAAAGGCCTTCCCTCCCCACCTGGCCTTGGCAATTCGGGGAACAGACAGAAGGCTTTTGTTGGCAGAGCACAAAGCCCTACCCGGGGTGTAAAAGGACACAAGAGACCTAATGTCTTCTGCACCAGATCCGTGAAGGGCACAGTAGGTAAGGACTAATAACTTGAAATTTATCCTGGCCTGCACAGGGAGCCAGTGGAGGTTTTTTCTGATCAAGGAGCCTGATGAATGCCTGGGGACATCAGCAACAAATCTTGCTGCTGCGTTCTGGACAACTTGTAGGCGATGGACCAGCCTTTTGCAGATACCTAAATAGAGTGCATTACAATAGTCCAAACGAGAGGCGATTAGAGCCACCGAGACTTGTTTCCGAGGTTCCGGGGAGAGATAGTGTGTACGTTTTCTCAGGATCCTTAGGACACCACAACAGATTGAGACAGTCCTATTGACTTGCTTGTCAAAGGAAAGTGTGGTGTCAAGGATAACACCCAGATTACGGGCGGCAAGGGAAGGCTTGGGACATATTCCAAGGGCAGGCGGCCACCAGTCAGCCGACCAGACCTCTTGTTTACCTCCAAAGATGAGCACCTCGGTCTTTTCCCCATTTAATTTGAGGAAATTTGAGGTCATCCAGTCTTTACATTAGACATTAGTACGCTTCAATAACTGCTCTGTAGTACACAATGAAAAAAAGGCAGGCGCTGGAAATCTATTTCTTTTATTTTATTTTTATTTTATTTTAGAAGTTTTATATAGCGCTAGCTAGGCCTGGAGGTATCAGAGCGCTTTACCTACATAAGTGCATAACATAGCATGACAGAGGGATGCATACAGATAAAAGCCAGTATATCATCCACATGCAGTAATCAACAGAAAGACGACCAGTCAACCTTTGCACAGGACCCTCCACTACGCTGAAATTTTAGTACATTTTGATTCGTTTGAGCTTGAAACACAATCTGCAAATTGTGGCAGATGCATTATGTGGAAAATCCATAATTACGCAAAAAACACTAGCAGCAGAAATGCAAAATTCCAGTGGCCCTGGTGTCAGGCACCATTTTCAGGCACCATTTTCAGCCAACATGATCGGCTCACAGTAAACAGAAGGATAAACCAAAGAAAAATTGCCATTGGAGCACTTCTGAACAGTGTTCAACGATGGGAGAACAACTGGTCACACCCAGAGTCTGAAACTGTTCTAGTCCAGATCTAAGGAAACCAGCAGCTTGCACCAATGTGGAATCTTAATAAACCAGCCTTTGAGATATTCCCATCGAGGAACTCTGCACAGCAGCACTTTCCTTCAGCCCAGGGCACATCGGCTTGTTTAAGGTGCCTAGTTTCAAATGGCACTTAGTCAGGTAATGGAATGATGCCAGAAGAAAACCAAGGTCCATCCATGTGCCCAATAATAAAAGGAAGAAGTGACTAAGACATGGGCAGAACTAGGCAGCCTGGTCCACAACGATCATCTACATTACTCACTTCAAAATTTGAAAACAAGACTGAGAGTTTGATCTGGTTGTGAAAGTGCAGGAAAGGCAGTTAAAGTTTGGAAAATAGAAGCGGGTTGACTGGTAAGAGAATAAATCAGTCTCTTGATCAGCTCATATTTAAGGTAGTATTTCATTTAAAGATAGGGGTGCAACTTGCTGTGGAACTGTTTTTGAAAACTGAAAGAAAAAAAACACACACACGTATATATATATATATATATATATATATATATATATATACGGCACATTCGTCTGAAGGAATGCTAAAGATTCGAATTAAATTTGCCTGGAGAGATCGGGAGAAGGCTCTGAAGGATATAGAATCACTGGAGAAGGATATCTTGGAGACAGTTGAACAAGCAAAACATGATGAAGAGAAAGAACTTATAAAAAGCGTTTAACTGTGGTGGCAGGTAAAGGTCAATAAGTAGTGCAGAGTATAGAGCGCTGGGACTCATTTCCATGAACTGCACGCCATTGAGAAAGGGATTTCATTTTCCCGAAACGCGTCTGGCGTTTTACCAGTATGGATGTTTTTTCTGTGCCGGGGATCATTCAGCAAGTTGCAGAGAAATAAAGACGGAGCTGAATTTAACTTGCTGTGGCCTTTGTCGAATTGGAGTCCTGTGAAGATGGAATTATGTGCGGCTCTCCGGTCGCGTACGAAGGCTCACTGCTGCAGCGGGTCCAGATGAGCACCAGGCTGGTGCTTGAATTGAGGAAGCAAGAATGCTGGCGTCTTGCAGGGGGCGTTCAGTATGAGCTCTTCTCGGCTTCTACAAAGCACGAAATGATGCCCGCCTGAATCTACATCAACCCACTTGGGAACATCAATGTTTTAATAAGGACTGAGAGACAGCGCACCCACTCGGGTGTTATGTATGCACTACACCTCCCACAAGGCCATTGAGTGGGCGGCGCCCACGTGGCAGGTAAAGGTCAATAAGTAGTGCAGAGTATAGAGCGCTGGGACTCATTTCCATGAACTGCACGCCATTGAGAAAGGGATTTCATTTTCCCGAAACGCGTCTGGCGTTTTACCAGTATGGATGTTTTTTCTGTGCCGGGGATCATTCAGCAAGTTGCAGAGAAATAAAGACGGAGCTGAATTTAACTTGCTGTGGCCTTTGTCGAATTGGAGTCCTGTGAAGATGGAATTATGTGCGGCTCTCCGGTCGCGTACGAAGGCTCACTGCTGCAGCGGGTCCAGATGAGCACCAGGCTGGTGCTTGAATTGAGGAAGCAAGAATGCTGGCGTCTTGCAGGGGGCGTTCAGTATGAGCTCTTCTCGGCTTCTACAAAGCACGAAATTATGCCCGCCTGAATCTACATCAACCCACTTGGGAACATCAATGTTTTAATAAGGACTGAGAGACAGCGCACCCACTCGGGTGTTATGTATGCACTACACCTCCCACAAGGCCATTGAGTGGGCGGCGCCCACGTGGCAGGTAAAGGTCAATAAGTAGTGCAGAGTATAGAGCGCTGGGACTCATTTCCATGAACTGCACGCCATTGAGAAAGGGATTTCATTTTCCCGAAACGCGTCTGGAGTTTTACCAGTATGGATGTTTTTTCTGTGCCGGGGATCATTCAGCAAGTTGCAGAGAAATAAAGACGGAGCTGAATTTAACTTGCTGTGGCCTTTGTCGAATTGGAGTCCTGTGAAGATGGAATTATGTGCGGCTCTCCGGTCGCGTACGAAGGCTCACTGCTGCAGCGGGTCCAGATGAGCACCAGGCTGGTGCTTGAATTGAGGAAGCAAGAATGCTGGCGTCTTGCAGGGGGCGTTCAGTATGAGCTCTTCTCGGCTTCTACAAAGCACGAAATGATGCCCGCCTGAATCTACATCAACCCACTTGGGAACATCAATGTTTTAATAAGGACTGAGAGACAGCGCACCCACTCGGGTGTTATGTATGCACTACACCTCCCACAAGGCCATTGAGTGGGCGGCGCCCACGTGGCAGGTAAAGGTCAATAAGTAGTGCAGAGTATAGAGCGCTGGGACTCATTTCCATGAACTGCACGCCATTGAGAAAGGGATTTCATTTTCCCGAAACGCGTCTGGCGTTTTACCAGTATGGATGTTTTTTCTGTGCCGGGGATCATTCAGCAAGTTGCAGAGAAATAAAGACGGAGCTGAATTTAACTTGCTGTGGCCTTTGTCGAATTGGAGTCCTGTGAAGATGGAATATATATATATATATATATATATACGGCACATTCGTCTGAAGGAATGCTAAAGATTCGAATTAAATTTGCCTGGAGAGATCGGGAGAAGGCTCTGAAGGATATAGAATCACTGGAGAAGGATATCTTGGAGACAGTTGAACAAGCAAAACATGATGAAGAGAAAGAACTTATAAAAAGCGTTTAACTGTATATGAGAAAAAGATCCAACAAAGGAAACAAGAGAAGTTTGAGCGAGATGCTCGCGATTACGAACAAGGAAGGATACTGAAATTTACGCGAAAGTACGATGCACCACGTTGCAATTTAAGAACAAAAACTTTAAAAACAGTTGAAACTAGAGAAACTTCAGAGTTCAGTAACAAGCGCAGAACAATCAGAGGAGGAAGGCCCTAGTGGAAGACAGGGACCAAGACAATAGCCTTCTTTTCGCGAGGAGTTCGACCTCATCAGACAATCATGGCTGAGGGGAGGGAAGGGCCGTCCCCCGGAGAAACCAGCCACAAGCGCATCACAAGGAGGGGGCGGAAGGAAGCACTGGAAATGTAGCCACTCGGAACAGGACCCGGAGAGGGCGAACCAACAGGAACTAGAAGAAGACCTGACAATTATTAACCTCCCAACAAGGATCCTAACGACTGAAGAACAAACTGTGCTCAAACTGGGATTAACATTTTGCCCTACAAGTTCCTATGAATACACCCAAACTTGGATTGATTTATTTAAGTTTGTCCGTAAACTGAAACTATTAAAATAGTTCAAATTAAGGAGCCCTGGAGAAAGGAGAGGCACTGGTAATAGACGCATTGAGGAAGAAGAACTAGCGGACATCAATATCCGAGACCTAGAAACTCTGACAATGTTGGAGGAGCTGAGGGATGAAAATAACATCACAAATGCCAGAAATGGATAATACTAGAGAGTAACTGATTTGGGAATAATCCAAATAGGAGAGCCAAGCACATTCAAACCACCATCTCGCTTCTGCCCCCAATCTCCCACTGATGCCATTGGCATTTTTTCAGAAACAGTGATTCTTGAACTACAGAAACAAGAAGAACAATCGAAAGGTAAAATGAAATGGAACATATCATCGAACCAGAGAAGAGCAATACAAAGCCTGGAGAACGATGAATCCATCATAATAAAGCCTTCAGATAAAGGTGGGAATGTTGTTCTTCAAACCCGCACCAATTATTGCAAGGAAGCATTACGACAACTACAGGACAAAGACAACTATGCCCCTACCACTGAGGAAGATTACAAGAGAAGCATCCAAGAGTATGCAGATCTAATCTACAAGTGGCACGGGAGAGGGATTTTATCCAAGGACGAATTCTTATTCTTGCAGAATAAGAAACCAAAAATACCCACCTTTTATCATCTGCCGAAGGTACACAAAGACGCTGCTAGACCACCAGGCAGACCAATAGTGTCCTCAATAGGGGGACTAACTGAAAACATGTCCAAATTTATCGACCATTTTTTGGCACCATGGGTCAAACAACTAAGCTCGTACACAAGGGATACTAAAGATTTCCTTAGGCAAATACAGAACATTGGGTGGGAAGATGATTTCATCATGATCACCCTAGATATTTGCAATTTATATACGAGCATAAGACACAATGATGGAATGACAGCAGTGAAATCCTTCCAGGGACATTGTCCGGCAAAATATGTGGAACATAGCGAAATGTTAATGGAATTTGTTTCGTTTTGCCTAAATAACAACGTTTTTATTTTCCAGAACCAGAGATATCGGCAAATAAGGGGTACGGCGATGGGCACCTGCTTCGCCCCCAGTTACGTGAATTTATTCGTGGGCTGGTGGGAGAAGCAGGTGGCCTGGGCCGATGACAAAGGTGAATGGGTGGATAAAGTGGTCAGTTGGCGGAGATACATTGTTGATCTCTTCGTCATTTGGAAGGGATCACAGGAATCGGCCGAAATGTATATTCATGCCTTAAATGAGAACAATCTGAACTTAAAATTCACCCACAAGATGAGCAAGACTGAAGTCAGCTTCCTGGACCTCAGAGTCTTTGTAGAAGCCGGAAGCATCCAAACAGCCCTATACAGAAAAGCCACGGCTGGCAACTCCGTCCTACATGGTCGAAGTAGCCACCCGAAGACTTTAGTAAGTAGTATCCCCTATGGGGAACTACTACGAATCAAAAGAAACAGTTCTAGGAAAGAAGACTATGAACAGGCTGCTAGCAGCAGCTTTGGACGCTTTAAATCACAAGGCTACTCAGGAAAGGTCCTACATTTGGCAAAGGAGAAGGTAGAAACCATAGATAGGCAGATATTACTGAGAGAAGCAGCAGGTGTTACATCGAAAGAAGGGAAAGGTGAACTGAGACTAATTACCAGCTACTCCTCTGCAGCCAAAAAAATCAGGGGCATAATGCGCAGAAACTGGAGTATTCTAAAATCAGATAACACCATAGGGAAGGAACTTTTTGAGTACCCCCTAATAACGTTCAGAAAATCCAGGTCTTTTAGAGACAAACTCGTGAGAAGTCACCTGATGAAAGAGAGACCGGTTGCAGGACTACAAAACCTTCATGAATCATTTCCGTGTGGGAAATGTAAAGCATGTAGTACTAGCAAAAAGTTCTAACCTTCCAAGTCCCAGACAAAAAATCTGCAACTAAGATTACGAAATTCATGACCTGCTCCACACCCTATGTGGTATACTGTCTTGAATGCCCGTGTGGCTACCGCTACATAGGCAGTACAGTAAATGCGGTAAAGAAACGCATATTAGAACATCAGAGCGCGATTACAAATAAAGATGAGAACTACCCGGTAGCCCGACATTTCGCTAGTCATCCCAATAGCGATAGAAATCTTCTTAAATTCTTTTGCTTAGACTGTATCCCATTTAACAACAGGGGGGGGGGTGACAAAGAACAAAGTTTGCGACGTTTGGAGTCTAGGTACATCATTGAACTCCAAACAAAGTCACCTAAGGGCTTAAATGCAGGAGAGGAACTTATAACCCACTTATAGTCCAAGAATGAGTCTAATGATGAACGCACCAAAAGGTAGAGAAACGATCAAGAAAACTATGTGGTTAAAATAGTTGAGATGTAGTGTGGTTCATGGATACGCGACATCGCAACAGGTTATATTGTGATTATTAGTTGGACACAGATAAGATCAATTATGAGAAGAAGTACGATGCGAAATGTGTCACCTTAGCCCATCCAGGGCTTAATTAATTCACTTCCTGTAAATAGAATTTGTATATATTACATCACACTGTCTATAAATGAACTGTAACCATATTACGAAATCAGAGAAAATAGATGTTGGGTCTGTTGATAAATAATATGATTTTGAATTGTGAGGGATGAAACGTTTCCAAATGAATTTTACGTTCCAATATGGTGACCGTACCTGCACTAGGAATGTGTTGAAGTGAATCAATATGTAGAAAATATGTCAACCTTGAGCCTATAGCGTTTGGTTTGATAACTATCACTCAGTATCTTTGTGCAGGACATGTAAATATTGTAAATACGTACTTTCGTTGAAGGAATGGATTAACGTTTTTACCCTATTTTGATTTGCACAGTCCAACATGGCGACCATTATCGAATTTTGAGTCCGCTCTCTACCTCATTGTAAATATGTATATACTTCCGCCTCGCAGACGCCAGCTGACACTGACGAAAGCTACGGCTGAAACGTGTCTGTTTATATTTGATTTGCGCAATAAATCCTAGACTGGATTTAAACTAACACGAGTGCTGGTCCTTCTGTTTTGTGACAGTGGAGCTTCATATATATAAATATGAAATGAGTGCACAGGACTTTGTTAATGCATTGAATCAAAACCAAGATAACTTGTTCTTTACCTCTCATATTAGTCGAAACAAGGCCGAATTTCTGGACGTTGCCATTTCTGTAGATAATTGTATCAAAGCAACTTCACTCTTTCGAAAAGCCACTGCTGACAATAGCATTCTGCATGCCAGCAGTGGACATCCCAGTGATAGAGAGTATCCCCTATGGGGAACTATTGCGTCTAAAGAGAATCAGTAGTACTCCTGAGAATTTCCAATTGGGTGCCAATGAGATGATGGTAGGACTAAGAGCGAGGGGGTACAGTGAGGCAACACTGCAAAGGGCCCTAGCTAAGAGCCAAAATAGATCCATGGAATCTTTACTACAACCCAAGGTCCCGGAGAAATCTACTGATAATGAAGCTCCCTGCTTGATCTTAACGTTCTGCAAGCAGGAGAGAAATATTAAATCCATTATCAAAAAACATTGGCCATCGTAATGACAGATGGTGTCCTCAATGACAGACTTCCTGAGACCCCTACCATCACGTACAAGAGAGCCAGTAGTATGCACAACTGGATAGTCAAATCTAGCCCAGAGCTAGGTAGTGGCAGTACCTGGCTCAAGTTGAAAGATGGATTTTATAAGTGCTCGACTTGTCGTGCATGCAAATTTGGGACTAACACCACACACTATAACACTCCCTTCTCTAAAAGTAGTGTGGCTATCAGAGGCAATTATAACTGTTGAAGCGAATACGCGGTTTATGTCCTGATGTGCACCTGTGCCCTGCGTTATGTAGGCAGCACAAAACTACAGGTGCACGTCAGGATACTGCAAAACCTCAGGGCCATAGTAAATAGCGACAAAGCCTATCCAGTAGCTCGTCATTTCAGATCCACACATAACAATGATCTGACGTGTCTCACGTATTTCGTGATAGACGCAGTGGCGCCCCCCAGAAGAGGAGGAGATAGAGAGAAAACTCTGAGAAGGAGGGAAACACAGTATATTGTGGAGTTAGACAGTAAATACCCGAATGGGCTAAACACAACGGAAGACCTACATAACTTTTTATAAAATAGTTAGTCCAGTGTTTCTCTGACTCTCCTCTGTATATACTGTATATATTCTGATTTGTGTATCTCTAAAAATTTATGACAAAATAAGATTCTGGCAATAAGGTAATGGCTATGTGACCCAGTGCTTTGCTAAAGATCGGAGAAATGTGATTGCCGATAAAAAGAAAGCTGAGAACAATGAACCCGATAACAAATCAGACTGTTCAATGTAAATAATGATGAAATATATATTCCTTTTCCTTTTTTTCCCTTTTTTTCTCTCACGTTATTAACCTCATCTGTAAATATGTAAATTTACACATTATTTAATATTAGATTTTAATTTTTTAACTGTCCAATGTACATTGGTCTGAACAGTTCTAAGGGGTGGAATAGAACTATTTCACTGTATTCACTATCTGACCGCTGCAGCTTCCGAGAGGGGGTTATCACGCATAAGGTTTTGTAGCAGTACTATATAAAGGTCATTATAGGTCCGACAACAGAAATCATCCTTGAAGAAAACTTTAGCCATGGGTCTGAAAGGAATACGTGTGTTGACAACTTAGGCAGCAATGGCAATAGTGCCTATAAGAGAGAGTGACATCTTATTTAAACAGTGACTGGTCATGTGATGGTTACAAACGTAAACTGCATTTAGGCAGCAATATGTAAATGGAGTGTTAAGCCCATACATGAGGTGTGTATATATATATATTATTTAGACTGTATATATTTCGTGAAATTCGCAAAAACATATTGGTAATCCACAAAAAACGACTCTGAATACTGAATATTGTCTAAACTACATACGTAGTAAAAATACATGATGAATACATGCTTCCTAGTAAGCATTGATACCACATTCATGCAGTGAAATATTTGTCAATTAAGGAGTTTTGATATTTTTGGCAAGACCCTAAAATGATTATGGTTTTATTTATGGTTGTCATTGTATATAAATTGCAGCATTTAAGGATGTAATTGTTTTTACGTTGAAGGTGCAAATGTAAATAGGACCGGATCAACAAGAATATGTTTTTCATGTTTACTGCTGACCACGTGATTCACTTGTGGGGTGGAACACCTGAGCAACATTAAAAAAAAGGTATATTTAAACTAAGCTGACTGGGTGCACGTTGTGTGAACAAGAGCACTGGATGCTCGAAACGCGTCGCCTGTTGAGAGGTAGAAAATAAATCTTACCTTGCCTTGAGTCCTGGGTCCGTCTCTTCATTTCGCCGCAGGTGCTGTGGAAGTGGTGAAGATTGCTGGTATATATATATATATATATATTTTTTTTTATATATATACACACACGCACATATATACACACACACATACATCAGCTCCACACTGAGATAGTTCTTTTCATGCATGTGAAGTGCATGGTGAGGTCCCTGTTTGGAACTGCTATGCTACTGGATGAATGTTCAATTAATCTAGGTCGTGCTCTATTAGATGTCGGACTTTTAAAAGATTTCAAAAAGGGGGTGGTGATGGACAGAGTATCTGAGTTAATCAGAACACTCCTACCCAGTCAACAGATCAGGGCTTGATCCATCACCGTTTTTTAGCTCACTGCACCATCCCAGTTCAGAACCTGACTACATGCAAATTAGTCTGACTCTGGCCCAGTGCATGATGGGAACAGGGCAGACCAAACTACCAAGCCAATTCTTTACTGGAAAGGAAACAAGCTTCCGGGGACCGGTTTCTGGCATTACAGCCGTCTTCGGCCCGGCTTGCTTGAATCCTGATGGTGCAGTGAGCAAGGGACTCATGCCTGAGCATACCCTTCCACACTTGTGGTGGCAAAAATATTTCAAAAGGGGGGTGGTGATGGACAGAGTATCTGAGTTAATCAGAACACTCCTACCCAGTCAACAGATCAGGGCTTGATCCATCACAGTTTTTTAGCTCACTGCACCATCCCAGTTCAGAACCTGGCTATATGCAAATTAGTCTGTCCCTGGCCCAGTGCATCATGGGAACAGGGCAGACCAAACTACCAAGCCAATTCTTCACTGGAAAGGAAACAAGCTTCCGGGGACCGGTTTCTGGCATTACAGCCGTCTTCGGCCCGGCTTGCTTTGAATCCTGATGGTGCAGTGAGCAAGGGACTCATGTCTGAGCATACCCTTCCACACTTGTGGTGGCCAAAATATTTCAAAAAGGGGGTGGTGATGGACAGAGTATCTGAGTTAATCAGAACACTCCTACCCAGTCAACAGATCAGGGCTTGATCCATCACCGTTTTTTAGCTCACTGCACCATCCCAGTTCAGAACCTGGCTATATGCAAATTAGTCTGTCCCTGGCCCAGTGCATCATGGGAACAGGGCAGACCAAACTACCAAGCCAATTCTTCACTGGAAAGGAAACAAGCTTCCGGGGACCGGTTTCTGGCATTACAGCCGTCTTCGGCCCAGCTTGCTTGAATCCTGATGGTGCAGTGAGCAAGGGACTCATGTCCCCGGAAGCTTGGATCAAGCCCTGATCTTTTGACTGGGTAGGAGTGTTCTGCTTAATTCAGATACTCTGTCCATCACCACCCCCTGTTATGAATCGTTTTGGCCACCACAAGTGTGGAAGGGTATGCTCAGACATGAGTCCCTTGCTCACTGCACCATCAGGATTCAAGCAAGCCGGGCCGAAGATGGCTGCAATGCCAGAAACCGGTCCCCGGAAGCTTGTTTCCTTTCCAGTAAAGAATTGGCTTGGTAGTTTGGTCTGCCCTGTTCCCATGATGCACTGGGCCAGAGTCAGACTAATTTGCATGTAGCCAGGTTCTGAACTGGGATGGTGCAGTGAGCTAAAAAACGGTGATGGATCAAGCCCTGATCTTTTGACTGGGTAGGAGTGTTCTGCTTAATTCAGATACTCTGTCCATCACCACCCCCTGTTATGAATCGTTTTGGCCACCACAAGTGTGGAAGGGTATACTCAGATGTGAGTCCCTTGCTCACTGCACCATCAGGATTCAAGCAAGCCGGGCCGAAGATAGCTGCAATGCCAGAAACCGGTCCCCGGAAGCTTGTTTCCTTTCCAGTAAAGAATTGGCTTGGTAGTTTGGTCTGCCCTGTTCCCATGATGCACTGGGCCAGAGTCAGACTAATTTGCATGTAGCCAGGTTCTGAACTGGGATGGTGCATTGAGCTAAAAAACGGTGATGGATCAAGCCCTGATCTTTTGGCTGGGTAGGAGTGTTCTGCTTAATTCAGATACTCTGTCCACCACCACCCCCTGTTATGAATCGTTTTGGCCACCACAAGTGTGGAAGGGTATACTCAGATGTGAGTCCCTTGCTCACTGCACCATCAGGATTCAAGCAAGCCGGGCCGAAGATGGCTGCAATGCCAGAAACCGGTCCCCGGAAGCTTGTTTCCTTTCCAGTAAAGAATTGGCTTGGTAGTTTGGTCTGCCCTGTTCCCATGATGCACTGGGCCAGAGTCAGACTAATTTGCATGTAGCCAGGTTCTGAACTGGGATGGTGCAGTGAGCTAAAAAACGGTGATGGGTCAAGCCCTGATCTTTTGACTGGGTAGGAGTGTTCTGCTTAATTCAGATACTCTGTCCATCACCACCCCCTGTTATGAATCGTTTTGGCCACCACAAGTGTGGAAGGGTATACTCAGATGTGAGTCCCTTGCTCACTGCACCATCAGGATTCAAGCAAGCCGGGCCGAAGATGGCGGCAATGCCAGAAACCGGTCCCCGGAAGCTTGTTTCCTTTCCAGTAAAGAATTGGCTTGGTAGTTTGGTCTGCCCTGTTCCCATGATGCACTGGGCCAGAGTCAGACTAATTTGCATGTAGCCAGGTTCTGAACTGGGATGGTGCAGTGAGCTAAAAAACGGTGATGGATCAAGCCCTGATCTTTTGACTGGGTAGGAGTGTTCTGCTTAATTCAGATACTCTGTCCATCACCACCCCGTGTTATGAATCGTTTTGGCCACCACAAGTGTGGAAAGGTATACTCAGATGTGAGTCCCTTGCTCACTGCACCATCAGGATTCAAGCAAGCCGGGCCGAAGACGGCTGCAATGCCAGAAACCGGTCCCCGGAAGCTTGTTTCCTTTCCAGTAAAGAATTGGCTTGGTAGTTTGGTCTGCCCTGTTCCCATGATGCACTGGGCCAGAGTCAGACTAATTTGCATGTAGCCAGGTTCTGAACTGGGATGGTGCAGTGAGCTAAAAAACAGTGATGGATCAAGCCCTGATCTTTTGACTGGGTAGGAGTGTTCTGCTTAATTCAGATACTCTGTCCATCACCACCCCCTGTTATGAATCGTTTTGGCCACCACAAGTGTGGAAGGGTATACTCAGATGTGAGTCCCTTGCTCACTGCACCATCAGGATTCAAGCAAGCCGGGCCGAAGACGGCTGCAATGCCAGAAACCGGTCCCCGGAAGCTTGTTTCCTTTCCAGTAAAGAATTGGCTTGGTAGTTTGGTCTGCCCTGTTCCCATGATGCACTGGGCCAGAGTCAGACTAATTTGCATGTAGCCAGGTTCTGAACTGGGATGGTGCAGTGAGCTAAAAAACGGTGATGGATCAAGCCCTGATCTTTTGACTGGGTAGGAGTGTTCTGCTTAATTCAGATACTCTGTCCATCACCACCCCCTGTTATGAATCGTTTTGGCCACCACAAGTGTGGAAGGGTATACTCAGATGTGAGTCCCTTGCTCACTGCACCATCAGGATTCAAGCAAGCCGGGCCGAAGACGGCTGCAATGCCAGAAACCGGTCCCCGGAAGCTTGTTTCCTTTCCAGTAAAGAATTAGCTTGGTAGTTTGGTCTTCCCTGTTCCCATGATGCACTGGGCCAGAGTCAGACTAATTTGCATGTAGCCAGGTTCTGAACTGGGATGGTGCAGTGAGCTAAAAAACGGTGATGGATCAAGCCCTGATCTTTTGACTGGGTAGGAGTGTTCTGCTTAATTCAGATACTCTGTCCATCACCACCCCCGGGGCAAATTAATAAATCTTGTGTTGACCTGGGCTAACTTCCAGTAGTACACTCAGCCTGGGCTGGAGAGAGCAGCGCCATGCAGCACAGGCATAAATAAATGAAACTGCCACTCTGCTATTAACAAACCGCCTCCCATCACATTCCCGGAGTGAAAACCGGTCAAAGTGCTGCAGTCATGCAGCCCAGGGACGACCTCTGAGCCCACCAGAAGAAGCGTGCACCACAAGGGTCAGTGTCATTCTTGGGCCGAAGGTGGACCTGGGGGTGGAGAGAATTAGCAAGACACTGGCATACAACTCAGAATGAGTGCCACTGCCAAGGAGCTGCTAGGACCACTCGCTGCACGAGGCAGGAGACAGCCACGCATCCGCCTGACGAGTTTTCATGCAGACCTATGCCCGATCCCACCCTGTTCTACACCACAACAGCTGGAATTAAGCATAAGCCAATCTTACGACCTCACTAATAAATGCCTGCTTGAGGAAAGGACAGAGACTCACCTTTTGTGACTGCAGCTCCTCGAATTCAATTCCTGGATAAGCAATTAACAATCTGTGCAGCACCAGGGATTCAATGCTTTCATTCTTAAAATGTTCTAACTGCAGCATTTAAATTCCTCCTCAATGCAGGCCTCTGGACAGCTGCCCAAAAGTCGGAGTTACCCGTCCAACGGGCCTCGGCAGCATGTCTTGAACTTTCCCAGCCTGCCTTGCCCCCCACCTCACCCACGAGCCCGCCCTGAGCCGCAATTATTCAAATGCGAAAGGCAGGTGTCAACTGCTGACATCACTAACGTGATGCAGTCATCATGCCTGGACGTGGGGGCCGTTCTCTGGAGACATACCAGGCAGGAACCTGAACCTAAGGTAGAACAGGACGGGTACTTGTGCATTTTAAAAAATATATTTTTATTAACCAAAACATATAGGGCAATAATACAGACAGATACATGATATACATCATATGGACTGTGAGAGCAAACCTACCCATTTCCCCATTCGGATCACAGAGAAGTAATACACATATTGACAAATCAATGTTATTAAGCTTCAGATGTCCAAGCTACATCATTCAGAGGCACTACCATCGTCCTCGTGCATTTTTTTTAAAAATAATTACTGGGACCAGGGGAGCAAAATCTTAATAGACCCGGCCCTGAAAAATAAGTGCCGGTGCTAAGCACCGGAAAGCACTGGCACAAATTAAGCACTGCTCCCCACCAACATAGGGGTCAGCCTGCCTAAATTAATTTCTGGTGGACCTTAAGTTTGTCCACGGCGGAGACTACTCTGTCTAAGCCCTGGCCAAACTTCTCCAACGGCCTTGGACAGTAAGGGCTGTCGGAGAAATGACTACATGTCCTCCCGCACAATTTAGATGGGTGGACATGCAGCCCTTTTTTTAGTGTTCCTTGCTGCCAGGCACAACCTGCTCCTAAGAGGCAGTAAAATTGTACTAATGCTCCCTTCGCCATGGAAGAAAACTTAAATGCGAGGGGAGCATTATATTTTTTCATTACATAAAGAAAATCCTGTTTTTGGATTTAAATCACCCACTTTTAGTCAAGCAGAGCAGGAATGAGATCATGAACAAATTATACCTTGCATGATACTAGAGACAATGGTACTAATCTTTAAATTATCGTAGTGAGAAGATCAAGAATTTTGGCTGGTAAGGGGTCGTCCAGAGTGTCGAAATGAATAATTAAATTGCAAAGCAATAATGTGTGGCTGTTCGAAGTGGTCCAATGTGTTGCAACTAAGCAGAAGAGCCATAATTCTAGTTGTCAGAGATTACAAATCAGGATTATATATGGCACAAAAGTGAACATTTTTTTGTGACATACATTCGATGGCTTGAGGGAGGGCTTCCAAATGGGGGAGGTGAATTTCTTAAATACAGACAGTTGCGTTTGGCACTTCATTGCCAGTTAAAAGAAGGGACCGTGCTTACAGAATACTCACCATTGGAGGATAGGCTTCTTTTGGACCCCATGATTCAGAAGGTGGTGTCACTGACGTACAAAAAACTGGTAATCAATACCCTGGTCTGCCTGGGTCCCCTACGGGAGGCCTAGGAAACGGATGTGGGTTTGTTGGAAGATGATGATTGGGTGGAGACCCTCCAGGGTCCCAAGGAAATAGCCAACAGAGCGCGTTTTAGACTTGTTCAGCTCCGTAACCTCCACAGATCGTATGCCTCGAGAATGGTGCAGGCCCGTATTAAGGGCGGGGGCTCCGAGTTATGTGCCAGGGGATGTGGTGAGAGGGGATCATTCTTTCATATTTTGTGTTCCTGCCCCAGGATTCAGAAGTATTGGAAGGATATCGCACGAGTGATGGAGGCTGTGGTGGGGGCACAGGTCCCGTCGGAGTCCAGATGGCATATCCTCAGCATCACAGGAGAGATCATGTGGCCAAGTGGGAAAAGTTGTGGCTAGCTTTGGCAGGGGAGGTCGCTAAGAGGAACATAGCGCACGCATGGGGGCTGCAGAACCCCTAACTGTGGCTGCATGGCTCTGCGATATGGACTGGTGTCACGTTGCAGAGCAGGTGGTGTATAAATGCCGCGGATGCCTCCGCAAATGGGAGAAAATATGGGTCTGTGGACATTATACAGGGGTCTGTGATGGGACTCACGAGGGGTACTGAATGGGCATTCCGGTAGGGCTTAGAGACTACAGTGGTTAGCATGCGGCATTGCCTACAATGTAATTGTAGATTGCGTTTTGTAATGCCTGGTATTTGCCATGTCTTGTATATGCTTTGTATATATATCTTGAGATATGCTTGTATCTGAAGCTTGTTTTGACTTAATAAAAATAAATAAATAAATAAAACGGTAAACATTTAAAGCAGTCCCTAATAATAAAAGCCATACCACCACCCTGCTTGTGTGGTAGGTATGACTCAAACAGTTTATAACCAGGTAAAGTAGTCTCATTATACACATATAAGGTGTGGTTGGGAAACCCCATTTCCGCGATGGTGATCAGATGAAGCTCAAATTCAGAGATTAGATTGTGTCTAGTGAATTCCTTTTTTGACTGCAGGCCAAGTATTTATTAGTCAGCCCTGTAAACTATTGGGTTGGGGCATTTTTATGCTGCCATTAAAAAAACAAGCTAGGATTGTCCACAAATAGAGTATGTTTCTTTAAGTTGTATTCTGTTCCACGGTCAAAGGCAGAAAAAGAAGAAAACTAAGAAGGTAAGAAGGTGTATGCGGGAAGGTGGGTGACTTACCAGGAGGCTCAGCTTGGCTGAGTGCAACTCAGGCATGGACGGGCTCAGCCAGGCGCTGAATGGGCTTGCCTTTGGCACACCCCCTACATGCCCAATGTGCAGAGACACGCAGTGGGACACATTATGTACTCGCTTGTCCACTCCCTGAACAACTAGCACACTAACCAAAATGGCCTCTACTAGGATTGTGTTCAGATGTAGAAAAGATGGCAGAGCCCCTGGCCCAAAAAACACATAAAACAATGGCAAAAACACACATTTTCCCTTGTTTCAGCATTTACTAAAACGCTAAAATATTACTATCGAACACTGAAATATTACCTCTAGAATTAATTCATTTGGCAAATCAGCTTCAGCATGTGCAAAGTATCGCAAAGTGTAAAACAAATGGCAAATAATCACATCCGCAGCAATTCAGCAGTCAGTTTTAACATTTGTAGGATGTGCAGCTGGACTGTATGGGGACCGACTGCAAGTACTTGTCTATCTTCTCCCGAAGAACTAGCATGCTGACTGGCATGTTGTCCTCAGCATAATGTGTGGGGAAATTAATCCTCATCATCTCCATTGTCATGGTTGCCTTTGATCAGAGACAGAGCAAAAACATCTGAGAGCAGTAGAGGTAGCATTCTGGCACAATCTGACTGTATCAGGAACGAGTGTATTGGGGCAAATTTGAGACGCGACCTTGTTGAGGCCATGACAAGTCAGGTTCCGAGCTGAGCACTGGTGTTGGTAAGGGGTCCTTCTCCGGCACTGAAGCGTTGAGGCTGGCTTTGACTTCAAAGGGACTGGTGCTGATTGTGGAGCTATAGTGGATGTTAGCACCAAAGTCGGTGCAGAACCTGAGATGGGTTTGAGAGGCACACATAGCGCCAAGGACGGATCTGCCAGCAGTAGCCTGACTGGAGATCTCTGCAGAACCTTGGCACCTGAAGGTGCACCAGAGAGAACTGAAAGAGTGCCAAAGATGTGCAAGATGGCATCTTTAAGACATTTATCTGCTGCAACAGTGCCGATGATATGAGGAACTTGGGGTGCATCAGAACCATTTGCAGAATCGGATCCTTGGCTAGAAAGTGAGACCAAGCGGCATTTTGACATCCTTCCAACTTCTCAGAGGACAGAGAGTGGCGGGATGAGGACACATCTCACTTGATCTCCTTGTACTTCTATTTTGACTTAGACTTCAACCACAAACTGAATCTGTTACATGAGCGGCTTCGAGAGCGAGCAGATTCTGCACTCTCAACGTTAAGTTGGATTTGCATGGTTTCTTTCGATGATGTACAGTTTTGCTTCATAGTCCCAGCTTGCCTTTGGGTTCATGCAGGCTCATTTCTCACATGACTTGGAATTGTAATGTGAGCCCACACTCTCTTGGTGCAGGTCTGTCACTGACAGCTGTTTTCAGTAGTCATGATACATTTTAAATCCTGTCGTTTTGGGAGGGGTCATGTTGCCTTGCACACTGGTTTATTATTTTTGGATGAAAAACGTAAGTCTTATGAGAAAAGGGAGAGTGGAGTTCCGGATCCTTGTTTGAAGGTGCGAAAAGTAAGGAACTGATGTCTGCGCAGGAGTGACACTTGCATGCCACTCCATTCTGTCATTTCCAGGGTGGAGCTGAGTCACAGAGGTGCTGCACGGTGCCACCTGCCAGGATACTGGAAAAGTGCTGTGTAAACTTTCTGGATCCTGTCTGGCACCTTGGGATACTCTAAAGTTGAGAA
Source organism: Lissotriton helveticus (assembly GCF_964261635.1). Lineage (NCBI taxonomy): Eukaryota > Metazoa > Chordata > Amphibia > Caudata > Salamandridae > Lissotriton > Lissotriton helveticus. Next base: position 1,087,084,835 of record NC_136065.1, read on the forward strand.
ATCTGCAGTTAGAAGTATCCATCAGAATGGCCAGTATCAGTAGGGTGTCCTTCTCCCATACTGCTGGTGTTGACATCGAAAGGACCAGCACAGAGTGGAAGTCGGCACCAAAGTCGGTACAGAACCTGAGGTGGATTTTGAGAGGCACAGACGGCACTGAAGATGGCTTCTGACAGTAACCCAACTGCAGACCCCTGAGGGAACCTTAAGAGTTCCAAAGATGTGCAACGTGGCCTCACTAGTGGCTTCAATTTGCGGCAAAATCTCCAATGACCCAAGGATGAATCGGGATCAATTGCAGAATCGGTTCCCCAATAGGAGAACAGGAGCAAAACTGAGTGGCATCTTGAAGCCCCTGCAACTCTTTTGAGGATAGGGAGTGGTGGGATGGGGACTGACTTAGACTTTATTTATTCAAAAGGGGGTAACCAGGAGCTTTTAAGTAGGTCCTGCACAATGCTCCTAACTAAGCTAGTTCAGAAGAATGGATGTGCAGTTCCTAAGGGGGAGTGTACAGGTCTCTTATGGATTGCCATCACACATCCCCCAGGATATCATGCTTCATCATTGGGATGTGCTCCTCATCGGGCCGGCGCTGCAATGCCAAACGGGCACCCGCGAAGGGGCTTTTTGCCAGAGATTTTTTTGATACAGCCATTTGGTGTGTGGGGGTATGTGGTCAGGGTAGTGAATCAGGGTAGTGAATTGAGTGTGAGTGTGGTTTAATATAGGTTTAGTCATGCCCTATGTGGAACACATTTTTATTCTGGGGGTGTACTAACCTAACTAAAAATGCATGAGACCTGTCTGGAGCCAATGAACCTACAGGGTCTAGTTAGTGTAAATGGTTGACATGTTTCTCGCCTTCTCCCCTAACGGGTCAAGCGGCAGGACCGGTGTCTAAAAAGGAGTAAGGTAGTCCTAACTGTAACACTACCGCAAAGCTGGTTTTGAGTACCTTATTGTCACCAGCATCGCTTTTGGGTGTTCCAGGACCAAGGGCCTGGACTCGTTGAGACCCCTAGTAATTAGGTCAAGTTCGGATGGGATTGTCCACAGAGCACCTCGTTGCTCGATTATAAGGGTGGTGCGCAAATATCGGTCATCCTACCTCTGCTCTAGCTCCTGTGAGGTTCATTGGCTCCAGACAGGGCTCACGCATTTTTGTTAGGTTAGTACACACTCAGAATAAAAATTTGTTGCACATAGGGCAATGCTAAATATATTTTAAACCACACTCACACTCAATTCACTACCCTGATTCACTACCCTGACCACGTACCCCCATACACCTACCGGCTGTCTCAAAAAGGATCTCCGGCAAAGAGCCCCTTCGCGGGTGCCCGGCGTGCATTACAGTGCCAGCCCAACAACGAGCACAGCCCAATGATGAAGCATGACATCTTTCGGGGTGTGTGAGGGCAATTCATAAGAGACCTGTACACTCCCCCTTCCCCCATTAGGAACTGCACATCCAATCTTCTCACCTTAGACTTTAACTTACCAGAAGACTTTGACCACAAAGTGGAGCTGTCGCTTGACTTGAGCAGCCTCGAGATTCGGAACAAGCTGAGCTCCCAACTTTGAGTGTGACTTGCATAGTTTCTTCTGATGTTCGGTAACATACAGCTTTGCTTCATGGTCCCGGCTTGCAAGGTTTAAATCCTGTAGAGTTGGGAGGGGCAATGTTTCCTTAGACACTAGCTTACGATTTTTTGGAGAAGAAACGTACTTAAATAATACGCTCAGAATTCGTTCATTCAGCAGTTCAGCTTAAACATGTGGAAAATATTATAAAGTGCAAATAAAATGTCAATATCACGTCAGCAGCAACACAGCAGGTACATTTTATGTGCATAAAAAGTAAAAAAAAATATTAAAAAGGAGAATAAAGAAAGGTGAATGTCTTATTGGCTCTCTCCAAATGCTGGCATTATGGCTTTGTGCTGGGCTCTATTTGAGTGAAGACCGTGCCAAATGGCCCAAATCAGCACACTCCTCGAAACTGGGAAGAGGAATTGCTGTAAGAACAACACAAATGATGACCGGCAGAACCCCTCTTGCCTTGTTTGGAATGAAGCTGAACGGACCTGAAAAACTACTGGCCCATCTCTCTCCTCCCCTTTGCGGCCAAAGTCACAGAGAGACTCGTAAACGCCCAGCTGACCGCCTTCATAGTAGAGAACTCCATCCTGGACGCCTCCCAGTCTGGATTCCGCAGCAACCACTTCGCCGAGACCGCCCTCCTCACCGCCACTGACGACATCTGCATGCTACTCGACCAGGGATGCACAGCGACCCTCATCCTTCTAGACCTCTCCACAGCCTTCAACACCGTGTCACACCGCACTCTCGCAGCCAGACTGCATGACACAGGAATACAAGGAGCTGCCCTCGACTGTATCCAATCCTTCCTCTCCGACAGAACCCAGAGGTTCCAACACCCTCCCTTCCTCTCCAAACCCACAGAAATCAACTGCGGAGTACCCCAGGGCTCATCAGTCAGCCCTTTGCTCTATAACATCTACATGGCCCCCCTCACCGCCATCGTCAGACAGCACGGGCTCAGCATCGTATTCTACGCCGACGACACCCAGCTCATCCTCTCACTCATGAAGAATCCCGAAGACACAAGACTCCGTTTCCAGGAAGGTCTGAAGAACGTGGCAGCCTGGATAAAGGACAGCTGCCTGAAGCTAAACTCAGAGAAGACCGAGGTCCTCATCCTCGGTCCCTGTACTTCTGCCTGGGACAACACCTGGTGGCCCTCCGCCCTCGGGAGCCCTCCCACCCCTACAGACTACGCTCGGAATCTCTGCATCATCCTTGACACCTTCCTCTCCATGAACCGCCAAATCAACGCCCTCACCTCCACTAGTTTCAACTGCCTTCGCATCCTCCGTAAGACCTTCAACTGGATCCCCCACGACTGCAGAAGGACCATCACCCACGCACTCATTACCAGCAGACTGGTCTACGGCAATGTCCTCTACGCCGTTATCAACAGAACTCTTCTACACAAACACCAAACCATCCAGAACGCCGCAGCCAGACTCGTCCTCGGGACTCCGCGCCATGAGCACATGACCCAACACCTACGAGGCCTCCACTGGCTCCCCGTCAAGAAGAGGGTCACCTTCAAACTCCTCACCCACGCCTACAAATCCCTCCACAACATCGGACCCAAATACCTCAACGAGAGAGTATCCTTCCACGTACACTAGAGGAACCTCCGCTCTGCCGACCTTGCCCTGGCAGAGGTCCCCCGCATACGCAGAAACAGAACCGGCGGGAGAGCTTTCTCCTACATCACAGCTAAAGCCTGGAACGAACTCCCTGTGTACATCAGACACTCCCCGACCCTGCACACGTTCAGGAAGGACCTCAAGACCTGACTCTTTGACTGATCCTGAGCCGCACCCCCCCCCGCCCCCCCCACCCCCCTTTGCGCCTTGAGACCCTCACGGGTGAGTAGCACCCTATATAAACCCCTGATTGATTGATTGAAGCTTGGTATTACAAATGGAAAACAGAGTGGTTTCTTACAGCGCCATAACTCCAATGAAAGCTCCACCTGCAGGACCTCTGCTAACATTGAGAGCCGCCAGATCCAAATGCAGGCGCACCAATGCCCCTGCACCCCTCGCTGTCTCCTCCTATAAGACCAGAATCTTACTCAGGAAACACAAATCTATGACCCGTTTGTTTTGTTGATTTGGGGGCTAGCAAGTGTGAAACACAAGTTTACCTGACACGTGTCATTAAGGAGCACAGTGCCTTGTGTGAAACACCCCCTTCATCATATCTTTATACACCTATGTCAAAGTGTCTATGGGTAAGTAGTTTTTACAGCTAGATGACAGGCATTTGTACATACTGTTTATTTCTATTTTTTTCTGAGTCAGAATGACCTGTTGTTCAGTCACCACGTGGCCCAAGCTGACCTTTATTGTTTCCGGTAGGTGACGGTGAGTCAACGCGGGGCGCCCAGTGACAGGTTGCAACAGACACCCCGTGACGATGTCATCTCCACCTGGCTGCTACCGGAGCTACAAGCAGAGTAAACAGGGACACCTCAGTATCCATAGCAACCTGAGAGCAATCATTACACAACAAACAACAGTGTTTCTTTCAGGGTAATTTCTTCAGCATATTTCTCATTAGAGAACAGATCAATTGTAACCCAGTGGTATTAATAATTCATAACATTTATCCCACTAACAATACTCGACCAGTATGTTATTCAAATTAGAGATCATGCTGAATAGCTTGAAAATAAAGAAGGCTGCTAAAGTAGTGCGCATGGGGGCGCAGTGCTCCAGTGATAGCCATGTGCAAGAAAGTGAAACAAGGGCACATGGCAAAACATATCAGTGGTTGCTGTAATTTCGAAATGAGTGGGAGGAGGGTGATGGCTGGCTGCTTCCCTGCTCTCCTCTCCGAGGAGTATTGCTTGTGTAGGCCAGAACTGGTCCATTCTTGACGTATCAGCACTAATCGCGTGAGTTGAAGATGTCATCAATCAGGACAGTTAAATGGACAGTTAAGTTAGAAGAGATGCACCTGCAGCCCTTAGTGTACAGCCGAGCACCACACTATGGTGCTCGGCTGAGGAGGAGCCTCAGCAGGCAGACGTGTCCTGCTGAGGCTCCGCGATCGGGCTTTCATACTGCCCGCTTCCTGGCGCCGCCCCGACCTGTACTGACATCAGCCAGGTGACGGAACGCATGCAGCACCAGGAGATGCCGCAAAATCATACCTGGGTGCGCTCCCAACAACGCTACTCACGGAAGCAGTCTGCAGTGCCTGGCATAATTCGTCCTGCACGGCTCCACCAAAATGGCGGCCAGCGCGATGCCCACACGATCGGAGGCTGCTCCCGGTAGGTAGGGTTGCCGGCTGCTCGCTGATTCCTAGCGGAGCCTCCCGCTAACATTTCTGGGCGGGGGGCGCACAACTGGCCCCTAGTGCTGCGGCGGCTCCCCCTCGCACCACCCTCCTTGCAACTTGCCTGGACCTAAGATGGCGGCCGCCAGTGACCGCAGAGCGAAGATCGGCGCCACGCGGGGCTTGCTCTTAACCTGCCTGGGCTTCATGTGGTCTCCCCCTGTGATTTCCCCGCCTGATTCCAGGTTGTCCCCCAGGTTGGGACTGTGTTCTTTCCACATTGCCGACAGGGCCCAGCAATACCTGCCTGACCTGCCTTCAGCCCCGAACAGCCTTCGGTAGAGCAACTTCCGAGGGGTGGGCCGTGCTTTGGGGGACCCTGGCCCTCGCGCCCCGCAACGCCAGTGACTACTACTGTTTGGCACAGGTCTCCTGATCAGATCCACTACCCCTGTGGGGCGGCTGCTGCCCGGGGTTGAGTCCGGTCACCGATACACTGCGAAGACAGTGCCTCTGGATTGCTTTGGTTTTTACTGGAACTTGTTTCTGTCCCACCTGCTGCCGTCGCAGCGCCCCACGGCCAACGCGTGACCGCACCAACACCTTCACCACCTTGCGCACTCTCACGCCCACCGAGCCGGATGACCGCAAGCTCTCCAAGATGGCGACGCGCCTGCGGCTGGCCTCCAACTTCATCTCCCACCTGAACTCCCACCTTCTCTCCTGGACTTCTTGTCTTTTGTTCTGTCCTGACCGACACGTTGCTGCTGTTTTCGGACAGTTTTCTCTGGACTCTAGCCCTCCTCCCATTCCCTCGTCCTTTAACCCTTTTCCCCGTGGATGATCCTCAAATGTTTCCTCCCTTTTCTGCCTCCCCTTCTCTCCATACCCTTGCATCCCTCCCACCCTCCCTTTGTGCTGTGACTGCACCCACACTTATGGAACTCTGCTCTTTGACTTATTGTAATAACTCTAATCTATGGTATTTGCTTTAGACCTTGCACCATATACCATTCCTATGCAACTCTTAGAGTATATCCAGTCATATCCCCTCCCTATGTATATGGAGATAACTCTAATCACTAGTGTATGCAGTAGACCTTTGTGCTCTCTACCATTCCTATGTGACCCTTAGAGTATATCCAGTCATATTCCTTCCTATGTATATAGAGATAACTCTAATGACTAGTCTCCTATGTGACTTTTAGAGTATATCCATGTGTATCCCTTCCCTATGTATATAGAGATAACTCTAACGACTAGTTGCCTATGTGACTGTTAGAGTATATCCATGTGTATCCCTTCCCTTTGTATATAGAGATAACTCTAATCACTAGAACATGCCGTAGTCCGCATTGCTCTCTACCATTCCTATGTGACTTTTAGAGTATATCCAGTCTTACCCCTTCCCTATGTATATAGAGATAACTCTAATCACTAGTTTATGCAGGAGTCCGCTGTGCTCTCTACCATTCCTATGTGACTCTTAGAGTATATCCATGTGTATCCCCTCCCTAAGTAGATAGAGATATCACTAGTATATGCCTAGAATTTATCCATTTGTATCTCCTCCTTGTGTGACTTTATCTCTTGTACATTTGCAATTTTTTCCGTTTGTACCTTTTTATAACGTATGTAATCCTAAATCCGTATGTTTTCAACTGGTTCTTATGTAAGTCAAAAATTTGCAATTTTTTTGTCCGCTTGTAACCTTCAGTCCTTATGTTTGAAAATGGGTCCTATGTAAAGCGCTCTGACACCTTCGGGTAAAGTTCACGCTATATAAAATCGCGCAAATAAATAAAATAAATAAAAAAATATGATGGCCACCTCCGGGGGGGGGGGGGGGGGGGGGGGGGTAAATGAGAGGTTTTGCTGATGTTTCATTGCCGGGAAATGGCATTCGCTGCTATGTACATTATGTTGTGACATATGTCGAGGTATTGACTCATTCACGTTGATAGCTTTTAGCTGCATTATGGCTACTGCTGTTTGAGGCCCGAGCCTGTAAGATTGATGTATCCCGTCTAAACCTGTAAGGGCCGTGTGACCCGAACAATAACACCCTGTATAAGTCCGTAGGGTCTATGTCAGTCTGCAGTCTATGGCCTGGCATTGTGAGATCTGTGTAGCCTCAGAATATTCCACTCGGCCCCTTTCAAAATAGTTTTCATTAGACACGGAAGAGACAGGATGAAAGACACACAGGGAAGCGCAACACAGCAGCCAGAAACAACACTGCACTTGCTTTGATATATGATAGGTCACGTAATATTGCATATTCGGATTGTTTGTGCACCCTATAGTTCCTATGGGTTTATTGCCAGTTGTCTGAGAAATTGTTGGAAAACTGCATCCTTTTGCCACTATTTTTTTAATGCTTTTTGTGCAAAGAGAACTTGCAACACCCCAGGGAGGGTCAGGCTTCCTTGTCCCATGGCAAAGAAATTGAAATAGTTCATGAGTTCCCCAAATCAGCCAATATAGGTCCTTACGCAAACGTATAGGAAAATTGTGCTCTAACACTAACTATTTTACCTCATTGTGACACAGTCTTCGCAAAGGAGAGAAACGTCTGCACCCCTGGGCCATTTTGGAGGATCTGTGGCTTGCGATATGCAATCTGGGCCGGGCACTAATACAGCCGCGATTTTCAAAAGTGTATCACTTACCCGTGTTCAGGACAGCCCCCAATGGTCTTCTAGGTTAAAGTTCACCAGCCACGGCTGACCAGGGCATCACTCCAGTAGTTTTTCTCCCCTCCCCTCCTACACAAACTTGCCCCTGCCAATGAATCCTGTTACCGACATGTGACTTCCAACACTCTACACACACCGGTGCTATCATAAATGATGCAGTGTTCCGAAGGGATGAGATGGGCATTCGGGTGGGAAGATCGCATATCACTATATGCAGACGATGTCCTGCTGTATTTGACGTCCCCATCGCGCTCCATCAACTGCCTCCTAGATATATTTGCGGCATATGGCAGGGCCTCAGGATATACCATCAACTGGTCGAAATCCCTTCTATATGTCCTACATGGGGCCCCACCCAGACTGCCGCCAATTGTGAAATACAAATTGAGAAATAGGGCTTCAAATACCTTGTTCTATACGTCACCCCTCAGACCAAATTATTTATGGAAGAAAACCTAATGAAACCATTGGCGCGATTTCGGCTGGACGTTAAACACTGGCGCACACTACCACTTACTTTACTAGGTAGAGCGGCCCTTTTCTAAATGATGTAGATAAGACAGGAGTATAACCCATAGACCAACTACGCTGTTTTCTGTTCTCCCTTCACTTGCGTCGCCACTTGCACTATTTATTCACGCTTGTTGCACCAAGTTCCATGTGGTTGTCATTACATTCTATGCAGTGCTGTTCTTAACTGTGTACCTCCAACCATGAAATGAATGATCACATAAAGATGAATAACTATCTTTTGATTCAAAAAAATGAGTAATCTCCTTCTTGTCCACTACAGCAATGCTATGTGCATGCTATTCATAACTGTCCACTAACTTTTACCTTTCAGGACATTGTGTGACAATTGTACTTTTCTAAATGATGGCACTGCCCAGATTCCTTTATCTCCTGCAAAACACCCCTTTTCCATTACCCCCTCCTACTTTACGATGATACGCACTGAAGTAACCAAATTACTATGGGACGGTGGATCCGCCCGTATTGCAATGAAAAAGCTTGTGAAAGGCTGGTATGACGGAGGTATAGCCCTCCTCCACATTCAAATGTACTACTGGGCTTTGAGGCTCATTGTAATAAATCAATGGCTTCATGCACCACAGGAAGACCCAGCATTTAGAATGGACAGACATCTTCTAGAAAAAGAAGGGATCATGGGAGCGCTATATAACAGAACTAAAAGGCCGGCCTACAACGGCCCCACGGCTCACACAATACATGTCTGGCATGCGGCACAGCGAGCACTGGGATGGGAAGGGACTATCACGCAAGCGACGCCATTGTGGGACACCCCAGTACTAGGGAGACTGCGAAACACCAAGGTGTTCCACCAATGGGACCTGATAGGCATCTCAAGGGTGGGAGACCTATGAAAGAAAGGCATGGCGGTCACGTTTGACCAACTGCAGATCACCCACAAACTGGCGCAGACAGAAATCTTCAGATATGCACAGGTTAGACATGCACTAATGTCAGCGAATCCAGCGGCCGCTCAGCTTCTGGAGGCCTCCCCCCATTAAAGATAGGCTCCTGACAGTCCACCTCAGTAAGAAAGCTATCTCTCTAACATACAGAAAATGAATAACTAATCAGCCAGACCCCACAACAACCCTTAAGGAACGGTAGGAAACGGATTAGGGGGAATTAGATGAAGATGATTGGCAGACAGCACTGGCATCCCCGAAGGAAGTCGCAATACCTTTGACATTGAAACTAGTGCAATTAAAAATTCTACATCGGTAGGGCGGGCGATCCACTCTGTCTCAGGCAATGCGGCGCTGTAGGTACCTTCGGGCACACGATTTGGGCGTGCCCGGTAATCACTAGCTTCTGGTAAGCCATCATGCACACAATATCGCAAGTAACTAGAGTGGGGATCACACCAGAACCAAAAAGATGTATACTAAACATATGGGAGCCCACAGACTTGAATCACGCAGCACAGGATTGATTAACACTGGGACTGGCATTCGCGAAGCGCAACATAGCAAGGCACTGGGGAGTACAAACGACCCCGACATGTCTGCAGTGGTGCAGGGACATGGACGGCATCTGGTTACGGAAAAATCAGTCTACGTTCACAGAGGCTGCCCTAAGAAATGGGCGAGAGTGTGGGGGCACTGAAATCGATTCCATGGTGATATTTGCGAACCTCCACAAGAAGATCTTCGGGTGGGGGATAGTGAATTAGCGCGCTGGAGTATCAAACAAAGCTAGCACTGCACTATGAAGCAAGTTGAGAACTATTAAAGGGGGTGACCAGTTATTCACTGTGGGAGTGCATATAGACGTGGAGGCTGAATATATTGTCTGACAGTAGATATTTTATTGTCAGTAGTCACAGTTTTAGGCTTTACAACAGGATTGGGGTGTTCTTCCTCAAGGTCGGTGTTCTCTCTCTCGGTTTGGGAGCATGCAGGCCACTTGTGGGACACCCCCGCGCCGCACGGCCACCAGCTGCTGCGTGTGCCCCCTGCCGCCCTCTGCCTCGCTGCTGCCTCGTTGCCGGCTCCCGCCGCTGCGAGTGGTTTTTGTATTGTTTTGACGGATATTTGTGCTTGTCTGGGATAACCTTGTTTTTCCCTGCTGTTGCGTTCATTTGTGCCTGTTTTGACGGATATTTGTGCTTGTCTGGGATAAACTTGTTTTTCCCTGCTGTTGCGTTCATTTGTGCCTGTTTTTTACTGCATTGTATTTTCCTCCGTGTTGCCCTCCTTCCTTGTTGTCCGCCTACCGCCTACCGCCTACCTCGACGCCCCCCGCCCTCCCTTTCCCGCCACCGCCGCTTGGCCCCGCCCCTTTCTGCCTTCTGTAACCCTCCCCGCTCCCGCCTCCCAGCTGCTCCGCCCACCCGCGCACTTCGCCTTAAATGGCGACCGTGCGAACGCGCAGCGGTCACGCGCAGCGGGCGCGCCGATTGTGCGCCGAAGGCGCGCCAAAGGTAAGCCCGTCTGCGCCCGTCCGCGCCTGGACCGCGCCCAGTGCCAGGACCCCTGGCCCCCGAAGACCCCGACCGCGACCGACCCGCCTGACGTACTCCGCCGCTACCCTCATCGCACTCAACACCGGCCGACTTCCAGACTGCCACCAGGCCACTCCACGACGTACCCACGGACCTTTCAGCTGCCACGCCTGCAAGTTCACCTGCAGCCGGACCTGCCTCGCACCAGCACCCGCCAAGTCGAACACCAGCAGCACCCACCTCAAGTGCATCCTGCTCAACACCCGCTCCGTCCACAGACACGCCATCGAACTCTGGAGCCTCCTAGACGCCACAGCCCCTGACGTTGCCTTCCTCACGGAGACCTGGATGAACGCCTCTTCAGCTCCCGACATCGCCATCGCCATCCCGGAGGGCTACAAGATCGTCCGGAGGGACCGAAACGCCAACCAGATGGGAGGAGGCATCGCCATCATCCACAGGAGCACCATCCGGCTCACGACCAGCACCGACAACACTCCGACCAGCGCCGAACACCTGCATTTCCAGATCCACACCAACCCGAACACCACCCTCAGAGGCACCCTGATCTACCGACCCCCTGGACCACGCACGCAATTCAGCGAGGACATCGCCGACTTCGTCAGCCCGCATGCCCTCCCATCCGCCGACTACATCCTCCTGGGAGACCTCAACTTCCATCTGGAGAACAACAACGACCGCAACACCAGCACCCTGCTCGACAACCTCGCCAACCTGGGACTCAAGCAACTGGTGTCCACCCCCACCCACCTCGCCGGACACACACTCGACGCCGTCTTCTCATCCAGCAAAGACGTCACCTTCAGCCACACCACAGAGCTTCAATGGACGGACCACAGCTGCGTCCACTTCACCTTCAAGAGAACAACGACCCACCAACACCAGCAACAGGCCGCCCGCAGAAGCTGGAACAAGATCACGGCAGACCAGCTCGCCACCTCCCTGGGCCAGCACCCTCCTGCCAGCTCAGCGAACCCCAGCCAGGCCGCCGACAACCTCACGAAGTGGATCAGCAACTGCGCCGACGAACTCGCCCCACTGAGGACCCCGCCTAGCAGACCCGGCAGCAAGAAGGCCCCATGGTTCACCGACGAACTCAAGAGCTCCAAGAAGAACTGCCGAGCCCTCGAGAAAGTCTGGAGAAGGGAACCGACCCAAGACAACAGGACCTCCTTCAAACTTGCCACCCGGAAACACCACCAGCTGATCCGCGCCGCCAAGAAAACAGCATTCAAGGACCGGTTGGACAACAACGCACACAACTGCAAGGAACTCTTCAACATCGTGAAAGAGCTTTCCAACCCCAGCGCAGGTAACAACGACATCACCCCATCGCAAGACCTCTGCAACTCCCTCGCTTCATACTTCCACAACAAGATCGCGGACATACACAACAGCTTCAACAACCAACCTGCGCACACCAGGACCGAACAACCACCCCCCACCACCACCCTCCACGCCTGGACCCCGATCAGCACCGAAGACACCATCTGCACGATGAACTCCATCCACTCCGGATCACCGACCGACCCCTGCCCTCACCACGTCTTCAACAAGGCCGACGCTGTCATCGCACCCCACCTGCGAGACATCATCAACACATCCTTCGACACCACCATCTTCCCGGAGAGCTGGAAACACGCCGAACTCAGCGCTCTACTCAAGAAACCAACAGCGGACCCCACCGACCTCAAGAATTACCGACCCATCTCGCTCCTCCCGTTTCCAGCCAAGGTCATCGAGAAGACCGTCAACAAGCAGATGGCCGCCTTCCTCGAGACGAACGGATCCCTCGACCCCTCACAGTCTGGCTTCCGTGCCAATCACAGCACCGAGACCGCCCTCATCGCCGCCACCGATGACATCCGAGCCCTGATGGACAAGGGAGAAACAGCGGCCCTCATCCTCCTAGACCTCTCCGCGGCTTTCGACACGGTCTGCCACCGCACCCTAGTACAGCGTCTCAACAACGCCGGAATCCAGGGGAAGGCACTGGAATGGATCATCTCCTTCCTCGACGGAAGAACACAGAGAGTTCGCCTACCACCGTACAAGTCAGAGGCCTCCGAAGTCATCTGCGGCGTCCCCCAAGGATCATCTCTGAGCCCCACCCTCTTCAACGTCTACATGAGCCCCCTCGCGGCCATCGTACGCAAACACAACCTCAGCATAATCTCCTACGCCGACGATACCCAGCTGATCCTCTCCCTGACCAACGACCCCGCCGCCGCCAGAACCAACCTGCACGAAGGGATGAAAGAGGTAGCCGAGTGGATGACGACCAGCCGCCTGAAACTGAACTCGGACAAGACGGAGGTCCTCATCCTGGGCTCCTCGCCCTCCGCCTGGGACAACTCCTGGTGGCCCCCCGCCCTGGGCACCGCACCCAAACCGACAGACCATGCACGCAACCTGGGCTTCATCCTGGACGCCTCCCTCTCCATGACCAGGCAAGTCAACAGCGTCTCCTCGGCGTGCTTCAACATCCTACGCATGCTACGGAAGATCTTCTGGTGGATCCCCACCGAGACCAGGAAGACCGTCACCCAGGCCCTCGTCACCAGCCGACTGGACTACGGCAACGCCCTCTACGCCGGTACCACCGCCAAGCTCCAGAAGAGACTCCAGCGGATCCAGAACGCCTCAGCCAGACTCATCCTCGACATCCCACGTACCAGCCACATCTCCGGACACCTGAGAGACCTTCACTGGCTCCCCGTCAACAAAAGAATCACCTTCCGCCTCCTCACCCACGCACACAAAGCCCTACACGACCAAGGCCCGAGCTACCTCAACAGCCGAGTCAACTTCTACGCTCCCAAACGCCACCTCCGATCAGCCAACCACGCCCTCGCCGCCGTCCCCCGCATCCGAAGAGCGACTACAGGAGGAAGGTCCTTCTCCTACCTGGCCGCCAAGACCTGGAACTCCCTCCCGACCGACCTGCGCCTGACCCAAGACCACCTCTCCTTCAGGAAGAAGCTGAAGACCTGGCTGTTCGAGCAGTAGCGCCCCCCCCCCCCCCCCCCAGCGCCTTGAGACCCTACGGGTAGGTAGCGCGCTCTATAAGTGTCAATGATTGATTGATTGATTGATTGATCATCTCCTTCTCCTTCAGGGCCGATGTGCAGGGGTTGGGGTTCTGGCTCATCCGTTGTGCTAGCTTCACCCGGAGGCTCGCCAAGAGGGAAGAAATGGAGGCCGTCAGTGTTAGTGTGACACAGTAAATAACCCGTCACCTACACCCGGTAGTATCTAAGGTATATTATCTGTGACCATAGGTACGTTTCAACCAAGGGGGGATAAAGAAGCCAAGACTGGCGGAAAGGTAGTGATTCTCAGGGCTTGGTGTGGGGGTTAAAAAGGATAGTGCAAATAACGGCGGTTAGGGTACGCTCGGCATCTCCCTGAAAAGAACTCTATGGTGCCCGTGCTTAATTTAACCCTTGTCCTCTCCCTCCTCCCTCGGCGATATCACCCCACTTTCCCCGGAACCAGTGTCACTCACCGGCTCCACCGCAACGCTCTTCAGCTTCCTCCGGTGGACGCCACCACTCTTCCGTCCAGTGGTCGTCTGGTTCCTCCTCCTCTTCTCTGCGCTGGTCTTCGTCCTCTTGCCCAGCGTTCCGCTCTGCATCCTGCTGCACTTCCGGACTCGTCTCCCCACAATGTCTTTTCCTTTCGCAGGTCAACGACGACGCTTCTTCCTGGGTTGGCCTCTCTTTTACTGGTGAGGACGTAGTGTTTCCGGGGTCAACTCTTCCCCTCTTCGCCTCCGGGCCTTGCTGTGGGGAAACAGGAAAGGTGGGTGTGTCTTTTCCCCGGGTCGGGGGTTGCCTGTATCTGCCCTTACAGTTCCAATTCCTATACGCAAGGGATTCTGGTCGCTGTAGTTCCGTGTGTGTGAGACCCCCGGAGTTCACCCTCTCACATCCCCTTCTCCTTGCTGTCTCACTACTGGGGGTTTTCCCTTGGGGCTAACTTGATAGGAAGTCCACATTTCCTTGGTCTGATCCCTTTCTGTGTTGGGTTCGGAATCTGTAGGGTTGTAATGCCAGAAACCACATCAGTACTCTGTTGTTGTTCCCTTTATTTCGTGCCAGCCATTCTAAAGGGTCATGATCGATATATAAGGTGAATTCCCTCTCTTCTAGGAAATACCATAGGGTTTCTAGCCCACTTGATGGCCAAAGCCTCTTTCTGTATTACAACATAGTTTTGTTCCCTCGGAAACAGCTTCCTGCTGATATACAAAATGGGCATCTCTTCTCCCTGCCTCGTTACTTGGGATAACACGCCCCCTAGTCCCTGTTCGGATGCGTCAGTCTGTAGGACAAAGGGAAGTGAATAGTCAGGGCTGGCGAGCACCGTATCAGATGTGAGGGATCTTTTAAGGGACTCAAAGGCTCGTAGGATCTCCTGTGTGGGTTGTTCCAACCTTGCCTCATTATTAGTTGTTTTCTGTAACAGATTAGTGAGAGGGGCTGCGGTTTGAGAAAAGTTAGGGATAAATCTTCGATAGTAACCGAGTAGCCCTAGGAAGGCTCGGAGATCTTTTTTTGTTTTGGGTAACGGGATTCGGGAGATGGCAGTCAATTTGGAATCCTGTGGTCTTATTACTCCTTCGCCCAATAAATAGCCCAGATACTTGACTGTTTGGGCTGCCAGATGGCTTTTGGCCGGGTTGGTCTTGAGACCATGGTGTCCTAAAGCTTTTATTACTTGAGACAGATGATACATTTGTTGGGCCTAATTATCGCTATAGATGACTATGTCGTCTATGTACGCGCAGGCATACTTTTCATGGGTCGTAGAATGTGATTCATGGCTCTCTGAAAAGTAGCCAGGCCTCCATGCAACCCAAAGGGTAATACTTTGAATTGGTATAACCCGTCTGGAGAACGCAGTTTTTTCTTTGTCTTGAGCGCGCAGAGGTATTTGCCAGTACCCTTTACAAAGGTCTAGGGTACTGATGTATTTGGCTCTACCTATCTTCTCCACCATTTCGTCCACTCTTGGGAGGGGATATGTATCGAACTCAGATTTTATTTACTTCACGAAAGTCAATACAAAAGCGTACCGAGCCTTCTGGTTTCAGTACGAGGACTTTTTGGCGAATTCCATTAGGTGATGGATGGCTCTATAATGTCCATCTGCAACATTTTTCGCCCTTCCTCACATATGGTAAGACGGCGTGCCTCGGGTACTCGATAAGGCTTGAGACGTACCCGTTTTCCAAGGGGGGGTCTTGATGGCATGTTCCACCAGGGACGTTCTCCCAGGAGTCAGGGAAAATATGTTGCTAAGGGGTAGAAGAACGTCTGTTAGAATGGTTTTATAAGTGGGAGAATGTGCCGGATCCATGCACTGTTCGAACAAAGGAACCGCTACCACCGCTTTCATAACGAGGGTCGGCACTGGTCCCTTCCATTTAAAAAAAAAATTCATGTGATAAATTTGTGAGGTACCTCGGACGCAAGGTGTTACCTTTTCCGTCACCGTGCATGGACCCTGCCATTGTCCTAGTAGTTTATGGTCGGAAGAGGCCATCATGAGAAAGACAGAATCACCTACGTCAAAGGTCCTCTCCTTGGCTTTTTTGTCATATTGAGCTTTTTGTGCCAATTACGCTTCCTTTAGGTTAGTACGGACGATGGTCATGATCTGACTTAAATGTGTCTTAAGATTGGCTACATATTCCACTAAGGGTTTGGTGTTATCTGGTTCGGTTTCCCATTTTTCCTGAGCCATTTCCAGCAATGTTCTAGGCTGATGGCCATATAATAGCTCAAAGGGTGAGTAACCTGTGCTTTTTTGTACCTTGCAATGCACAGCGAACAGTGCCAGGACTAGCATGTCCTCCCATTTCCTGGTTTCTAGGGCTAGGAGTTTTTTGAGTGTGGTCTTAAGGGTGCCATTATATCGTTCAACTAGCCCATCTGTTTAGGGGTGGTATGCAGTGGTTCGTATCTGATGGATCCCCAATTGGGCACACACCTGCCTCATAACCATTGATACGAACGGGGTTCCCTGCTCTGTTAAAATTTCCTTTGGGAATTCTACTCTCGAAAATACAGTTACCATAGCCTTCGCAATATTGGTGGCATCTGGACGGTGTAAGGCTTTCGCTTCTGGAAACCGTATGGCATAGTCAACAATGACCAAAACATATCGACACCCACTTTGAGAGGGCAGCAGAGGACCTGTAATGTCCATCCCTACTCTATGGAAGGGTTCTTCTATGATCGGGAGAGGGTGTAGGGGTGCTCGGGGAGGCTTATAATGGCTATTTCTCTGACATATGGGGATTTTCCTACAGTACCTTTTTACTTGTTGGTAAATGCCCGGCCAATAGAATCACTATGTAATCTGTTTCTCGGTTTTTTCAGCCCCAAAGTGTCCCCCCAACAAATGGCTATGGGCCAGGAACAACACTTTTTCCCTAAAAGGCACTGTGATCAATAACTGGGTTGCTTGTGTGGGGTTTCCCTTCCGATACAACAACCCGTTTCTTATGAATAAATAAGGACCTACATGTAGAGGATCCTCTTGATCTAAGGCGGTGCTCCAAGCTTCTTGCAAAACGGTATCTTCTCGTTGGGCGGCACGGAAGTTTCTGTCTGTTTCCCAAGGATTTTCCTCTGGAAAGACAGGCAATACTGCAAGGGTCTTTCCTTTCTCTGCCCTTCTCTGTTTTCTGCTCTTCCAGTATTTGGAATCTGGCCATTCCGGTTTTTCTTCCCCAGAAAACGGAGCTGTGGCCCACCAGTCCTCTTCTTTGCTCGGGGTACTCTTTATCATCTGGGGAAATTTCGGATAGTCATTCCCAAGAATGACCTGTTCTGGTAAGTTAGGAATGAGTCCCACCTTTAAGGTTGTTCCAGGATCGTTCTGATGTTGAATCTGGACTTGGGTGGTAGGATATTGTTTGGTGTCGCCATCTACACAATGTATAGCAACGGCTCCGTCAACGGGTCCAATCCATGGTTCCAGGTCCTGGGGTCTGATAACACTTTGGCGACAACCTGTGTCAGCCAAAGCCATGGAGGGTTGTCTGTTCACCGTCACAGTACAATGATACGGTGGGAGTCTCTTCTCGGAGGAGGAACAATAATAATTGCAGGCCATTCCTATTTCCATAGGTTCTTCTTTTTGGGGACAGAACCATGCGATGTGACCCATCCCGCCGCAGAGAAAGCATTGTGGTCCTGGGGGTGGTGTCCTGAATACTGGGGTGCCGGCAATTCCGTGAATGAGGGTCATGGGTTCTGGCTTCTTTGGAAGTGGGGGAAGGGGTGGTCTATGAGTTCCCGATCCACCTGTCTTCCACGAAGGATCATCCTTCCCTTTTTGGATTTCCTGAGCACTACTGTATGCGCTGGCTATTTCCACCGCGGTCTCAAGAGTGAGGGGGCCTGTTGTCGGATCGATCTCTGTATAGGTGGATGAAGGGAGGTCAAGGACTGTTCCAAATAGATCTTAGACATAATGCGGTCTTTATCGGTGGTTGCAGGCTTCAACCGTCGATCTGTCATGTCCTTTACCCTGAAGTACAGTACTCGAGGGGTTTCTTGGGTACCTTCTTTTATCTGTCGTAATTTTATCCTGTTAACCCCTTCTGGATCTTGCCTCGGTCTTCCTCCACCACGGTGAGAAATCGCTCCATCACCTTACCCGGGTGCTCCTGGTCCTGCTCTGGTCGCCGTCCTCTCGCCCAGCGTTCCACTCCGCGTCCTGCTGCACTTCCGGACTCGTCTCCTCACAATGTCTTTTCCTTCCGCAGGTCAACGACGACGCTTCTTCCTGGGTTGGCCTCTCTTTTACTGGTGAGGACGCAGTGTTTCCGGGGTCAACTCCTCGCCTCTCCGCCTCCGGGCCTTGCTGTGGGGAAACAGGAAAGGTGGGTGTGTCTTTTCTCCGGGGTCGGGTGTTGCCTGTATCTGCCCTTACAGTTCCATCTCCTATACGCGAGAGATTCTGGTCACTGTAGTTCCGTGTGTGTGAGACCCCCGGAGTTCACCCTCTCACATTCACCAATGTAAAAGATATGTCACCACTGAGTACAAATCAAACGTTTATGTTATGTACTGCGATAGGCTTCATTGATGTAATGATTGTCAGTATATATATGAAAATGCCAATAAGATGCTTAAAAAAAACCACTGTAATCAGTGGGCAGATCCCTAAAAATGACAGCATTATTGTTATGTTATAAGTTTATGATTTTACCAAGACTGTACAGGAATTATCATTGATCAATTCGAATTTGAAGAACATGACGAATAACGTGTGACAATTGGTGTTCAGTGGGTTCCCCAGACCTTTTGACACTTGTGCCACTGCACCTGCTGCACCATTCAGATCATGACACTAGTGCCTGCAGGGTGATTCGCACTTGACTGCTTGTTTGGTAGTAAAATATAGCACTAATCAGTGGTCAGTCGGTTTCCTAAAGTTTTTGGCCCTGTGCCACTGCACCTGCTGCACCATTCAAATCATGACCCTAGTGCCGGCAAGGTAATTGCACTTTTGACTGCTTTTTCAGTAGTAAAATATGGCAATAATCAGTGTGGAGTGAGTTTCCTAGAGCTTTTGGCCCCTGGTTTTCTATTCCAAGTCTCTATGCTTTTCTCTGCCTACTTGACTTCTTACACAACCTCATCTCAATATTTACCTCACACCTCTGTCCCTCTCCATGTCTCTGCAAACGTACTTCTCTCCACCTCTCTCAGCCCTTTCTTTCCCTCATGACTACTCCTCACCTCCCTATCGCATTTCTATTTCTGCCTTACATCCTCTTCACTATCTCATATCTCTGTATACCTACACTCATTATCTCACTCCCTAACCTCTCTGTTTACCTCACTATTAGTTCACTACCTAACCTCACTAACTTTTCTTTCTCTCTGTTCTATTTACCTCACTACATATCTCACTTATTTATTGCGATTTTTATTGTTTTACCATCACCTCTTTCCTCCTCTAGTATCTACCCCTCTCTCTCTCTCACTCTCTCACACAAGCACATATCTCTTTCTTGACCTCCTCCATTTCAACTCACATCCTCCACCTCAACTTTCTCTCTCAATTTCTTTCGTTATAGATCTCACCATCTATTTCTATTTTTTTATTACACAATTCTCTAACTGTTATCAAACTTCCCTTTCTTTCCCCATTTCACGTCTTTCTCTTTTCGCTTACACCATATTCTCTTTCTACCTTCCACCCCTCTCTCTATGTTTCTCTCTTCTCCATTTCTCTATTTATCTGACCTGTTCATCTAAATTTCTTCTAATTTTTGTTCTGTCTCTACCATGAATTTCCTTTTTTTTCTTCAAATCTTTCTTTCTACTTGTACCTCTCGCTGCCTTTATCTCTCTTATTTCTCTTTCTACCTCACTCCCTGGAGTACAGAACTCATCTACCGCTCTCTACATTTCCTTCTCCCTACCCCTAGGTCTCTCTGACCTTCTACTCTTAAACATTAACTATTCCTTTACCTCTTTCTCTCCCTACATTATCTTGATTCTACCTCGTTATCTTTCCTTCTACCTACCATACCTTCCTTTAATTCAGTTTATGTCTCAACCTATCTCACATATCTTTCTACATCATCTTTACTTTGTGTCTCTCTCTACACTGTTCTCTTTATGCCTCTGTCCTTCATCTGTTCCTGCCCCTCCCCATTTCCCTTATTCAGCAGCACCAGGTAACAGTCTAGCCAGAGTAGTGCACATAAATATATAAAGTGGAGAAGAGGCACAACGCAGGGGAGGAGAAATTAAGAGAAAATGAACAGATTGTAACTAATTGAATGACGAAAATCCTCAGGGCAGTGCTTTTGTATCAAGAATGCCAGCAGTGACGGAGCTTATATTTGCAATTACAAATATGCTGCAACTAAAGGCACTGATTGAAGTGCTGTGTGCATAGGTCTAATTTTAATAATATGCACCAGTCCACTAAATCTTGATCAACTCACCCTAGGCATGCTCTTCTACAGTGGGATGAACAAGCTGGTTAAACAGTAAATTCCACATAAAATGTAGCTATTGCAAGCAAAAAAAAATCTAGAGCCAAACAAAAACGAAATGGCTTAATCATGGCTTATTCATACTTTCTTTTGGCACAATTTGGCTGGTGTTTGCCAGGCAGTTTGAGCTTTCAGTTTTTAGGTCGAGCCTGGGCAGCGCATAACCTGCTGCGAGGCATGCAGTAGTGGAGTATGGCTTTGAAGCCCCGCCCACTCTCCGCCCATATATTTAACTGGCTTGTGTCATTGTCCTTCGTAAACACTGGCTTCCGAGTCGTTATTAGGCTTGTTAGTCCCTCTTTAGTACTGTCTTGTCTGCATTTGTTACCTCCCATAACGACGGGACTTTTACTGGTGTTGGTGCATGGTCTGCTTTATAAGATGGTGAGCACTATTTTCTTTAACACATTCGGTGCGGGACTGTTTCCCCCCGCTGTGCTGGGGGACGGGGGGGGGCACGTACAGCGCCCCGGTGCTCATGACGAGGGCAGCTCGTCATGAGCCACGGCGCTCCGGTGCTCATGACGAGCTGAGCTCGTCATGTTCACACCCATTCCCATGGAACGCTCAGCACAGTAGAGGAATCAGCCCAGCGTGCGAGCGTTCCATGGAACGGGCGCGGTCATGACGAGCTCAGCTCGTCATGAGCACCGGAGCGCAGTGGCTCATGACGAGCTGACCTCGTCATGAGCACCCAAGGGGTTAATGCTATTTATTTCACCCACCACCTCGCAGCACACCGTCTGCTTTTATTTTAATTTCTACTAATGGCAGTGCGCTTTAACTATCGCGGCTGCGGTTTTACATTTATTTATTTTAGCAGCACAGTCCACATTTAACTGATGCGCTTATTTATTTATTTGGTTATTTTACTGGCGCTCAGGCAGCGCCCCTTTCTTTACACAAAGCCCATCTAAAGAAAGGTACATTAAATTGAAAGCATGGCATGGTCGCTTTTACCCAAAAAAAAAACATCTGTTTGTCAACTTGACAAACAGATGCTTTTTTTTTGTCAAAGCCCCCATGCCGCGGTTTCACTTTAATGTCGGACACGCCCCTTTCTTTAAACGCTGCCTGTTTTAAGAAAGGTGCGCGGCCTTCATGAATGAGAAATCACCACATGGGTGCTGGTAAAAAAAAATGGATGTATGACATTACAACGCATGCTTTTACCACGCATGCCTTTACAACGCAAACCTTTACAACGCATAGCGCTTTGGGGTGCTGGATAGTGAATAGTTTAATTTACTATTCCAACTCCAGTCCCCGTGGACACTAGGGAAGGTGTTGGATAGTAAATTAAACGTATTCCCTATCCTAGAGCGCCCCCCAGCGCAATGCGTTGTAATGGTTTGCGTTGTAAAAGTTGCGTCGTAAAGGCACTGCGTGGTAAAAGTTGCGTTGTAAAGGATGTTTCCCCCAAAAAATATTTGCAATGCAATAAGTCTCCCAATTGTGAGAGTTTAAGCTATTGTATTGCCAATAGCTTAAACTTTCGTTAATGCGAGAACTATTTCATTGCAACTGCTTGTTTTTTTTGTGCCCCTGTTTCTGAACGTTTAATCTGGAATTCAGTGTTGTTTGACATCACAAGGGCTTGAATGAGATGAAAAAGGGTAATACATTTGAAGTTGTTCCAAATATCTTGTTCGGGTCCCCACAAATCTTTAAGATGTCACTGAAACCATTCCAGAGCTCTTGCTCAATAAATCACTACCGCAGTCGCTGGCAGCAGTGTCAAGAGCATATGTTGATAGAGGCCCGTTCAAATTATGACGCGTTGGCACATTTGCTCTTCGTCCAGAATTTCAGGCAGAGATAAAGCGTGTGAGGAATGCGTAAAATCGGCATTAACCTTCAGAAAAGGCCAACACTGAAGGAAATTTCGAACATGTTCCAATTCTTTGGGAAACTAAAAAAAACTCCGTTTTTTACAGAAAAATCTGAGCAGTAGATTTGGATTGCTCTTGTTTATTAATTTGCCGTTCGTCAATATGAATTCGTTAAAATGCTTGCTAATCAACTAAAATGTCTACTAGTGAGAGACTGACCTCTAGCGGATATGTTTCAGAATACATTGCATTTATGTAGCACGGGCATCCATGACAAATGCTTTGTGTAGACCCCAAACAGCAACTCTTTGGAAGTAAGCAATCTTCAGATCTGACCAAAACATTGTAAAACTAGAGCTTGTGGCCTTGAAAGAAAGAGCCTCGCCACTGCAGATTTTATAAAAAAAATTACAACACTCTTTAAAATGTAATATGGGTTATTTCTTGAACATTTGAGTTTCACTTCATGCAATCAATTAATTACATCACTGGTTTGACATATGCTAAAAGCAATAGTATTCAAATATAAACTATCCCAACACCCATTGCCCCGTCGACACTGCCATGAGCGAACCAAGAGAAGTCAGTTTGTCATGGACACGGTGTATATGGTAGCCAATATTGTTATGCTACTTGAGGTGACATTATTGTCTACTAAACTGTACACAAGTGTAGATTTTTTTATAGCACGCATCATTAACTGACCCTAAGTGCTCACAGATTCGACACTCATCAAAATGAGGGCAGAATAAAGTGATTTACGTAGGATTACATCATTTTGTGAAATGAAGACGTATGGATTTGAACCCAGGCTCCCTAGTTAGACATTCTGCATTTCAGCAACTGATGAATATTTCCTGCTCTCACCCTTTCACTTCCAAAGGACAATGCCTTGTGCTCAATTAGTTCATGGCCTGAAGTAGTAAACTATTTTCAATAAATATATCGCATATTATTTCAATCTGACACCATATACATATATAAAACATCAGTCTTGAAAAAATGTACAAAGGAAAGTGTAAGGCTAAGCCAGTGACTATTTGTATGTGAATATCGCTACCTGCGGCTTACTTAATAAATGGAAAACCGGGTCAGCGCCCCAGTGGCGAAAATGACACCAGTTAGCAAAGCAAAGTCAACTCTGACTTTCCACAGAGGTTCCTGTGCGCTGACAGATGAGCATTTGAATTGCAGCTCAGCTGACCTGCTGCAGACACGCTCACATTGGTGGGTGCCATGTGCTCAGCCGTTCGGTGTAGAGCAGTTGTCCTTTTAAAGATGACATTAGGGGGGGTCCAAGAGATGCTGGGCGTGGCTCTGTTTCACCTCACCATTCCACAAGGTTCAAAGGCCAATGAAGGGACAGTCATTCGACACAAGCCAGGGTCCAGCCGTGCTTGGCCTGACCACCTATATGTAAATGTAAAACTGTTTCTATGCTTTCAAAGGATACACAATACCATGAACACCAGTGGGGCGATTTAGCAGGAGGCATTGTGTAAAGAAAGGCACAAAGGAAAGAAAAACTGGGGCAGAAGGAGATCTAAAAAGACACAAGACTTTCAGGGATGCGATTGTATATGAGCAATATGGGTTTTCTTTTCCAATGAGATTATAGATCAAATGATCGAATTTGTGTTTACCTCCACGAATCCGAATAATGTGATTTTTTATTGTTTATAAAGAATGTCCCATTGAGTACTGCATCCGGATAGTGTGACAAAAGGTGGTTTGTGCTAGAGGAAAATGCCTTCTGGGCACCCTCGGGTTAAACTCCAACTGAGCGAAAGATGTTGGCACTCGTTGGTCCGACACGTACCCTGCATTATGCCCTGGCAGGCCTGAGAGTGCAGCCTTACTTGGCAGAGCCTCGGCTTCTTCCAGAGCAGCAATTTAACGGGCATTCTTGCAGTCCTGGCAGCTCCTGTTACCTCTGCCCAATGCACTTTATTCCACTTATCGGTTGCCTGACCTTTCCAAACCTGGCACGGGTCATGTATTTGTCTAAATGTACAGTGGGGAAATGTAAGAGGCAAAGAATGCTTCTGCGTGTGTTGATCTATGGATGCGATTATCTGTTTTCACAAGAGTTAAAGGCTTCAGTCCACCCCAGTGACCTTGCTCTGCTCTACCTGACTGGTTAGCTTACCTTCCGTGAACTTTTAAGCGCTATGGGCCATCTCTCTACACAAAGTTTGCTTTTCAGTAATCAGTCGCTAATGTGTTACTGGTCGCAAAAACATACTTTTGCTATGTAAGAAAAGTATCTGGAGCTGTACATTTTGCAACGTGAATTAATAACAAAGTAATATTTTACCGACTCCAAATAGCAAGGTACTATTAGGAAATCATTAATAGCGAATTGCTATTCTTATATTTATCTCATTTGTAAACAGAAACTAATTGCAAATACACCATTTTGCATACGCAATTTACCACCACCACAAACAAGGTGGTAACTGTGTGCAAACTATAAAGCCTGGCCTAGAATGCACCTGCAGTTTTCCAAAATGGCTCCTCTGTATGTGATGGCAAGGAGGATGCTTATTCTGGCTGTTTTGCAGAAAAGGGGGAGAAGACAGAACAGCATATTCAGACTATGAATTACACTACCTACGGAAGAGATATACTAGAGACAAGGCTAAATAGCGGTTACCCCGGAGCACTTAGCTTATTTATAGCCTCATCTTAAGAGACACGCCTTGTGCATAAGTTCATCCCTACCCATGTGCAGGTGTTATCTAGTTTGCATCTGTTACCCTCTGGTAGCTACCAAGGAGTGATTGCAGGAGCTTGCAGGAGCTGGTGCTTTTAAAGTTGTTCTCACCTTAATTCAGCAGCGCCTGCCTTGCGCATTGAGCAGCCCTCCTGACCCCCCCCTGACACAGCGGATTCGAGCGCTGACACAGGGGAAACACCCTAACCTCCATCGCGGCTCGAAGGCGAAGCCACGCCCATCTCGAGGCTACGCCCACTTGAAACAGTATATAAACGCTGATTGAAAGCGCCGTGTATTATTGTTTATTTGACCTCTGAGGCGGAAAGCCGGAGGATTGTATTTTGCTTTGGGAACTTTTAAAACTTGTCATTTTCACTCGCACTGCTTTTAAAGTTGTTCTCACCTTAATTCAGCAGCGCCTGCCTTGCGCATTGAGCAGCCCTCCTGACCCCCCCCTGACACAGCGGATTCGAGCGCTGACACAGGGGAAACACCCTAACCTCCATCGCGGCTCGAAGGCGAAGCCACGCCCATCTCGAGGCCACGCCCACTTGAAACAGTATATAAACGCTGATTGAAAGCGCTGTGTATTATTGTTTATTTGACCTCTGAGGCGGAAAGCCGGAGGATTGTATTTTGCTTTGGGAACTTTTAAAACTTGTCATTTTCACTCGCACTGCTTTTAAAGTTGTTCTCACCTTAATTCAGCAGCGCCTGCCTTGCGCATTGAGCAGCCCTCCTGACCCCCCCTGACACAGCGGATTCGAGCGCTGACACAGGGGAAACACCCTAACCTCCATCGCGGCTCGAAGGCGAAGCCACGCCCATCTCGAGGCCACGCCCATCCTTTACCATACAAAATGTGTCGGCCATACCAGCGCAGCGGACGAGCGCAGCGGGAGCGCCTAGGGCAAGCCCGTCTGCGCCCGTCCGCGCACGGCCGGGCCCAGGGCCAGAACCCCTGCTGGACCAGGCTGCCCCCATGGTAAGCTATTCACGCCGGGACCTCCTCAGTCTCAGACCCAATATCGATATCACATGCAAGTATGTGCACAATCTCGAAGGACCATATACTTGCTGTACTAGCTGCCGCCCAGCCCAACTCAAACTCTCTAGTCGACCTGCTCTGCCCTCAGCTCTTAAATTGGCCACTTTGAACTGTCGCTCACTCCCTAGACATGCATTGCTAATTAATCATCTAATAGAAGACCATGAGCTGGACATCCTGTTCCTCTCGGAAACATGGCTTACAGACCACTCGGACTCTGATGTTGTCCTAGCTACTCCCCCAGGCTTCCTCGTTCAGTCCCAGCCCCGCCCTTCGGGCAGAGGAGGAGGCTTGGCGATCATTCACCGAGACCATCTTACCTGCAGAATTAACGACGCCCATATCATCGATTCCGAAAGCCTTCAATTCACCATCCAGGTAGGACCGACCTACTCTCTATCAGGACTCCTAATTTATCGTCCCCCTGGCCATCCGGGCATTTTCTCTAGAGCACTCCTGGATATTATTGCATCTCAGGCCCACTCCACCACCAACTTTTCGATACTAGGGGACCTTAACATTCATTTCAACGACCCCCTAGATTCAGGGGCGGCCGATCTGATTGGAGAACTGGCGGCATATGGCCTTCACCTCTCAAACTCCGGAGCTACGCACACCAAAGGCCATCTGCTTGACCCGGTGTTCACTAATATCCTCACCCTTAAAGTCACAGAGTCCCTCCCCCTCCCATGGACTGACCACTTCATGGTCCCTTTCAGCCTTTCAGGAGCATTTAAGAAACTCCATAAACCCACCACCTACACTAGGGACAGAGCATGGGCCAGAATATCCACAGAGGATTGGGCCAGAACCTTGAACTTGACTACCCCGACCCCCTCGGAAGATCCGATCACTGCAGACAGTAAATTCAGGGAGTGGATTACCACGTCTCTGGACTCCATCCTCCCAATAAAAACCCGCGAGGATAAGAATGGGAAACTAGGATCTGCCCCTTGGTTCACTCCGGAACTCCGGACTCTCCGTAAACACTGCAAGAAAGCAGAACGGCTATGGAGGAAAGACTGGCAGCACGCCAGCAAAGATGCCTATCAGCGGTCGGTAAGAATATACAAATCTACCCTGAAGCATGTGAAAGCCTCCCATTATGACACAAGAATTAAAAACTCCACTAACTCAGCTAGGGAATCTTTTCTCATCGTAAAAGAGTTATTGAAAAGACCTGTCCCACCCTCATCCAACACACCCCTGGCGGACAGAAGTAACGAGCTGGCAAACTATTTTAATGACAAAATCGCCCGCATCTTAAATTCTTTGCCCCCTCCCGGCCTATCAAACCACCTGGACAAGGAGGCATCCACCAATCACTCAGGAAGCAGCCCGCTTCCCCAGCTCACTAGCTTCAAGGTAGTAACAAGGAACGAGGTAGACACTACTATGGCCAAAATGAAAAGCGGCTCTCCTCTAGATCCCGCCCCCATCAGATTCCTTAAAACTGTAGCACCGGTCATCGTGCCCACAATCACAGAGCTCATAAACATATCGCTCTTGCAAGGTTCGGTCCCCCCCAGCTGGAAAAGTGCAGTTGTTAAAGCACTCCTAAAGAAACCCCAGCTGGACCCAGCCGACATGGCGAACTATCGGCCAATCTCACTCCTCCCCTGTATTAGTAAAATGGCCGAGAAATTGGTCAATGGCCAGCTATCACAGTACCTAGAAGCCAACAACATCTTACGGCAGTCCCAGACCGGGTTTCGCCCGGGCCATGGCACGGACTCCGCCCTTCTCGCCGTCATCGAGGAGGCGAGGTGCATCCTGGATTCAGGAGGATCAGTGGCAGTGATCCTCCTGGATCTAAGCGCAGCCTTCGACACAGTCAACCATCGTGTCTTACTTCATCGGCTGGCTGCTGCAGGGATTACAGGTTCGGCGCTCAGCTGGATAGAGTCCTTCCTCTCAGAGCGCTCGTTCCAGGTGTGGGATGGCAATTTCCATTCTGCCACCCTCCCCCTCACGAGCGGGGTCCCTCAGGGGTCATCACTAAGCCCAACCCTATTTAACGCTTACATGGCCCCTCTTGAAGATGTGGTTACCCCCTTTGGGATTAAAATAGTAAGTTACGCGGACGACACCCAATTAGTCGTCTCACTTTCCCAACTGGACAAACACCCGGACAATTTGCAAAACTGCCTTAAAAATATCCACAATTGGATGTGCGAGTCATCACTCAAATTAAATGGCTCAAAGACTGAAGTTATGCTTCTGGGCAAGCAATGGACCACCATCCCTACATCGGTCTGGCCAGATGTATTCGGGGAAATCCCCGCCCCGAAACAAGAAATTAAGACCTTAGGAGTATGGCTAGAACCCGAGCTGTCGATGAAAACTCAAGCTATCAAGACAGCAGGGACCTGCTTTGGCCTAATGCGCTCCACTCGGAAGATCCTCCCTCTACTTCCGCCCCTATCCAGGAAACTCCTGGTCCAGGGCTTGGTGCTGGCGCGGCTGGACTACAGCAACATGGTATACCTGGGAGCCCCTGAAGCTACCATGGCTAAACTCCAGCGCACGCAGAACGCTGCTGCCCGGTTACTTTTAAATCTCCCTTCCAGAGTATCAGCCAAACCAGCAATTCAGGCTCTCCACTGGCTTCCAATACGCCAAAGGGTCGAATTTAAGGCCCTGTGCACTGCACACAAATTGCTTAATGGATCTGGCCCTGCTATTCTGAGAGACATGGTTACGCCTTACAAGGCTCCCAGGTCCCTTCGCTCGGAGAATGAGAACCTGGCCAATGTCCCCAGACACAGGAAGACACGTACTGGCGGCCGTCGCTTTTCGGTTAAAGCATCCACCAGATGGAATGCACTCCCCCTCACCCTTCGGCTTGAACCCAACCATCTGATTTTTAGGAAACAACTGAAAACGCTGTTGTTCCCGAAATAAAGTCCCTCCTTATTTGTCCTCTGGTCTCCATAAATATCATAGCGCGGGGATGCCCTCGGGTCACCAGGCGCTTTACAAATCGCTAAAATAAAATAAATAAAAAATAAATTTCAGAGTGCCCTTTCTCGGTTTTTTTGTGCATTTGTAGTGCAATGTAAGTGCATATTCTTCAGGCCTATCTATATGTCCACAGGAATTGCGCACCACCACAATAGAATTCTATAGGATTGCTAACTTTGCTCATGTCATTGGATGTGTAGATGGTACACATGTGTCTATTTGCCCACCATCTAACACTGAGCATTTATTCAGAAATCGCAAAAAATACTCATTCCCTGAACATCCAAGTGGCATGTGATGTAAGAGATATTGTGCTTGATTTCCAGGGAGCATCCACGACTCTTTCATATTCCGATATAATGGAATTTACTAAATACTACAAAAAGAGAATTTTCATGGTGAATATTTATTGGGTAAAAACACATAGAATCATATGATATAGAGCTTAAATGTCACTTTAATTCCATAGCTAAATATGTTTTGCCTGTTTGTAGGTGGTAGTACGTATGCCTTACAGCCACGGACATTGACACCATATCAGTACGCCACTACTCCCAATGAACGTTGTTACACCTTAGAACCAGGGGCGTCATAGAACATAAGTATGAACTAGTAACATTTTGTAGATGTCTGCATAGCTGCGGTGGTGCCCTGCAATTCTCTCCAGAGATCAGTTGCAACATTTTACACAATATTGTAGCAAATAAAGGACTATGTGTAACAGTGTCAGAATCTGACTCAGGAGAGCCAATCCCCGTACCTGCCACACATGAAGAAACCTGTGCTGCAGAAGAGTGTTTGATACGTGCCAATATAACCAGTGATTATTATTCAAGGTAAGTATGTAAATGCATTCAATCTTACATACAGAATTAGATAGAATAATTGTAAGTTGTATAACTAAATATACCTTTATTTTCAGGTACCATGATGTATAGCTGAAAAGATGTTTCTCTTTCCAGATAATTGTTTTGAGAAACAAAACGAAATCAAATTTAAATGCAATGTTTGAATGTAACAATTCGCCTTTTCTAAAGCTTGCGTTTGTTGCGAACTGATGTTTTTGCTCCAACAATTTCAGCAGCACCAATGCGGCTACTGCTTTGCAGCAGATTTAAACTGTCTGAAGCTGAGATTTGTCTGACTCTTGATTGGGCCGCACTTTCTCCCACTCCAATCTGTGTGCTACTTGCAATGATAGGTATTTACATTGTCTCCACTGTATGGTCATCTATATGAGGCCTCATGCCACATTGGCACCATAATGCCCAATTCTACCTGTAAACTAATAGTGCAGCGAGATAAGATGGTTTTGGCTATTGCCAGGTGTTTGATGTTACGAGTTAGCCCATCAATGCATGATGGTATATGGCCCCCCTTACGGCTTTGCCGGAAGCTTTCATGGTGCAGTTCTTGACACAAGGACTTAATGGCATCTATGAGATAAATTGCCATTCATTCCCATCTGATTGGCAGCTAGGGTACTTGTGACATTTTCAAATACAGTGGTGATTGATTTTTCTAGGGTACCTGTTATTGCTAAATCATTTTGATATGCTTCTTTTGCAGGCCCTGAACCTTGAGTATAGAGGCTTCTACACCTCCAAAGAGTTGTTGGTTTTCAGGAATTATCACATTTGCAACAGGGTACTGTGTTCAGCTGTCTCCCCATGTTCCATAGCTGCAGGGCTTAGATTTGCAGCATGTGGTAGACAGGCATGGCTGCCACTATCATTGGGGTCAGCTACATGCATGTGTATGTCTTCTGGACATTGCCTTTCTGACTGGACACCTTCTGGAGATGGAGTTTCTGTGTAAAAATGGATTGAGAACACATTAGTAATTCTAGCTGGTTGTACATTGACTACATTTATAACATTTACTTTCCATTTTCTTTGCCCTTCTATTTGTTGGTCATTTTGTTTACACTACATCTCACTACGTCCCATAATGTACCTTGAAAGTACTTGGAAGACTACTGCTGTATATCTAAGATTTGGACTTTAGGTTTTTCTATTTCAATATATTACTATGTGTTAGCAAAATGTTTATTTGTCTTACTGACACCCTTCACATACACTGCTTATTATCACAAGTCTATATTTGACTTACCTTGTGAGGTTCCAGGAAGGTCTGAGGTGTCCGTTGCACCAAAAGCACGGATGGCTTCTAGGCTCCAAGGTGCTTTGCACAGGTTGCTCCATGGCTGTTGGTGGTGAGACGTGGAGGACTCGCACAGACCGCTTTCCACCTTCTCTTGATACACAATCTGAGATCGCACTATCTCTTCCTTATATCCTTAATTGATCTCTGGGGGACTCCAATCATGTTGATCTTCTCCTGCATCCCCTTCCATATTTTTTTCTTCTGGGACTTAGCCACTCTCAGGGATGACTTACTCAACGTTTGTCATGGTGAACAAACACATTCCTCTGTTCCTTTTCTAAATATTTCAGGGTCTTCATCCAAAACAGATTCTCCTAGTGAGCTGCTGCACCAATTGTCTCCTGCTTCTGATGTCATCACTGTATGCCAGATGCAACAGTCACTATTTATGACTTTGGTTGCTATCGGCAACTTCATTCGCTATTTAGGAAATCACTAAACTCAATTACCTAAATACTGAACCAACTACATATGGAATCACTATTTTTTGTGGGATTCATTACATACAGAGATTATTAAACAAAGATTTGCAAGTATTCGTTTTTTGGTAATTGCTATTCGGTTATTTTGTACCATATTCTGAGGGTAGTGTTTTGCAGTCGTGGTACAGAGCTTTAGAACTCTGTTGCACATAGCACTGTATGCAACACTACATAGTGTGGGTTTTGGGTAGCCATGGCCTATGATTGGATGGCTTTCCTGTCCATTTTAATTCTCTGCTCCTGATTAGATGGCTTGCCTCCATATTCCTGGGTTTGATTCGTCCCTAGTGTATTTTTACTTTATGTGTTTTTTGTTGCATCCTTTCACAGATGACTTCAGGAAACTAGTTTTTCTTCCTTTTCTAATTTTTTTTAGACTGTTTGTGGTTTAGCTCTTCATGAGTGTATGTCGTGTTTCTTCCACTCTCTCCCTCTCTTCCTCTTTTCAGCAAGCTCCTCAGGAAATCTTTCTCTTGTTCCCCATCACACTCTCCACGCCCATCTTCCTCTGTTCCCCTTCACTGCTTCAGTTTATTTTGACTCCCAGCTCCCGTTGACACTGAGCATTGACGTGGCTCTGTGTCTCTTTCTTTACCCCCTTGCCTTTGTCCACCTCACTGCAATACAGTTGGCTTTCCCAGTGTGGGCGTAAAATCCGTTCCGCTCGCGGATTTTGCGGATTTTCGGCAAATTCGCAATCCGCGAACTCTCGCGAATTTGCCAAAAATTCGTAAATCCGTGCGAAGCGGATTTTTTGCTTGGTCGCACTTGCCAACTAGAATACTATACAATTTTGCGGCGCGCAGCGTTCACTTACCGTCATTCAGCGTTTGCAGAGTTGTTTTTCTCCATGTTTGCGTGTGCTGCGCCATTTTGGATCTTGCTGCGGGATCCCGCGGGAGTTTGTCGACGTCATTGCGGCTTGCCACCTTGCACAGCGAGAGTTTGGCAACGCGAGTACGTCATAAAGGCCCGTGATCACGCATCGCGGGAGTAAACACTTGCGAACACGTAGATGCGGCGGGCAGCGACAATCTCGCAATTGCGAGATTGCAAAATTTGCAATTTCGCACAAGAAATCCACCAGCAGGCAGCATAAACCTTGAAAATTATGATTTTTATGAGAATAACTCCTCAGGTTGACATTTTCCTGCACTTTTTTTTTTGCAAGGAGTCCATTTTGGGGGGGGGGGGGTGGGAGGAAGGAAGTGCCCCACAGTCTCCAACTTCCTGTTCCTGTCCAGCAGGCTCCTCCCAGTGCTTTCTTCATGTGCTGGTCACTTTGATTTGGATCTTGACCTGGAAGGGTTACTTTTTGTGGATGCTGCTGGATATTTGGATTTTTGCAAAACTGAAAGCACTCAGCAGGTGCAAAAGTTCAATCTTATCATTAGTAACCATTCCCTGTAGTGCTTCCTGAGGGGCCCTTCAGAGTTCAGTTGCCTACTTGCAACTATTCTATGACCCTGCTCTGACCCTCACAGCAGGCTCAGAGAATAGCTACAAGTATACAACAAAGGTCCTGTTAAAAAATTACACTGCAACAGAAAGCAATTACAGATAAGGAAGCAGGTGCCAGCCTGGAAGTTCAAATTCAGTGACACATTAATCAGCCCCTAATTCATTCATGTCAGTTGAGGCAGGGCAGGTGTGCTTTTCCCCCCATAATCTACAGTGATGAACTAGAGGGTGGCATGGGTGAGCCAGAGGGTGGCATGGGTGAGCCAGAGGTTGGCAGTGGTGAAACAGAGGGTGGCAGTGGTGAAACAGAGGGTGCTGTGATGAACCAGACGTAGAAACAACATGGTCGCGACCGTTGCTACCCGACAAGTAAGTTCGCGTTTGCGAACTGGTAAAAAACCCTTGCGAAATGGCAGAAACACTTGCGAACACAAAAAAAAAGGAATCCGCAAAATTCACGAGAGTTTGTGGATTTTGCGGATTGCGAATCCGTAAATACGCAATTTCGTGGATTGCCAATTCGCTAAATCCGCCAATGCTTAAAAATTAGCCAGAATTGGCAATGGCAATAGTAGTGGCCAGCCATCTTGGAATTGTATTTTCCGTACTTCCAAAACAGCTGTCACTTTGCTTATGGATACAATGTGGTAGCCATTTTGGCACAACAGCAAATAATATTGTACTTTTTGAAATTTTATTGTATACTTTAATGAGGGCTTAGAAGTTGCTGCTTTGTGAAACACAGTGGCCATTCTGGAACTAAACAGAATAACTTTTCAAGATGGCGTAACATTTTTTTTCTGTAGGAAATGCCAACAACAGGAAAGAACCCACCAGTGAAATTTTCTCCACAATAAATTCCCTATGGTGGAGGTAAATGAAAGGTGATGTTTCCTCCAATTTTAGCATTACTACTCAAAATAAGGGAACCACATCTATTTTAGGGCTACATTTAGGGGGATGCCGCTGCCATCATGTTGATTTCATGCTCATTAGGCCACATTTCAAGTCTCTGGCCTCATTTAGAGTTTGGAGGGATCTCAAAATATCAGAGGGAAACTCTAAACTCTGCGTATAATCCACAGACTGAATTTCCTCATCAATACTATCCCTATAATAGAAGAATTTATGATGCTGGATTCTGAGAGAAATCGGAGGATCTTCACTTCCCTCCAAACTGTAAATGAGGCATGTGTTTTAACTAACTAATAAACATGAAGGGACCCTGAACCTAAACAAAGGATAAAGGGGAACAACCCACCAGGGCGTTCAATAATAATAAGAACATGAACGGGAGGTTCCCAAGACTATCATAAACTAGAACATTCAAAAAATTACAAATGCCCACAAAAGCACTGTGCAGTGTCAACTCATTTTATTTTTGTATATTTCTTAGTAAAAAAACATTAATTTGTTCAAATAAATTATATCAAAAACATAGAAAGTATATTATTATCTTTAACAGCAAAAATATGAGCCCAGCGATAGAGACAGTGAAACATTAAATACAAAAAACATTCATTCTCTCAGGCGTTCACACATTCAGCCATCATTATATACATTGCAAACAAAGAAATGAAAACACATTAAAGACCAACAGACAAGGAAAGCGCCGACACGCGTTTCGGAAACAGTGCCAGCATTAAGAATTCCTTCATCAGGGCGCAGATGATGTATATTACATTTTCATTTCAGTATTGCTGAGCAACAAACTGCAGCGCAAAAGCGTTTCTTTTACAAGGAACCAAGGCCTGAATAAAGGGGCAAGCTGGAGTTGAGCACACGAAGGGTTAAGACATATACTGAAAACAGGATGCTCCGAAGTTTCCAGAAAATCATATAGGCACCCAGGGTCAGCAGATCAGAAAAAAAAACACACAAGGACCTTAATGAGGTAAGACGGGTCTTTGAATCCAAAATGCAGAGAAATTTCATCTAAGTTGTATTAATTAAGATATTAATGCGTGATGGGCGTCCGCACGGGTGTTGACTCGAGAGCGTAATAGGTAGTGAGCTCAAGCCGGTTATTTTGGGACATAAACGAGAAGGGCTCCTAGCGGTCTCCTGCCGTCTTCTTCCCGGTGCGAGCAATATCTTAATTAATACAACTTAGACGAAATTTCCTTGTAAAAGAAACGCTTTTGCGCTGCAGTTTGTTGCTCAGCAATACTGAAATGAAAATGTAATATACATCATCTGCGCCCTGATGAAGGAATTCTTAATGCTGGCACTGTTTCCGAAACGCGCGTCGGCGCTTTCCTTGTCTGTTGGTCTTTAATGTGTTTTCATTTCTTTGTTTGCAATGTATATAATGATGGCTGAATGTGTGAATGCCTGAGAGAATGAATGTTTTTTGTATTTAATGTTTCACTGTCTCTATTGCTGGGCTCATATTTTTGCTGTTAAAGATAATAATATACTTTCTATGTTTTTGATATAATTTATTTGAACAAATGAATGTTTTTTTACTAAGAAATATACAAAAATAAAATGAGTTGACACTGCACAGCGCTTTTGTGGGCATTTGTAATTTTTTGAATGTTCTAGTTTATGATAGTCTTGGGAACCTCCCGTTCATGTTCTTATTATTATGTGTTTTAACTAAGACACAGGTCCGGAAATGCCTTCAGAATTCAGTTTCTGTATATTTGTAGAACTCCTTCTCTTTTTTTTAGAAGTTTACATGTGTGGAAATACTTTACCTTGCACAATTTGTAGGTGTTTTTACATGAATCTAAATGTTTTATTTGTTTGGATGCATAATCTGGGCAAGAAAACATTTAAAAGTGGGATTTTGCTCTCAGTGGTATACGTGTCATCTTGGGAATTTTGGGACTCCAGGCAAGAGATATTTTGGTTCTCCCTTGTTTAGAACAACTTTGAATGTAGTATCCATTTTTGGAAGCAGTAACATTTTAATGTAAAAAGTTAGAGATGAAATTGCAACTTAACTTTGTTGTTGAGAACAAGCTTATTTATAAAGCCGCCTCTAACAGTTTAGGAAAAATATCAAGAGAGCGAAAGTTTGTCTGTTCTCTAAACAAATTGCACTAGCAGAAAATGTGCAAAGAACTGTTTTCAAAATTGCAAACTCTTACCAACATCGGGATTCATCTCATCTCAGCAGTTTTCCGACAACTTGTCTACCCTTTTCATGAAAATGTTGACAATATTTATTCTAAGTTTAAAAATACAAACAATTCAGACTCATCGAAGTCATTACAAGTACCAGATTTTCACTGTAATGACAATCGTGTATCTATCTTTGAGACGATATCCCTAACTGATTCAGAAATTATCATTCAAAAAGTTAGATCTGGCTCTCCGGTGGACGTTTGTCCTCCTTACATCTCGTCGCAAGCTGTGGACTCCCTAAACTTGTAGATTAACTCCCTGTTTAACCTTTCTTTTACTATGGCTCTGTTCCTACAGGCAGGAAAAAGGAACCGGTGTTGCCACTTATAAAAAAAAAAAGCTAACCTTGACTTTTTAAATCCTAGTAACTACAGGCCTGTCTCTTTACTCCCTGCCTAGGGAAAATGTTAGAGTCTTTGGTTAACCACCAGATTACAAGCTTTATAGTAAACACCAACTCTCGACATCCAACTCAATCCCGCTATCGCACCAGTTTTCAGCCCAGCAAGATCTATATATTTAAGTAGTCTTGTTAGGGTATCTGTTGTTGCTAGTAATATAGGAAGAAATATGGTTGAATTTTTGTTTCTTTGTTAATATCTATTGAGTTTTTGGTGTGTAATGTCACAATCTGTCACCATCTTTATGTCATCAATGTGAATATGTTTTTGTATTTAGTTGCGTGGCTTATATTGTGAAGTAGTAGTAGAAGGGCCAGAAGATTTGTCTCCAGTGACCATGTGCGCCTAAAACTTTGCCAAACTTGCGGGGCTTCTAAAATTTGCCTATTTTTTGGCAATTTCGCGAGATTCGCGGATCGCGAAATTGTCAAAAATCCGCAAATTCTGCGAGTGGAACGCATTTTTCGCCCATACTTAGAATTCACAACATATGTGTAAGTAGCACACACCTGATACAACAACAATTTTGATTCATCAAATCTTTTTTGTATTTTTAGAAAATTGAAGGGATAAACAAAAATACTTCTTCACGATATAAGACATACGCAACAAAATACAAAAACATATTCACATTGGTGACATAAAGATGGTGACAGATTGTGACATTACACACCAAAAACTCAATAGATATTAACAAAGAAACAAAAATTCAACCATATTTCTTCTTATATTACTAGCAACAACAGATACCCTAACAAGACTACTTAAATATATAGATCTTGCTGGGCTGAATACCTGCCAGTTATAGAACGTCAACGTTTCGACCCCTGTTCGTTTGTGTTTTATAAAAATCATAGTGGGGTCTACTTCAGGACAATAAACTGTTGTGTATGCTCTTGTTGATTGTATCAAATAGATTGCACTTTCAGTTTGGTGAAATTTCAATTGGTTCCAAAGTACTCTGGTGTCTTGTTCCTGATAATGTAGATGTATCAGGAAATATACTTCAATTGTCCATAGCACTTCCACGTGATGGGGTGATTAGGCGCTCATCCTCCGGCTCACGGGCTCGGAGCAGTCAGCAAATGTATTTATTGGTTTATATCAAACACCATGTCTGACGATAGACCTGAACCTGCCTAGGTTCTATCTTTAACCACAAACGTCAGGTATTAGACTTCTATGTCTCTGACAAGGCTGCTCGGAGTCAGAGGAGGACCTCAGATGTGGTGTTTGATATAAACCAATAAAGACATTTGCTGACTGCTCCGAAACAGAAAGTGCAATCTATTTGATACAATTTACAAGGGCTTACACAACAGTTTATTGTCCTGAAGAAGACACCACTGTGATTTTTATGAAACACACACGCGAACAGGGGTCGAAACGTCAACGTTCTATAACTAGCATGTATTCAGCCCAGCAAGATCTATATATTTAAGTAGTCTTGTTAGGGTAACTGTGGTTGCTTGTAATATAGCTGAGAAATATGGTTTCATTTGTATTTCTTTGTTAATATCTGTTGAGTTTTTGGTGTGTAATGTCACAATCTGTCACCATCTTTAAGTCACCAATGTGAATATTTTTTTTATTTTGCCTTGTCAAAGAGGCAGTGTTCTCTTTGAATAGCCGGCAGCAATGTCGATAGGTCGGGAATGGGTATTAGAACATCATCCGCGAAGAGCGAGATTTTGTGTTCATCTGGGCCAAATTCGACCCTATAAATATCGGGATTAGCTCTGTGTTGCAAATGGCTCTATACAGAGAGTGAAAAACATAGGGGAAAGGGGGCAACCCAGCGTCGTCCCCCGTGAGAGTGGAAAGAAGTCTGAGACTTCGCTGTTCACAAGAACTCAGGATCTGGGGGGTGAGAGTTATCCAGGATCATGCCAATAAAAGACTTGGGGCCATATGTATCAAGCCTTTTGTGATTCGCAAAGGCCGAAATTCGCAGAATGTAGGCCTTTGCGAATCGCAAACGGCCTTTTTGTATGTTTTGGGATGTATGAAACATTCCCAAAATAAGGAATTGCAAACTTGTGCGATTCCTTATTATTTCATAGCATTTAGGGAATCGCAATTTTGCGATTCCTTAAATGCTATGTATGTAGCATTTTTGGCTTGCGAATTTTGGTTAAGAATTCGCAAATTACCACCAACTTGTAGTTGATGGTAAGTTGCGAATTCTTCCACAAATGCACAATTTGGCATAAAGGTGGCATGTGATGCACACACATGCCCATAGGGCATGTATGTGCGCCATATGCACACACATGTTCTTTTCAGGGGTGCAGCAGGGTGTCTTTGAGACACCCCTGCACCCTTGCAATAATTCTCAAATTGCGATTAGCAAATTGCAAATTCGCAATTTGAGAATTATTTTGCATTCATTCCTATGGGCCTCCTGGCCCATAGGAATGCATTGGAAATTATTCCTTAATTGCGAATTCGCAAAATGCGAATTCGCAAATAAGGAAGCTTAAGGAATCGCGAATAAAAAGTGATTTTTTTCATACATACAATTTTGCAATTCCTAAATAGCGATTCCTTAAAATTCGCTATTTAGGAAATGCAAAATAGTTTGGTGATACATATGGCCCTTGCTAATCCCGAAGCAGCGAAGGGTGTGACGAAGTAAGAAGCTGTCAACCCGGTTGAAGGCCTTCTCTGCATCCAATGATAAGAGGGCCGCTGGAACACGCTTGTGCTGCACTTTGTCTATTAGATGTATGATCCTGCGCAGATTATAATGGGTTTGTCAACCCATGATAAAGTCTGATTGGTCGTGATGTATTAGCGTGGGTAAGACATTCTCTAGCCGGTTGGCCAAACTTTTTTGTATAATTTAGCGTCCAAATTTAAAAGGGCTATGGGTCTAAAGGACGCATATAGTTGCGGGTCATTTCCCGCTTTAGGAATTATTGTGATTAGCGCTTCCCCCATCGACGGGGACACCTGTTGTGTAGTCGCTATTTCATTGAAGAGGTTTGTCAGATGAGGGGCCAACACTGCAGCAAATGTTCGGTAGAAGTGAGCTGTTAGCCGAATGGGGTCAGGGGCTTTGTGGAGTTTGAGGGTGTCTATTGCTTTCTGTACCTCTTCTAATGTGATCGATGCGCTAGGCTCACTATTGATGGGGGAGGGAACCTGTGGTAGGTCCAGTGAGTCCAGGTAGCTGGACTGGTCCTGCTCAGATAGGGGTACCACTGTATAAAGTGATCTATTGAAGTTCTTGAATGCATTCGCCTTCCCTCCCTTGCTAGAGTGTGTGAAGCCCGCATCATCGACAATGTGTTTAACATATACTTTCATCTGTTTCGCTCTGAGCTGTCGCGCCAGCCGAGGGCCTATTTTGTCACCCCGTCATAGTCATGGGCCTGAAGGCATAGGATTGTCTTTTCCGCACTGTGGTGTATATGGCTTGTAGTTTCCCCCTCGCTGCCGTTACCCTCCTCAGGTCTGAACCAACGGCCTCTTCTTGTGTGTTTTTTCCGCTTCCCAGACCTCCCTTTCTAATAGAAGCCACTCTTCCGTCTGCTGTTGTTTAAAAAATGTGGCCAAAGCAATACATTTTTACCTCACGACCTCCTTGAAGGCATCCCAGTTGTTTACGTGGGTTGTGTTCGCGGGGTCATTAGTGATAAAAAAAACCTTAATTGTTTTCGACAGGTCATCACGGAGCAATCTGTTTCTAGTTAAAAAAATGGGGCAGTACCATCTAGCAAGTTTAGAATGCGGGGCCGGCCAAAAGATCGACACTTCCAGTGGGGCGTGATCCGAGAGGCAAATCGGATGCAAACAAGCCCCCGCAATCGACTGGCGGAGTGTCTGACTGGTGAATATATGGTTAATCCTGGAGTATGATCTATGGGAGTGGGAAAAGAATGAGTAGTCTTGTGTTTAAGGATTGAGAGCCCTCCAAGCATCCTCCAACCCCAAGTGTTGCAGGGACAACCTGAGGGGTTTACTAAAGACTCCTCCTGTAGATCTATGTGTGTGGGTCATGTCTTAGGTTGAGTCCCAAAAAGATTAAAATCTCACAGCAGGATTATGTCCCCTGAGGCGTAGCCCTCTTGAGATAGTAAAAACTTGAGGAGCAAGTCCGATTGTCCAGCGTTGGGTGCATATACTGTGGCGATAGTGAATGGATGACCCCGCATGACCCCCTTGACCATAAGAAATCTCCCCACTTTGTCAGAGTGAGTGGAGTGGTGATGGAAATGGACGGAGGAGAGGAAGAGAAGGGTAACCCCATTCTGTTGAGTGGTGGACAAAGAGCGGTATATCAAGGGATAGGTTTTGTGTTTTAGGTGTGTGTCTTCCCCCTTCTTTCAGTGTGTGAAGCGTCAAATTTTAAGTATTCCCAGGTCTACCACTAATGGTAAATCGGGAATTTGCAAAAATCCATGGGTGGCTGCGTAGGAACGTCCACCTTTCCACCAATGGAATGGCTTCCTGGGGCAGAGTAACGTAAGTCAGAGATTTATGCTGCCTTGCGTTACTCCAAATTTATCAAGCCATGCAGGGTCATGCAAGGTGGCATTGTGTCGCTTGATAAATCTGACTTTAGTGTTGCGTCGGCCTTGCACCCCCTTCCGCAGCACAAGAGCAACGCAACACTTTGACAAATATGCGCTTGTATTTGCACTGCTGCACTCAATGAAACCACAGTTAAAAGCTGTGGCTGTTTTGCTTGACACTGCTAAGGCATTTGACTCATTGAAATGGACTTACTTTTTATTGCCACTGGAACGAAGTGGGTTCAGTAAATAGTTCATTCAGTGGATGAAACTGCCTTATGAGCAGCCTACTGCATGGACACAAGTAAAATGTATTGTATCCCCTGCAATTACAATTACCTGGGGCATCCACCAGGGATGCACCCTGTCTCCTATACTGTTTACGAACACTATGGAGCCTATGGCAGCTTGGCCGAAAGGGGTCTGAACTACACAGCCTGGAGGCTGATGGTGCTTATGTACCTGGACCATGTCACACTATATTTTAGAGACCTGTAGATCACTGTCCCTCTATATTGAGGGAAATCATTAAATTCAGTAGACTCACTGAGATGACCATCAATTGGTCTAAGTCTGTCATGTTCCCCCTGACTCCTGAAATATCTGAGTTTGACTTTGGATTCAATTTGAGATGGGCTGCTACTACAGTCGAGGTTCTGTGGATATTAGATTTGTAGGGACATTGATGAAATATGTCACAAAAACGATGGCAAATCTATAACGTGGCTGGAGGAACAGGTGCCAAAGTGGGCCGGAATGTCACTGTACATGGCTGGCAGGATTGCTCTTGGTAAAATGAGAATCCTTCCCAGATTCCTCTATCTGTTGGTTAAGATCTTGATACCACTAACTAGGCACTTTGTCAAAATTCCGTGAAATCTGTACCACAGAAAGAAGATAATGGAGATAATATTTCTTGGTATGTACCCACCACCACCACTCACCAGGAATCTGGTCTTCTCTGTTTGCAGCCCATGGGAGAAAACCAAGCAACAGAGATTATAATAAGTAGTCCCTCATTTGGGGAAACAGCCTTTACAATGCGGGCTGAGCCACACGTGCCATTTCCCCACAAGTGTCACAACACTTGCCTGAACCACACATCTGTTTTAACCAATGCATATGCATAGTTAAGGCAGATATCGGACTAGTGTCCGGATGGGCAGGGAGAGAAACAGGAAGCATCAGAACAGGAAGCTCTGGATGCAGACAAGTAAGTGGGGTTGGGGAGGTAGTTTTTAGGGGTGGGGTCGGTGTTCGGACCCGGGAGAGGGGGGGGGGTCAGGGTAGTCTTTTTAAAGGAGGGCAGGGTTTTAGTTTTATTGCCATGGATTGGGTTTGGGGGTAGTTTTTAGTGGTGGTGGGGGTCAGATTTCGTGTTCAGGGTGGGAGGTTGGGGTAGTCTTAAGGGCTGGGTTTGGGGGGGAGTTTTTAGGGATGGGGTTGGTTTTAGGGCTCAGGGCAGGGTCCAGCTGGGGTAGTATTTTTAGGGGGGGGCAGGGTTTTAAACCTCAGGGCAGGAGAAGCGATGGGGTAGTGTTAAGGGCGGGGATATGTTTTAGGGCTCAGGATGGAAGGTCATTGTAGCTGTTTTCCGGTGAGACCGATCCTTGTTTCCTGAGCTCTAGATATTCCTTGATTCCTGAGCTATGGTTAATCCTTGTTCCTTGATTCTTGAGCTATAGCTATTCCTTGTACCTGAATCAGCACATCCTGCAGTGCTACCTTGTTTCCTGAGTTCCTGAGCTATAGTTATTCTTTGTTCCTGTTCCTGGGCTTCAGCTATTTCGTGTTCCTGATTTGCACTGTTTCCTGAGCTGTAGCTATTTCCTGTTTCCCTGAAGCTTTAGTAATTCTCTGTTCCTGAACCAGCCCTGCCGGGAGTGCTACATTGACTCCTGAAGCTTTAGTAATTCCCTGTTCCTGAACTAGCATTGCCTGCAGTCCTATCTTGACTCCTGTGCCATAGCTCAATTCTTGTATATTTTGAAAAACAAGGGTACCCCATAAAGCGAACCTGGGGTAGGTATGTACTTTTAGAGAAACAGTGGTTCAAGGGAGGCCTGATAAGGTCCTAAAGAGGATAAAGCGAATAATTAATTAACGCTAGGGAGCTAGAGATGTAGGTTCCTGTAGAATCTTTTATTTACTTTCTTTTATATACAGTTCATATAATGTTCTTCAGGTGCTCAAGTGAGTGACAAGGTGCAGAACGTGACATAAGTGAACAAAGTGAAAATACGAAATGTCACACAACAACAACAAGGCTAAAAAACCACATAGATATATACAATGAGTGGGTGTATTTCCTTGGGTAGGTCGACGACGTTTCGATCTGTATGAGTTTAGATCATCATCAGGACTGATGAGCCTCCTGAAACTTAGGGTAATTGAATCCGACAGAAAAAACTGTTATAACATCACCATAGGTATAAGCGCCACAGACCCTACCTTTGCATACATATCCTGTATGTGGGTATTTTCAGTCAGTATCTGTAATAGCAATTTTGGGTGAGGAACTTACTGAGCTTCAGTCTTACCATGTGGAGCTCCTGTGTGCTTTGCCCCATACTTCCCTTTATTGTTAATGTTGTATTTTATATGTCTTGCACGTCAGTCCTGGTTGTAGTTAGTCTGAATGCTAAATTGCCTTGTGAGTGCCCTTCCTTTCTGAGTCTTAGCCATCTTGTTCACTTGTACAGGCTTCCCCTTTGGATCCCTTTTCCTCCTCTGACTTCCTATGTGATCCTGGCAGCACTGTACACCTCTCTGTGTACGTTTTCTACCCCGTTCCCAGTCCTTGCCCAAGTCACTGACTGTGTCCCTGACATAGTCCCGGACAGTACCTGACAGACACCAGAGCAAGCAGACCATGGTGAAACGCCAAAGGGTGGGGACAGGCCAAAAGGCAAACAGCAGTACTACCACATCTGGCCTTGTCACTGATGTTTCAGAAAGGGTTGGTGATCATCACAAATGGGAGCGGAGAAGTGGGCATCTTTAACCCCTTCCACGCTCATGACGAGCTCAGCTCGTCATGAGTTACGCCTGTCGTACGCTCATGGCGAGCTGAGCTCGTCATGAACCGCGGCTTTTCGCAAAAGTCAGCGCACAGCGGGAAAACCCGCAGCGCGCATGGGATTAAGCTCTAGCCGGACCATCCAGTCACCATAAAATGTGCATTCC
Source organism: Lissotriton helveticus (assembly GCF_964261635.1). NCBI lineage: Eukaryota > Metazoa > Chordata > Amphibia > Caudata > Salamandridae > Lissotriton > Lissotriton helveticus. Next base: position 1,087,129,363 of record NC_136065.1, read on the forward strand.
TTGAAAGATGGATGCCCTATATCTTGAAGTGCTGATAAACTAGCAGGTGAAAGAGAAGCAGCTTTGGAATTCATGAGTTGAAAGTGTCGGGAAAGACCTAATCACTAGGATTGGCATCACTGATAAGCAGAATGTCATCTTCAACGTCAGCATCCTCAACCGTATAAGCCTTGAGAAGAAGAGGCTGGCAGTCTGTTTAATTAGGGGAAGAGCTCTCCCATGTGCTTATATTTATAAACAACTTTCCCAGACTTGCAGGTAGAAACAGTTTGGCCAGGGCGCAACTCGTAAAGCCCAAGGAGGACAGAATTTCAGGTCAGTCAATAAGGTTCCAATATCCAGCAGAATAAAAAAATCTTGGATGGGTGGCCATTCTTTTAAATTTTTGGCCTCCGCTCACTGGAACAAGCTCCCCTAGAATCTACATACTGTGTCAGATCGGTTGTTTGACAGAAGCACTCATGGCTAAACCATGTGTGGGGGCGCTAGGTGGCGCTGGAGCGTGATGGCCGCTCTGGCGTAGAGCTCCTGCCCGATCAGGGACTACGATATACATAACCCCCATCCTGGCCACATAAAACCGAGTGCAGACGCCCGCAATCCCTTCAGCGGGACCTCCTCCACACTCGGTCGAAGTTTCCAGCCGGTACCACCTACGGCGAGCCAGGGAGGCGGCCGTGAAGTAGCTGCGGGACGGAGCTGTGGAGGGACCGGATCGTCTCGGCGGCTGCGGCGTGCTACTGGGGGCCGGTGCGGTGGGGCCTGGCAGGCCGCTCGGGAGACAAGGCCCGGCTTCCCCGAGCAACATCCTGAGTTAAGAGGGACAATCACCGCTGTGACCGGTGCCGGTCCCCCCGGGGCCAGTGGAGACCAGCGGCTGGTGCCGGAGTGCCGTCGACCTCTTCCTCTCCTACCAACGTCCCAGGCATTGCTCCCGGCGGGGCCGCGGGGCATCCTGTGGAGCCCCCCCCCACCTCCCGGTTCCATGACCACTACAAACCTGGCTGGAGGCTGAGCTGTCCGGGTTCCTGCTGGGCTGTGCTCCGACGACTCCACGGACTCACACACTGGTACTGGCCTGGCAGTGCTACGCTTGCGGAGATACCCTCCAGGCTCCTGTTCTTCTCCCGCCTCCCGAGTGCTGACCGCCATTTTGTGGCTCCGGTGTCACGAATACAACACGCCTGGCCCTGTTGCTGACTCTGTGGCCTCCTGGGACGCCTCATTCTGCTGAGGGTAGGTGGAAGATACTGTGCCAGTGCCGTCTCCGCTGCCTGTGGCTCCTTTCACTGGGGGGCTTCGTCACTTAGTACCCACTGACCTCCAAAAAAGGGGTGATTTTGTTGGTTTGTTGAAGCTGATTACACGTGGTGCGTCAAGGACATTAGACCCTGTCCCTTAAGTCACCTGTGCCTGCTGGCCCTACTGGCCCGGCTTCCACGCTCGCTATTGGCCTGGCCTGAATACATCTGCGCTGGATTTGCGCAGCCGAGTGGGGGAGAGTGGACTGCCTGTCCGTAGCCCGTATCTTCAGCGCGCCTGCCCGGCCCAGTCTGTCGGGATGGGGAAAACTGAACCCAGGCAGTCGAAGCTGCCATTCGAGGGCCGGAGGACACCAGGAGCCAGCTCCAAAAATCCGGTTGAGACGGACCCCCCAGAGACGCAAGACGACGGCTGGAAAGCCCTACTGGTCACCATGCAGAAAAGCCTGACCTCAATAGACTCCAAAATAGATTCTATGAATCTCAGACTGGACAATGTGGTGGCCAAGTTGGATGGGCACGAGGAGCGTCTTACTGAAGCTGAACAAAGGATTTCGAGCCTTGAGGATGGCGCAACCGCAACTAGACAGCAGGTGACACAGATGGACAAACTCTTGAAGGTAATTGCAGACAAAAATGAGGAGTTGGAAGCGCGCTCCAGGCGGAACAACGTGCGCCTACTAGGTCTGGCAGAATCCACAAACACTGGCCGCCTGGAGGATTACCTAGAACACTTGCTGAGCGACATGTTTGGCCGTGACTCATTTTCGGCGCACCTAGTTATTGAACGGGCACATCGGTCGATGGCGCCCAGACCTCCTCCGGGAACGCCACCGCGTCCGATTATCATGAAATTTCTCAACTACCGAGACAGGGACACTTTGCTACGCCTGGCATGAGAGAAGGGAGAAATTCGCTTTGAGAACACCGTACTATCCTTCTATCCGGACTTTACGCAGGCGGTGCAGGAGGCTCGACGTAAATTTCTGGCGGTGAAGAAGCAGCTCCAATCTCGCAGTATCCAGTATGCAATGCTCTACCCTGCACGTCTACGGATCCACCATCGAGGCCGCCAGCACATCTTTCAAACGCCTCATCAAGCTGAAGAGTACCTGAAACATGACAGGAGGTCGGCCTCCCGGGAGGCTGTGGCCCGGCATCGGTCCCGCTCTCGTTCACCCATGTCGGAACCCTCTTGAGGTGGCCACTTCATGATGCACTCAGCCGGCGGTGAGAGTCCACATCTGGGCGCCGAGATGACATCCTGCTGACCGGTGATGTATCACTTTAAAGTGGCCCACAAACTTTCTATTGTCCCTGGCCTGCTCCTCTCCACCCCGTTGTTTTCCGCCCCTGAGACCCAGGTGGTGGTAGATGGGTGAAATAGGGAGAGGGAGCATTATGGACGGGAGCCCCTAGCGGCCCTCCTTTTCTAAGGGCATTCCCCGTTGAGACTTAATGACTTTCTTTTGTTGGGACTGTTACTGCCGGGAGCAACATCTCAGTGGGAGGTTTATGGGGGGAGGGATGGCCTTTTCCTGGCATGTTGGGGTAGCCAGTGTGGGAGGGAGGGGAGGGGGGGAACACAGTTGTCCCAAGTCCGGAGCACCATTCCTACGTCACTTACAAATGCTATGTATAGCTAGTACTGCAGTTGTTTCACCTATGTGCACTCACTCGCTAGCTGCGCCAACGTTCTCTGCCATGCTCTTTTCCCCAACGTCATGACCCGCACCGCTCAGGCGCAGAATGTAAGGTTACTGTCCTGGAATATAAGAGGCTTGAATGACCCTAGAAAGCGTAGACAAGTGCTGGGATACCTTGACAGACAAGGAGTAAATGTGGCCCTTCTGCAGGAGACGCACCTATCCCCCGGCCAAACCCCTGCTTTTGCTATTAGATGGGCCTCTTGTTGCACCTTCTCACAATATTCCAACTACGCTAGGGGGGTCACGATTTTAGTTAAAAAAGGGGTGGCCTTTATACCTGCTGGTTGTGACTTGGATAAAGAGGGTAGATTCTGTTTGGTATGGGGTCGTCTTTGCTCACATGATATACTATTAGCCAACTTCTATAGCCCCAACGTAGACCAGCCATCCACCCTGATGATGTTATGGAGTAAAATACACACTTTAGGTATCACTCACGTGATTCTAGGTGGTGATTTTAACACTGCTATGCACCCATCTGTCGATAGGTCCCGCCCACTCCCCACCCATTACACTAACGTACAACGTGCCTTGTGCGAGATTGTAGCAGATAATAACCTAGTGGATACGTGGCGGCATCTTCACCCTACCTCGCTAGAGGGCACACACTACTCTTCCCTACACTCCACGTGGGCAAGGCTTGACTATGTGTTTGTCTCCGCTGGACTAGCTCCTTGGTTGACCCGAGCAGTACACCTTGCTCGCACTTTCTCGGACCACTCACCGGTCTTGGTAGAGCTCCTGTTACCCCTTAATGTCTCCCCCTACCTATCGTGGCGACTCAATCCTGCTCACCTCCGTGACGCGGCTTTTAGGGCCGAACTCGAACAAGATATCCGTGACTTTTTTGAACGCAACATTTCCTCTGTAGATAGTATGTCCACTGTCTGGGAGGCATTTAAGGTTACCAACAGGGGATGGTGCATCGCAAAGGGGGGCGGAGTGTTGAAGTCCCTGCGCAATGACCTACATAAACTAGACATTGAGCTTAAAGACTTGGAGAGGGCCAATACGCGCAGCCCAGGAGATCCCGACATTCTCTTGCGTTTACGTAACAAAATTTCTGAATACACACAGGTGGCGGATGCGGAGGGAAAGTTTTTGGGGCGCCCACACTTGGCACGCATATATGGCGAAGGGGACAGACCGGGGAGAGCGTTGGCCAATGCTGTTAAACCCCCTAGATTTACAACCTATGTCACAGAGGTACAAGATGACAATGGGGACGTACACAGGAACCTCCATGATATCCTCCGCGTGTTTCGTGACCACTACCGTGCACTATACACATCACACAGAGGGGACCCCATTGACCTCCCAACATACTTTGAAGACGTAGCACTGGCATGGCTGGGTGAGGGACAACAAAAGTTCTTGCACGCTCCATTGGAACTCGAGGAGATAACGGACGCCATTATGAGTATGCGCTCTGGCAAAGCCCCGGGGTCCGATGGTCTCCCTATTGATTTTTATAAACTCTATGCCCCTATATTAGCCCCCATCCTGAAACGGGTATACTACGCAGCCATGGAGGAGGGCAGCCTGCCCTGCACCATGAGGGAGGCGCTCATTACTTCCCTGCTTAAACCCGGTAAGTCCCCTTCACACTGCGACTCCTACCGACCCCTCTCCCTTATGAACAATGATACTAAAATACTAGCTAAGGTCTTGGCCACGAGACTCAATCTCCTCATGGAACGTTTAGTTCTTCCTGACCAAACTGGGTTCGTACCTAATCGGGCCACTTCCCATAATCTCCGCACACTTCATGCCGTGATCCAAGATCTCAATCCCAAATGCGACGCCGTTGCGGTCTTTCTCGACGCCACCAAGGCATTTGATTCCCTTGAATGGGACTACTTGCTAGGTACACTACAATACATGGGGATACCGTTCAGTTTCCTGGACTGGGTGAAACTACTATATCATCAGCCTACTGCTACTGTACTCCTCAATGGCTCCAGGGCTGCTCCGTTTCATGTCCAGCGAGGGACCCGACAGGGCTGCCCCCTGTCCCCCATCCTCTTTGCCTTAGCGATTGAGCCCCTAGCTGCGCTACTTAGGCAGAAACACAACCACCGGTCCCTCATTTATAGCTCCCGACCTCTCCTGGCGTCACTCTATGCTGATGACATCACCTTGTATATTGAAAAGCCCAGCATGAACCTAAACCTGATACTTCGCGAAATTACTAAATTTGGAGGTGTCACTGGCATTCACATCAATTGGTCTAAGTCTGCTCTCTTCCCACTCACGGATAATACGCACACTTTCCAACCTGACTACCCATTGAAGTGGGAACAGGAGGAGGTGAAATATCTCGGGATCCACATACTCAGGGATAAGGAAGCCATGATGCGTGCCAACTATGGCACCACTATGGACAAGATTACGGACAACATTTCGAAATGGCTACACCTTCCCCTCTCAATGGCGGGCCGCATATCACTGATAAAAATGAACATACTACCCAAGCTGCTATACCTATTTGTCAATATCCCATACAATCCTGGCGCCGTCTTTTTCCGCACCCTCAATTCCCAGCTTTCGCGTCTTATATGGGGAGGGAAACAAGCCAGACTTAGCCTTGACACTCTTATGCTCCCTTTCCATTTGGGGGGCTTTGAAGTACCTAATTTTGAGAAATATTATGACTGCGCACAGGCCCACTTTGCGGTATACTGGTATCACCCCCCGCCATACATGGCTCACTTGGCCGTTGAAGACGGTTATATGAGTCCTGTTGTCCCCACTGGCTATATTCATACCCACGTCAGTCAGCGAAGTCGTGACCCTTCCACTGTGGACTGCACTGTACAGGCGTGGGATCGGCTTCTAGTTGCACTAGGTAACCCATTTGCCTACTAGCCCAACCTACCCTTGCTTAATGACCCTAGGCTCCAAGTAACATGTGAGGTAATATGTCATGTAATGTTACGTAAATTTAATCTACGATGCTGGGGAGACCTTTATGTACAGGGTACATTCCGCACGGCGGAACAATTTTTCGGGGAAGTGGCACCCTCTACCATGGATACCTTTCTCTTTACCAAATTGCGGCAGAGTGTGCGAGCCTTAACTCCCTCTTTCCCGGCTGAACCTGATATACTCGCCCCGCTGCATGCGTTGGTACAACCTGAAGCCCCCCGACATGTTATATCCCTGCTTTATAAACACGCGCTGACTGCGCCCAGTGCTGCCCTTGCTAGAGCTAGATTGGACTGGTATGGAGACATGGACTCGCCGCTCACTGACGACCAGTGGGAAACCAGTTGCACTCAAACACAGGCAATCACTAGTAACAACAGGTTGCGGCTCCTTCATTATAAATTTCTTCACAGGCTCTACCACACACCTGCCAAATTACATAGGTTTCGCTTAAGAGACACTGATTGCTGTCTTCGCTGCGGCACCGCTGGAGCCGATTTCATTCATTTAGCTTGGTTTTGCCCCCAAGTTGCTAGGTACTGGGATCAGGTATTTGAGGGACTCACGAGCATGCTAGGTGTGACTATCACCCCCTGTCCACTCATGGCACTGTTGGGACTAACACAATCTGTGGTCACTGTACACAAAAAAATTCTAGCCATGAGTCTGTTGCTTGCTAAGCGTTTAATTGCATGCCGCTGGGGCAGGGGCCGCGCCCCCAAGTTTAAATGCTGGATTCAATCCCTGGCCACATGGCAAGAGAGGTTACATGACTATGCTGAGCTCCTCCCCCTCACCTCGCAGCCGAAAGACATATGGGCGCCACTCACGGCATATCTTCTTAGGTTGAGTACAAAGGAAGAAGACACACGGGCTGGGGAGGTTCTACCCAATGCCACGCTACTCACTACTATTTTACAACAAGGGGTGGTGAGGGACAGAGTCTCTGAATTAAGCAGAATACTCTCACCCAGTCAAGAGATCAGGGCTAGATCCAACACCGTTTTTTAGCTCATTGCACCATCCCAGTTTCAGAACCTGGCTGTATGCAAATTAGTCTGTTCCTGTCCCAGTGCATGATGGGAACAGGGCAAACCAAACTACAAAAGCCAATTCTTACACTGGGAAAGAAACAAGCTTCCGGGGACCGGTTTCTGGCATTACAGCCGTCTTCGGCCCGGCTTGCTTGAATCCTGATGGTGCAATGAGCAAGGGACTCATGTCTGAGTATACCCTTCCACGCTTAGGGTGGACAAAATTATTTTACAACAAGGGGTGGTGAGGGACAGAGTCTCTGAATTAAGCAGAATACTCTCACCCAGTCAAGAGATCAGGGCTAGATCCAACACCGTTTTTTAGCTCATTGCACCATCCCAGTTTCAGAACCTGGCTGTATGCAAATTAGTCTGTTCCTGTCCCAGTGCATGATGGGAACAGGGCAAACCAAACTACAAAAGCCAATTCTTACACTGGGAAAGAAACAAGCTTCCGGGGACCGGTTTCTGGCATTACAGCCGTCTTCGGCCCGGCTTGCTTGAATCCTGATGGTGCAATGAGCAAGGGACTCATGTCTGAGTATACCCTTCCACGCTTAGGGTGGACAAAATTATTTTACAACAAGGGGTGGTGAGGGACAGAGTCTCTGAATTAAGCAGAATACTCTCACCCAGTCAAGAGATCAGGGCTAGATCCAACACCGTTTTTTAGCTCATTGCACCATCCCAGTTTCAGAACCTGGCTGTATGCAAATTAGTCTGTTCCTGTCCCAGTGCATGATGGGAACAGGGCAAACCAAACTACAAAAGCCAATTCTTACACTGGGAAAGAAACAAGCTTCCGGGGACCGGTTTCTGGCATTACAGCCGTCTTCGGCCCGGCTTGCTTGAATCCTGATGGTGCAATGAGCAAGGGACTCATGTCTGAGTATACCCTTCCACGCTTAGGGTGGACAAAATTATTTTACAACAAGGGGTGGTGAGGGACAGAGTCTCTGAATTAAGCAGAATACTCTCACCCAGTCAAGAGATCAGGGCTAGATCCAACACCGTTTTTTAGCTCATTGCACCATCCCAGTTTCAGAACCTGGCTGTATGCAAATTAGTCTGTTCCTGTCCCAGTGCATGATGGGAACAGGGCAAACCAAACTACAAAAGCCAATTCTTACACTGGGAAAGAAACAAGCTTCCGGGGACCGGTTTCTGGCATTACAGCCATCTTCGGCCCGGCTTGCTTGAATCCTGATGGTGCAATGAGCAAGGGACTCATGTCTGAGTATACCCTTCCACGCTTAGGGTGGACAAAATTATTTTACAACAAGGGGTGGTGAGGGACAGAGTCTCTGAATTAAGCAGAATACTCTCACCCAGTCAAGAGATCAGGGCTAGATCCAACACCGTTTTTTAGCTCATTGCACCATCCCAGTTTCAGAACCTGGCTGTATGCAAATTAGTCTGTTCCTGTCCCAGTGCATGATGGGAACAGGGCAAACCAAACTACAAAAGCCAATTCTTACACTGGGAAAGAAACAAGCTTCCGGGGACCGGTTTCTGGCATTACAGCCGTCTTCGGCCCGGCTTGCTTGAATCCTGATGGTGCAATGAGCAAGGGACTCATGTCTGAGTATACCCTTCCACGCTTAGGGTGGACAAAATTATTTTACAACAAGGGGTGGTGAGGGACAGAGTCTCTGAATTAAGCAGAATACTCTCACCCAGTCAAGAGATCAGGGCTAGATCCAACACCGTTTTTTAGCTCATTGCACCATCCCAGTTTCAGAACCTGGCTGTATGCAAATTATTCTGTTCCTGTCCCAGTGCATGATGGGAACAGGGCAAACCAAACTACAAAAGCCAATTCTTACACTGGGAAAGAAACAAGCTTCCGGGGACCGGTTTCTGGCATTACAGCCGTCTTCGGCCCGGCTTGCTTGAATCCTGATGGTGCAATGAGCAAGGGACTCATGTCTGAGTATACCCTTCCACGCTTAGGGTGGACAAAATTATTTTACAACAAGGGGTGGTGAGGGACAGAGTCTCTGAATTAAGCAGAATACTCTCACCCAGTCAAGAGATCAGGGCTAGATCCAACACCGTTTTTTAGCTCATTGCACCATCCCAGTTTCAGAACCTGGCTGTATGCAAATTAGTCTGTTCCTGTCCCAGTGCATGATGGGAACAGGGCAAACCAAACTACAAAAGCCAATTCTTACACTGGGAAAGAAACAAGCTTCCGGGGACCGGTTTCTGGCATTACAGCCGTCTTCGGCCCGGCTTGCTTGAATCCTGATGGTGCAATGAGCAAGGGACTCATGTCTGAGTATACCCTTCCACGCTTAGGGTGGACAAAATTATTTTACAACAAGGGGTGGTGAGGGACAGAGTCTCTGAATTAAGCAGAATACTCTCACCCAGTCAAGAGATCAGGGCTAGATCCAACACCGTTTTTTAGCTCATTGCACCATCCCAGTTTCAGAACCTGGCTGTATGCAAATTAGTCTGTTCCTGTCCCAGTGCATGATGGGAACAGGGCAAACCAAACTACAAAAGCCAATTCTTACACTGGGAAAGAAACAAGCTTCCGGGGACCGGTTTCTGGCATTACAGCCGTCTTCGGCCCGGCTTGCTTGAATCCTGATGGTGCAATGAGCAAGGGACTCATGTCTGAGTATACCCTTCCACGCTTAGGGTGGACAAAATTATTTTACAACAAGGGGTGGTGAGGGACAGAGTCTCTGAATTAAGCAGAATACTCTCACCCAGTCAAGAGATCAGGGCTAGATCCAACACCGTTTTTTAGCTCATTGCACCATCCCAGTTTCAGAACCTGGCTGTATGCAAATTAGTCTGTTCCTGTCCCAGTGCATGATGGGAACAGGGCAAACCAAACTACAAAAGCCAATTCTTACACTGGGAAAGAAACAAGCTTCCGGGGACCGGTTTCTGGCATTACAGCCGTCTTCGGCCCGGCTTGCTTGAATCCTGATGGTGCAATGAGCAAGGGACTCATGTCTGAGTATACCCTTCCACGCTTAGGGTGGACAAAATTATTTTACAACAAGGGGTGGTGAGGGACAGAGTCTCTGAATTAAGCAGAATACTCTCACCCAGTCAAGAGATCAGGGCTAGATCCAACACCGTTTTTTAGCTCATTGCACCATCCCAGTTTCAGAACCTGGCTGTATGCAAATTAGTCTGTTCCTGTCCGAGTGCATGATGGGAACAGGGCAAACCAAACTACAAAAGCCAATTCTTACACTGGGAAAGAAACAAGCTTCCGGGGACCGGTTTCTGGCATTACAGCCGTCTTCGGCCCGGCTTGCTTGAATCCTGATGGTGCAATGAGCAAGGGACTCATGTCTGAGTATACCCTTCCACACTTAGGGCGGACAAAATTATTTTACAACAAGGGGTGGTGAGGGACAGAGTCTCTGAATTAAGCAGAATACTCTCACCCAGTCAAGAGATCAGGGCTAGATCCAACACCGTTTTTTAGCTCATTGCACCATCCCAGTTTCAGAACCTGGCTGTATGCAAATTAGTCTGTTCCTGTCCCAGTGCATGATGGGAACAGGGCAAACCAAACTACAAAAGCCAATTCTTACACTGGGAAAGAAACAAGCTTCCGGGGACCGGTTTCTGGCATTACAGCCATCTTCGGCCCGGCTTGCTTGAATCCTGATGGTGCAATGAGCAAGGGACTCATGTCTGAGTATACCCTTCCACGCTTAGGGTGGACAAAATTATTTTACAACAAGGGGTGGTGAGGGACAGAGTCTCTGAATTAAGCAGAATACTCTCACCCAGTCAAGAGATCAGGGCTAGATCCAACACCGTTTTTTAGCTCATTGCACCATCCCAGTTTCAGAACCTGGCTGTATGCAAATTAGTCTGTTCCTGTCCCAGTGCATGATGGGAACAGGGCAAACCAAACTACAAAAGCCAATTCTTACACTGGGAAAGAAACAAGCTTCCGGGGACCGGTTTCTGGCATTACAGCCGTCTTCGGCCCGGCTTGCTTGAATCCTGATGGTGCAATGAGCAAGGGACTCATGTCTGAGTATACCCTTCCACGCTTAGGGTGGACAACATTATTTTACAACAAGGGGTGGTGAGGGACAGAGTCTCTGAATTAAGCAGAATACTCTCACCCAGTCAAGAGATCAGGGCTAGATCCAACACCGTTTTTTAGCTCATTGCACCATCCCAGTTTCAGAACCTGGCTGTATGCAAATTAGTCTGTTCCTGTCCCAGTGCATGATGGGAACAGGGCAAACCAAACTACAAAAGCCAATTCTTACACTGGGAAAGAAACAAGCTTCCGGGGACCGGTTTCTGGCATTACAGCCGTCTTCGGCCCGGCTTGCTTGAATCCTGATGGTGCAATGAGCAAGGGACTCATGTCTGAGTATACCCTTCCACGCTTAGGGTGGACAAAATTATTTTACAACAAGGGGTGGTGAGGGACAGAGTCTCTGAATTAAGCAGAATACTCTCACCCAGTCAAGAGATCAGGGCTAGATCCAACACCGTTTTTTAGCTCATTGCACCATCCCAGTTTCAGAACCTGGCTGTATGCAAATTAGTCTGTTCCTGTCCCAGTGCATGATGGCAACAGGGCAAACCAAACTACAAAAGCCAATTCTTACACTGGGAAAGGAACAAGCTTCCGGGGACCGGTTTCTGGCATTACAGCCGTCTTCGGCCCGGCTTGCTTGAATCCTGATGGTGCAATGAGCAAGGGACTCATGTCTGAGTATACCCTTCCACGCTTAGGGTGGACAAAATTATTTTACAACAAGGGGTGGTGAGGGACAGAGTCTCTGAATTAAGCAGAATACTCTCACCCAGTCAAGAGATCAGGGCTAGATCCAACACCGTTTTTTAGCTCATTGCACCATCCCAGTTTCAGAACCTGGCTGTATGCAAATTAGTCTGTTCCTGTCCCAGTGCATGATGGGAACAGGGCAAACCAAACTACAAAAGCCAATTCTTACACTGGGAAAGAAACAAGCTTCCGGGGACCGGTTTCTGGCATTACAGCCGTCTTCGGCCCGGCTTGCTTGAATCCTGATGGTGCAATGAGCAAGGGACTCATGTCTGAGTATACCCTTCCACGCTTAGGGTGGACAAATTTATTTTACAACAAGGGGTGGTGAGGGACAGAGTCTCTGAATTAAGCAGAATACTCTCACCCAGTCAAGAGATCAGGGCTAGATCCAACACCGTTTTTTAGCTCATTGCACCATCCCAGTTTCAGAACCTGGCTGTATGCAAATTAGTCTGTTCCTGTCCCAGTGCATGATGGGAACAGGGCAAACCAAACTACAAAAGCCAATTCTTACACTGGGAAAGAAACAAGCTTCCGGGGACCGGTTTCTGGCATTACAGCCGTCTTCGGCCCGGCTTGCTTGAATCCTGATGGTGCAATGAGCAAGGGACTCATGTCTGAGTATACCCTTCCACGCTTAGGGTGGACAAAATTATTTTACAACAAGGGGTGGTGAGGGACAGAGTCTCTGAATTAAGCAGAATACTCTCACCCAGTCAAGAGATCAGGGCTAGATCCAACACCGTTTTTTAGCTCATTGCACCATCCCAGTTTCAGAACCTGGCTGTATGCAAATTATTCTGTTCCTGTCCCAGTGCATGATGGGAACAGGGCAAACCAAACTACAAAAGCCAATTCTTACACTGGGAAAGAAACAAGCTTCCGGGGACCGGTTTCTGGCATTACAGCCGTCTTCGGCCCGGCTTGCTTGAATCCTGATGGTGCAATGAGCAAGGGACTCATGTCTGAGTATACCCTTCCACGCTTAGGGTGGACAAAATTATTTTACAACAAGGGGTGGTGAGGGACAGAGTCTCTGAATTAAGCAGAATACTCTCACCCAGTCAAGAGATCAGGGCTAGATCCAACACCGTTTTTTAGCTCATTGCACCATCCCAGTTTCAGAACCTGGCTGTATGCAAATTAGTCTGTTCCTGTCCCAGTGCATGATGGGAACAGGGCAAACCAAACTACAAAAGCCAATTCTTACACTGGGAAAGAAACAAGCTTCCGGGGACCGGTTTCTGGCATTACAGCCGTCTTCGGCCCGGCTTGCTTGAATCCTGATGGTGCAATGAGCAAGGGACTCATGTCTGAGTATACCCTTCCACGCTTAGGGTGGACAAAATTATTTTACAACAAGGGGTGGTGAGGGACAGAGTCTCTGAATTAAGCAGAATACTCTCACCCAGTCAAGAGATCAGGGCTAGATCCAACACCGTTTTTTAGCTCATTGCACCATCCCAGTTTCAGAACCTGGCTGTATGCAAATTAGTCTGTTCCTGTCCCAGTGCATGATGGGAACAGGGCAAACCAAACTACAAAAGCCAATTCTTACACTGGGAAAGAAACAAGCTCCCGGGGACCGGTTTCTGGCATTACAGCCGTCTTCGGCCCGGCTTGCTTGAATCCTGATGGTGCAATGAGCAAGGGACTCATGTCTGAGTATACCCTTCCACGCTTAGGGTGGACAAAATTATTTTACAACAAGGGGTGGTGAGGGACAGAGTCTCTGAATTAAGCAGAATACTCTCACCCAGTCAAGAGATCAGGGCTAGATCCAACACCGTTTTTTAGCTCATTGCACCATCCCAGTTTCAGAACCTGGCTGTATGCAAATTAGTCTGTTCCTGTCCCAGTGCATGATGGGAACAGGGCAAACCAAACTACAAAAGCCAATTCTTACACTGGGAAAGAAACAAGCTTCCGGGGACCGGTTTCTGGCATTACAGCCGTCTTCGGCCCGGCTTGCTTGAATCCTGATGGTGCAATGAGCAAGGGACTCATGTCTGAGTATACCCTTCCACGCTTAGGGTGGACAAAATTATTTTACAACAAGGGGTGGTGAGGGACAGAGTCTCTGAATTAAGCAGAATACTCTCACCCAGTCAAGAGATCAGGGCTAGATCCAACACCGTTTTTTAGCTCATTGCACCATCCCAGTTTCAGAACCTGGCTGTATGCAAATTAGTCTGTTCCTGTCCGAGTGCATGATGGGAACAGGGCAAACCAAACTACAAAAGCCAATTCTTACACTGGGAAAGAAACAAGCTTCCGGGGACCGGTTTCTGGCATTACAGCCGTCTTCGGCCCGGCTTGCTTGAATCCTGATGGTGCAATGAGCAAGGGACTCATGTCTGAGTATACCCTTCCACACTTAGGGCGGACAAAATTATTTTACAACAAGGGGTGGTGAGGGACAGAGTCTCTGAATTAAGCAGAATACTCTCACCCAGTCAAGAGATCAGGGCTAGATCCAACACCGTTTTTTAGCTCATTGCACCATCCCAGTTTCAGAACCTGGCTGTATGCAAATTAGTCTGTTCCTGTCCCAGTGCATGATGGGAACAGGGCAAACCAAACTACAAAAGCCAATTCTTACACTGGGAAAGAAACAAGCTTCCGGGGACCGGTTTCTGGCATTACAGCCGTCTTCGGCCCGGCTTGCTTGAATCCTGATGGTGCAATGAGCAAGGGACTCATGTCTGAGTATACCCTTCCACGCTTAGGGTGGACAAAATTATTTTACAACAAGGGGTGGTGAGGGACAGAGTCTCTGAATTAAGCAGAATACTCTCACCCAGTCAAGAGATCAGGGCTAGATCCAACACCGTTTTTTAGCTCATTGCACCATCCCAGTTTCAGAACCTGGCTGTATGCAAATTAGTCTGTTCCTGTCCCAGTGCATGATGGGAACAGGGCAAACCAAACTACAAAAGCCAATTCTTACACTGGGAAAGAAACAAGCTTCCGGGGACCGGTTTCTGGCATTACAGCCGTCTTCGGCCCGGCTTGCTTGAATCCTGATGGTGCAATGAGCAAGGGACTCATGTCTGAGTATACCCTTCCACGCTTAGGGTGGACAAAATTATTTTACAACAAGGGGTGGTGAGGGACAGAGTCTCTGAATTAAGCAGAATACTCTCACCCAGTCAAGAGATCAGGGCTAGATCCAACACCGTTTTTTAGCTCATTGCACCATCCCAGTTTCAGAACCTGGCTGTATGCAAATTAGTCTGTTCCTGTCCCAGTGCATGATGGGAACAGGGCAAACCAAACTACAAAAGCCAATTCTTACACTGGGAAAGAAACAAGCTTCCGGGGACCGGTTTCTGGCATTACAGCCGTCTTCGGCCCGGCTTGCTTGAATCCTGATGGTGCAATGAGCAAGGGACTCATGTCTGAGTATACCCTTCCACGCTTAGGGTGGACAAAATTATTTTACAACAAGGGGTGGTGAGGGACAGAGTCTCTGAATTAAGCAGAATACTCTCACCCAGTCAAGAGATCAGGGCTAGATCCAACACCGTTTTTTAGCTCATTGCACCATCCCAGTTTCAGAACCTGGCTGTATGCAAATTAGTCTGTTCCTGTCCCAGTGCATGATGGGAACAGGGCAAACCAAACTACAAAAGCCAATTCTTACACTGGGAAAGGAACAAGCTTCCGGGGACCGGTTTCTGGCATTACAGCCGTCTTCGGCCCGGCTTGCTTGAATCCTGATGGTGCAATGAGCAAGGGACTCATGTCTGAGTATACCCTTCCACGCTTAGGGTGGACAAAATTATTTTACAACAAGGGGTGGTGAGGGACAGAGTCTCTGAATTAAGCAGAATACTCTCACCCAGTCAAGAGATCAGGGCTAGATCCAACACCGTTTTTTAGCTCATTGCACCATCCCAGTTTCAGAACCTGGCTGTATGCAAATTAGTCTGTTCCTGTCCCAGTGCATGATGGGAACAGGGCAAACCAAACTACAAAAGCCAATTCTTACACTGGGAAAGAAACAAGCTTCCGGGGACCGGTTTCTGGCATTACAGCCGTCTTCGGCCCGGCTTGCTTGAATCCTGATGGTGCAATGAGCAAGGGACTCATGTCTGAGTATACCCTTCCACGCTTAGGGTGGACAAATTTATTTTACAACAAGGGGTGGTGAGGGACAGAGTCTCTGAATTAAGCAGAATACTCTCACCCAGTCAAGAGATCAGGGCTAGATCCAACACCGCTTTTTAGCTCATTGCACCATCCCAGTTTCAGAACCTGGCTGTATGCAAATCAGTCTGTTCCTGTCCCAGTGCATGATGGGAACAGGGCAAACCAAACTACAAAAGCCAATTCTTACACTGGGAAAGAAACAAGCTTCCGGGGACCGGTTTCTGGCATTACAGCCGTCTTCGGCCCGGCTTGCTTGAATCCTGATGGTGCAATGAGCAAGGGACTCATGTCTGAGTATACCCTTCCACGCTTAGGGTGGACAAAATTATTTTACAACAAGGGGTGGTGAGGGACAGAGTCTCTGAATTAAGCAGAATACTCTCACCCAGTCAAGAGATCAGGGCTAGATCCAACACCGTTTTTTAGCTCATTGCACCATCCCAGTTTCAGAACCTGGCTGTATGCAAATTAGTCTGTTCCTGTCCCAGTGCATGATGGGAACAGGGCAAACCAAACTACAAAAGCCAATTCTTACACTGGGAAAGGAACAAGCTTCCGGGGACCGGTTTCTGGCATTACAGCCGTCTTCGGCCCGGCTTGCTTGAATCCTGATGGTGCAATGAGCAAGGGACTCATGTCTGAGTATACCCTTCCACGCTTAGGGTGGACAAAATTATTTTACAACAAGGGGTGGTGAGGGACAGAGTCTCTGAATTAAGCAGAATACTCTCACCCAGTCAAGAGATCAGGGCTAGATCCAACACCGTTTTTTAGCTCATTGCACCATCCCAGTTTCAGAACCTGGCTGTATGCAAATTAGTCTGTTCCTGTCCCAGTGCATGATGGGAACAGGGCAAACCAAACTACAAAAGCCAATTCTTACACTGGGAAAGAAACAAGCTTCCGGGGACCGGTTTCTGGCATTACAGCCGTCTTCGGCCCGGCTTGCTTGAATCCTGATGGTGCAATGAGCAAGGGACTCATGTCTGAGTATACCCTTCCACGCTTAGGGTGGACAAAATTATTTTACAACAAGGGGTGGTGAGGGACAGAGTCTCTGAATTAAGCAGAATACTCTCACCCAGTCAAGAGATCAGGGCTAGATCCAACACCGTTTTTTAGCTCATTGCACCATCCCAGTTTCAGAACCTGGCTGTATGCAAATTAGTCTGTTCCTGTCCCAGTGCATGATGGAAACAGGGCAAACCAAACTACAAAAGCCAATTCTTACACTGGGAAAGAAACAAGCTTCCGGGGACCGGTTTCTGGCATTACAGCCGTCTTCGGCCCGGCTTGCTTGAATCCTGATGGTGCAATGAGCAAGGGACTCATGTCTGAGTATACCCTTCCACGCTTAGGGTGGACAAAATTATTTTACAACAAGGGGTGGTGAGGGACAGAGTCTCTGAATTAAGCAGAATACTCTCACCCAGTCAAGAGATCAGGGCTAGATCCAACACCGTTTTTTAGCTCATTGCACCATCCCGGTTTCAGAACCTGGCTGTATGCAAATTAGTCTGTTCCTGTCCCAGTGCATGATGGGAACAGGGCAAACCAAACTACAAAAGCCAATTCTTACACTGGGAAAGAAACAAGCTTCCGGGGACCGGTTTCTGGCATTACAGCCGTCTTCGGCCCGGCTTGCTTGAATCCTGATGGTGCAATGAGCAAGGGACTCATGTCTGAGTATACCCTTCCACGCTTAGGGTGGACAAAATTATTTTACAACAAGGGGTGGTGAGGGACAGAGTCTCTGAATTAAGCAGAATACTCTCACCCAGTCAAGAGATCAGGGCTAGATCCAACACCGTTTTTTAGCTCATTGCACCATCCCAGTTTCAGAACCTGGCTGTATGCAAATTAGTCTGTTCCTGTCCCAGTGCATGATGGGAACAGGGCAAACCAAACTACAAAAGCCAATTCTTACACTGGGAAAGAAACAAGCTTCCAGGGACCGGTTTCTGGCATTACAGCCGTCTTCGGCCCGGCTTGCTTGAATCCTGATGGTGCAATGAGCAAGGGACTCATGTCTGAGTATACCCTTCCACGCTTAGGGTGGACAAAATTATTTTACAACAAGGGGTGGTGAGGGACAGAGTCTCTGAATTAAGCAGAATACTCTCACCCAGTCAAGAGATCAGGGCTAGATCCAACACCGTTTTTTAGCTCATTGCACCATCCCAGTTTCAGAACCTGGCTGTATGCAAATTAGTCTGTTCCTGTCCCAGTGCATGATGGGAACAGGGCAAACCAAACTACAAAAGCCAATTCTTACACTGGGAAAGAAACAAGCTTCCGGGGACCGGTTTCTGGCATTACAGCCGTCTTCGGCCCGGCTTGCTTGAATCCTGATGGTGCAATGAGCAAGGGACTCATGTCTGAGTATACCCTTCCACGCTTAGGGTGGACAAAATTATTTTACAACAAGGGGTGGTGAATTGGTAAGAATTGGCTTTTGTAGTCTGGTCTGCCCTGTTCCCATGATGCACTGGGCCAGGGACAGACTAATTTGCATACAGCCAGGTTCTGAAACTGGGATGGTGCAATGAGCTAAAAAACGGTGTTGGATCTAGCCCTGATCTTTTGACTGGGTGAGAGTACTCTGCTTAATTCAGAGACTCTGTCCATCACCACCCCTTGTTGTATATAACGCTACTCACTACAGCATCTGAGTGAAATCGTATTCGCATACACTCTGCCACTGCTCACCGGCTCTTGGACCTGTATTTGCCTTTGTTGCTTGCTTTGTGTCTCTGAGGGGTGGGGCCTACTTGAGGGTTCTGGGTCAAGGTCGAGACCTGATTGTTCTGACTCTTTACTGGCAGCTGGGAGGGTGAGGTACAGAAGGTGGAAGACACTTTTACATCGTACTTTGCACACTTGCTATGCGTATGAACTGCATTCGGACTATTATGGACTTTGCCTTCTTCGGATTCATTCATGTTAAGTACAGGGAGGGAGGGAGGGGTTGGAGTAACCTTTGATTCTCCTCTTACGTTTAGGGTGATGACTGTTACACCACAGCATGGGAAGATGACCTCGCTTTGCTTTCTAATGTTTACTGTCATTATTCGAAGATCATGCATTGATGTAACGTGCGTTATGACTCAATA
The DNA here is from genome assembly GCF_964261635.1 of Lissotriton helveticus. Classification (NCBI taxonomy): domain Eukaryota; kingdom Metazoa; phylum Chordata; class Amphibia; order Caudata; family Salamandridae; genus Lissotriton; species Lissotriton helveticus. Next base: position 1,087,148,356 of record NC_136065.1, read on the forward strand.
AAGGTTTTTTGAAACTTTAAAAAAAAAAAAAAAAATGGCTAAACCATGTGTGCCTTAACAACGCGGTCACAATAACAAATGCGTCTTAACCATGCATTCCTTTACCACGCATGCTTTTACCAAGCAAACCTTTACAAAAAATCTATATGTAAAAGCATGACTGCTAAAGGGATATATGTGGTAAATTAACACTACCCCAACCCCCCTCTGCGCCATAATGCCTGAAATCCTGCCCCTTACCATGGCCCCCTTCTGTCCTCCTGAACCCTGAACCCTAAACCACGCCCAGCCCTTAAAACTACCCTTTCTATTCCCCCCACCCTGACCCCTACTAAAATCTACCCTGACCTCAGTCCTGAGCCCTAAAACTGACTCCCACCATGCCCTTAAAACTCGCTTCTCCCGCCCTGAGGCCTAAAACCCTGCCACCTGCCAAAAACTACCCCGACCCCAGCACTCACGCCTTGACCCCTAAAACTCACTCCCACCCTTCCCTCAAAACTACCCCTACCCATGCCCTGAAGCCTAAAACCCTGCCCCGTACCAAAAACTACAGTGACCCCAGCCACCCCTCCCTGAGCCCTAAAACTGACCCTCTCCCCTAAAAAATTACCCCCCAACTCAGCCCCAGCCCCACTTACCTGTCCGCACCCAGAGCTTCCTGTCCTGTTTCTCTCCCTGTCCATCTGGACAGCTAGACCGCTATCTGCCTTAACCACGCATTTTGATGTTCAAGGCAGATGCGTGGTTCAGGAAAACGTTGTTCCGCTTGCGAGGAAACAGCACGCGTGGCTCAGCACGCGTTGTAAAGGCTGTTTCCCTGTCAGATCTGTTGACATTTCGAAAAAAACTGAAGACATGGCTATATCCACTTTAGGTTCACGATCAGAATCGGTAATGATAATGTCTAGCACCTAGACATCCCTTTGAGGATGACTCGTGCGCTTTATAAGTACCTATTACAAATACTAGAAGCAGGCATTATTCTCAAAAATGGCCATGCACATGGGAAACTTGGGCAGGAGTGGGAAGGATGCACTGATCATGTCTTCTGAATCAGAGGTAGTGACAAAAATAACTGAAGAGCAGTTTAACCACGGAGGGAAGCTGAAACCAGGATCATAAGATCTGGACACCTTTACTTTACTCTTATTCCCCCTTGGTGATTAAACGTCAGTCTCATTTTATATGGGCAGCCGGGTAATGGCCCATTATTCCTGTAAGGTCCTATCCCCTTGGTATCAGTCTTGCCGGGTACTGGAATGCCAAGGTGGGTTTACCATATTACTCAGAATAGAGCCATTTGTGCCCAGACGCCAACTGCATGTAGCAAAATCAAAATTTCAGGCATTGGACCATACCTTACTAGTATTAAGCAGCAGAAAAGAATAATCTCCAGACTTCCCAGACTTCAATGCAATGAAATACAATATTTTGGTTCTGCATGAACTCTTGTGGGGCCACACACACCGAAATGAGTTGTCTCAAAATGACACCCCACTTACAACACATTGGGTTAGCCAGCAGCGGTAGCTCAGTTGCCTGGGCTCTTGGTTCTAGTCTCACAGACACATGCATTGCACGGGTTCAGCTCGCGTGGTGGCGCTCAGACGAACTGCGTCATTTAGTGCACGAGCTTCACGCAATAGCACGTGCTTCTTACTTCTGGTTGAAGGGGCGAAGGCAAAAGATGCGCCATTTGCGTCATCATTTAAAAACAAATGCTGGAAAGGGAAATTCAAGTCCTGTAAGAAAGAACTTGAGGGCGTTTAGCAACATTTCACGTTAAGTTCCTCTTGGCTGATGCAATATGCAGAAGTCTGTAGGCAGGGACGTCAGACGTTTTGCAGAGGAAATTCCAGCTGAATGACTTGCAGGTTTCATAAACACACACTCCTTCTTTGTAGCGCTAGCTACATAACCTTCAGAAAGGCACGAGGTGCGTCACAGAGGCACTGACAGGGATAATAGTTTGGCTTTTGATTTTAAACGAATCTTGCTTCAGCTCTTGCCCGCCAGAGCAGGGGTCGTTGACAGCACCAGCTCTCACTCAACTTGTCGAGGTTGCTACGTTTCACTCACAATGAAGTGCTGGCCCGACTCGAACTTTCCTAAAAATACATCTAAAGATGAACTTTTTTTGGGAATTTTTATTGTTAAGGCAACAATGAGAGTAAAATGAAGTAGAGCACTGAAAACGGCCATGTAAGGGCAGTGACTGGGTGTGTGGTGCTTCAGTATTATCTAGTTCCCTCCTGGTCTGAGCACGGGTTTGGGTTTACAAGCACATGGACCATACATGCCAAAAGATCCGATTCAGACGGGAGGCTGTATTTTTTAAAGTAAAAAATGGCTTTATTTTGGCTCTCTTCTGCCTGAGATTGACTCAGTTCCAAAATGTGTCGAAGGGGAAATACATTCTCCTATTTTTTTTTACTCTCCCACTTTCTTCTTCTAAAAAGTTGGCATGTATGGAGAACGGAAATATGGACGGCTGTACCAGGTCTCAATTATTTTAGCTCTCCCCCACCTAAAATTGCTACTGCTTCAATTTAGGTCAATGAGAAAAATACATAGGTCACCCCGATTTTTTTATTTAAAAATGCCCTCTTTCTTGTTTCCTAAATGTTGGCATGCATGTTGAGGTCATCTCTCACTGTGGGAGGTTTGCTGCTGGTGGGAGTTTTGGGTACGGTCACGCCACATCTCTAAAATGGGAGCCACTGGCAGATGAAAAACAAAGGTGTGGAAGAGCAAGGCATATGAAGAAAGTGAAAGAGAGAGAGAGACAGAAATAAAACAAAGCAGGGAGGAAGAAAGCAGAACCTAGCAGGATGAGAGGACTGAGGGGGCGACAGAGAAAGAAAATGAAATAAGATGTCAGAGTAAATGGGTGTACAGAAGAAAATAAAGTAATTTTTTGTTTTATGTGTGTAGTTTATGCAAATGTTTCTTTTTTTTCATCCAACATTAGACATTCTATTTACAAATGTATATGTCGACTAATAACTAAGGTTCCCTTTTTTTTTTTAACATTTCCGTCCAGTATTTAGCCATATTTATTTTTGGGCTATTTTATCTGTATTTATCAATATTTATTTTGTGTTGTGCGTATAAGCGAAGTTGTAAAACTGTACATTTCCATATATATTTAACTGATAGAAGCGCACTTATACTTTGATGTCTGTCGGGTTTTAGCTATTTAAGCTGCCAAATATTTCATAACAATACATCCACTGGTAACAAATGCCATTATTTAAAGAAATGTCATCCTGTTTTGTAATTTCCCATGCTGTCCATCTGCTTAGCTGTTGGGCTATAATTCATGAAAATTCAGCAGCACAATTTTCTGTATTTATCCACTTTCAAAAATAAATGCAGGCGGAAAACACATTATTTTCTGTCTGTATTTATGTGTAAAAATCCGTAAAAACGTAAAACAGGAAGCCTTACTAATAACCTACCCCAACCTCGTTTTAAAAATTGTTGAATACTAACTACCCTCCTCACTACCGAAGGTCACAACAGGAAGGATGTGCTTGTTGGATTAGTTAATGCCTCACCCTGCTGGCGACAGCAGGTTATTGTTAGGTTGAATACAGGTCACCGGAGTACTGGAGATTCTCGCATGCCTTTCATTCCTCAATTAGGAAACAATTTAAAGGCTTATCAGCCCAAACCTTGACCAAGCTGATCACCAAGGATTCCAAGAATGTATGCATAAGGCTTGGTAGCAATGCTGTAAGCAAATCAGATATGGACCATCAACTATTAGCTAGCGATGAGGCAGAATTGATTACTTATGGTATGATCAACAGCTGGATGCAAACAATAATTTAGAAACCATTATCCCATCAGGTTTGCAGACTATCTGAGAGTTCAGGATAGAGAGTCCCACTCCTTGCTCTAACTCACCAGCTTATAGTAGAACACCCACCCGGCAGCATGATAATGTATCTTTCATTAATACTATGTCAGCTGTGGCTGTCTATGACCTATTAAATTCATTAGAAGAATACAATTGATATATTATCATAGAAACATGGGGGCATATGTACAAGCCCCTATCGCCACAGGAACGTCACTTTTTGTGACGTTCTTGTTGCGATGGGGCCTTTCCTTATGTACCAGGCAGCGATAAGCCACTTAATGTGGCTTAACGCTGCCTTGTACATAAGGCACCCTTTCACTCTATGTTTAGCATGAAAGGGGCGTGCAGTGTGTGTTGTGGTGGGCGTTCCACCACAACACCCTTTGTATTTGATGCTGCCCCCTCTGTACAAGGGTGGCGTACATAGGAGGCAGCGGCAACATTAAGACCTGGAAAATCTTGGTCTTAAGTTGGTGAAACTAGGAGAAATGCAGAACACAATGCCTTGTGCAGAACACATGGAAAAAGCAAAATGCCAGGGTATGTTTATGTACAGGAAGGTGCCCTTTCCTGTACATAAACTAACCTTTTAAAAAATGCCACTTTTAACTTTCATGTGTGCTGCATGAAGCAGCACACATGAAAGTTACAAACGGCATTTTAGGATTCTTTATGTACATGAAGGGGCACCTTCCTACACATAACCAATCTTTCCCTGCACACAGACACCCTTGCACTCTGGTGCAAGGGTGCCTGCGTTGGCGCTAAGTTGTTAAACTTAGCGCCATCGCAGGAGGAAACGCAAAGCTGCCCCACATTCTTGTAAATATGGTGCAGCTATGCGTTTCCGAAGTGGCGGAGCGTGTCGTCAAGCCCAGGAGGCTAACGACACGCTCCGCCCCTTCATTGTACATATCCCGCTTGGTTTGTTATGTTGTTTGTATTTGTAGAGCGCGGTTTAAAGGGTATTTTAGGATAAATATAAATCCATGTACCCTACTTAAACCGCACTCAATTATGTTAAACAGGTAGGAGGTGCATTGGTTGTCATTAAAGAGGTGTTCAGTAAAACTGCTAAATGGACAGCCTTTAAATTCTTCGACGCTGCTGAATGTAGATATATAGGGCCAGATGCATCAACAGATAGTTTTGCGATTTTTTACAGAATCGCTATTTGAGATGCACAAAACTATTCTCCACAGGTGCAGGGGAAGCCTCCCCGGGCCCTACGGACCCCGTCACGGGCACCCTGCCACGCGGCAGGACCCAGGACGGAGCCGGGGTGGGGAGGCCGCCCTCCCCGGGGCCCTCAGGGGCCCCGGACGGAGCTCCTGAAGCCAGCCAAGCCACGGGAGTCTCCCCGGGCACAACGGAACCTCGTCCCAGGCCTTCGGCAGTGCGGCAGGCCGGGGGACAGGAGGGCACTCGGCCATGCCATCGGACTGGAGCCCCGGACGCCCGGGGGAGGACTACTGTTAAAACCATAGAGCCCGTCCGGGGCAATCGGCCATGCCATCGGCCTCCAGCAATGGACACCCAGGAGAAGAATACCGGCAAAACCATGGAGCCCGTCCCGGGCACTCGGCCATGCAGTGGAGAAGTGTGGCTCAATGGTTTGAGCGGCAGACCCTGATGCAGAGGTTTAGCACGGGACCAGGGTTCAATTCCTCGCCTCGGCGGGTCTTTGGCTCAAAATTCCACGGACCCGATAATTCTCGCCTCGGTGCCTATTGCAATGATAAATTTACATTTTACATGCCGCCGGCCTGGAGCCACGGACGCCCGGGGAGGACTACCGTGAAAACCATGGAGCCCGACCTGGGCACTCGCTTATGCCGTTGGCCTGGAGACCCGGACGCACGGGGGGACGACTGCCCGGGATGCATGGAGCCCGTCTTGGACACTTTGACATGCCGTCGGCCTGGAGCCACGGATGCCCGGGGAAGGACTACTGCGAAAACCATGGAGCCCAACCCGGGCACTCGGCCATGCCATCGGACTGGAGCCCCGGACGCCCGGGGGGAGGACTACTGTTAAAACCATGGAGCCCGTCCGGGGCAATCGGCCATGCCATCGGCCTCCAGCGATGGACACCCAGGGGAAGAATACCGGGAAAACCATGGAGCCCGTCCCGGGCACTCGGCCATGCAGTGGAGAAGTGTGGCTCAATGGTTAGAGCGGCAGACCCTGATGCAGAGGTTTAGCACGGGACCAGGGTTCAAATCCTCGCCTCGGCGGGTCTTGGGCTCAAAATTCCACGGACCCGATAATTCTCGCCTCGGTGCCTATTCCAATGATAAATTTACATTTTACATGCCGCCGGCCTGGAGCCACGGACGCCCGGGGAGGACTACCGTGAAAACCATGGAGCCCGACCTGGGCACTCGCTTATGCCGTTGGCCTGGAGACGCGGACGCACGGGGGGACGACTGCCCGGGATGCATGGAGCCCGTCCTGGGCACTTTGACATGCCGTCGGCCTGGAGCCACAGACGCCCAGGGGAGGACTACCGTGAAAACCATGGAGCCCGACCCGGGCACTCTGCCCATGCCGTTGGCCTGGAGACCCGGGGACAACTGTCCGTCGTCCTGGAGCCACGGTTGCCCGGCGGAGGACTACCGTGAAAACCATGGAGCCCAACCCGGGCACTCGGCCATGCCATCGGACTGGAGCCCCGGACGCCCGGGGGAGGACTACTGTTAAAACCATGGAGCCCGTCCGGGGCAATCAGCCATGCTGTCGGCCTGGAGCCATGGACACCCAGGGGAAGAATACCAGGAATACCATGGAGCCCGTCCCGGTCACTCGGCCATGCAGTGGAGAAGTGTGGCTCAATGGTTAGAGCGGCAGACCCTGATGCAGAGGTCTAGCCCGGGACCAGGGTTCAATTCCCCGCCTCGGCGGGTCTTGGGCTCAAAATTCCACGGAGCTGATATTTCTCGCCTCGGTGCCTATTACTATGATAGAGTCCCACTCTGCAACTCTGGGCAATAGCTTGCTTATTCTCCACAATGCTAAGGATGCCTGGCCTCCAACTTTGGGGTTCCCAGGAGTGGACGCCTCACAGGGAAAGCCAGGATGGGTTACACAGCGGTATTCGTACAAGCGCCTTGAGACCCTTGCGGGTGAGTAGTGCGCTATACAAGTATCAATTTACATTTTACATGCCGACGGCCTGGAGCCACGGACGCCCGGGAAGGACTACTGTGAAAACCATGGAGCCCAACCTGGGCACTCGCTTATGCCGTTGGCCTGGAGAACCGGACGCCCCGGGGGAAGACTGCCCGGGAAGCATGGAGCCCGTCCTGGGCACTTTGACAAGCCGTCGGCCTGGAGCCACGGACGCCCGGGGAGAGGTCTACCGTGAAAACCATGGAGCCCGACCCAGGCACTCTGCCCATGCTGTTGGCCTGGAGACCCGGACGCCCCGGGGGGGGGGGGAGGGGCGACTGCCCGGGACGCATGGAGCCCGTCATGGGCACTTTGACATGCCATCGGCCTGGAGCCAAGGTCCCCCGGAGGAGGACTACCGTGAAAACCATGGAGCCCGACCCGGGCACTCTGCCCATGCCGTTTGCCTGTAGTCCAGGGGGACGTCTGCCCGGGACGCATGGAGCCCGTCCTGGGCACTCGCTTATGCCGTTGGCCTGTAGACCCAGACACCCGGGGGACGACTGCCCGGGGCGCATGGAGCCCGTCCTGGGCACTTTGATATGCCGCCGGCCTGGAGCCACGGACGCCCAGGGGAGGACTACCAAAAAAACCATGGAGCCCGACCCGGGCACTCTGCCCATGCCCTTGGCCTGGAGACCCGGGGATCAACTGCCCGGGACGCATGGAGCCCGTCCTGGGTACTCTGCCAATGCTGTTGGCCTCATGGGGATGGGTACCCCGGAGGCCCGGGGGAGGTCTGCCCGGGACCCATGGAGCCCTTCCCGGGTGCTTTGCCAATGCCTTTGGCCTCCTAGAGATGGGTGCCCCGGTCGCCCAGGGGAGGACTGGCCGGGACCCGTGGAGCCCGTCCTGGGCACTTTGACCTGCCGTCGGCCTGGAGAAGGGAGTGCCGGACATCCGGGGGAGGACTGCCCGGGACCCATGGAGCCCGTCCTGGGCACTCTGACCTGCCGTCGGCCTGGGGAAGGGAGCCCCGGACGCCCGGGGGAGGACTGCCCGGGACACGTGGAGCCCGTCCTGGGCAATTTGACATGCAGTTGGCCTGGAGAAAGTAAGCCCCGGGTGGCCTAGGGAGGTGTTTCCCAGGCATATCTCATCTGGTCCCCCGGGCAGAGAGCCACCAGCCCTGGAGAGGTGTCCGGGCGCACCCTGCCCCTAGTAATCCGGAGGGAAATTACCCCCCTTTCTTGCAATCCGTGCACGCGAGGTGACAGAGGGGACCCAAGGCGTAAAAGAACCCGACCTCATGGAGCCCTAGCTGGGATCCGGGAGGCGAATGGCACCTCATCGGGACTTCCAGGGAAGCCCGGCCATCTGGTCGCCCTATTGGAAAGCATCGCGGGCGACCAGATGGCCGGGATCGAAAGGACTCCCAGCTCCCCATCCATCCCAAGCCTTCGCGGTAGGGTTCCTGACTGCCTGCCCACGCAAGGCAGGGCTCTTGGACCCCGGCTGGGCCTCAGGCGCAGGTTGGACCACCGGAGCTCTAGGGCCCGGACGACCTGGGGGAGGAATGCCCGGGACCCTTGGAGCCCGTCCTGGGTACTTTGACATGCCGTCGGCCTGGAGGTGGGTGCCCCGGACGCCCGGGGGGAGGTCTGCCCGAGACCCATGGAGCCCGTCCTGGGTACTTTGCCAATGCCGTTGGCCTCATGGAGATGGGTTCCCCGGACGCCCGGGGGAGGTCTGCCCAAGACCCATGGAGCCCTTCCAGGGTACTTTGCCAATGCCGTTGGCCTCATGGAGATGGGTTCCCCGGACGCCCGGGGGAGGTCTACCCGGGAACCATGGAGCCCTTCCAGGGTACTTTGCCAATGCCGTTGGCCTCATGGAGATGGGTGCCCCGGACGCCCGGGGGAGGTCTGCCCGGGACCCATGGAGCCCATCCTGGGTACTTTGCAATGCCGTTGGCCTCCTGGAGATGGGTGTCCCGGACGCCCGGGGGAGGACTGTCCCAGACTCATGGAGCCCGTCCTGGGCACTTTGACATGCCGTCGGCATGGAGAAGGGAGCGCCGGACACCCAGGGGAGGACTGCCTGGGACCCATGGAGCCCTTCCCGGGTGCTTCGCCAATGCCGTTGGCCTCCTGGAGATGGGTGCCCCGGTCGCCCAGGGGAGGACTGGCTGGGACCCGTGGAGCCCGTCCTGGGCACTTTGACCTGCCGTCGGCCTGGAGAAGGGAGCGCCGGACATCCGGGGGAGGACTGCCCGGGACCCATGGAGCCCGTCCTGGGCAATCTGACCTGCCGTCGGCCCGGAGAAGGGAGCGCCGGACGCCCGGGGGGAGGAATGCCCGGGACGCATGGAGCCCATCCTGGGCACTTTGACATGCCATCGGCCTTGAGACCTGGGGGACGACTGCACGGGACGCATGGAGCCCGACCTGGGCACTCGCTCATGCCGTTGGCCTGGAGACCCGGAGGACGACTGCCCGGGACGCATGGAGCCCGACCTGGGCACTCGCTCATGCCGTTGGCCTGGAGACCCGGGGGACGACTGCCCGGGACGCATGGAGCCCGACCTGGGCACTCGCTCATGCCGTTGGCCTGGAGACCCGGGGGGCGACTGCCCGGGACCCATGGAGCCCGTCCTGGGCACTTTGACATGCCGTTGGCATGGAGGAGGGAAGCCCCGGGTGGTGTTACCCAGGCATAGCCCATCTGGTCCCCCTGGCAGAGAACCACCAGCCTTGCAGGGGTGTCCGGGCATACCCTTACCCCTAGTAATCCGGAGGAAAATTACCCCCCTTTCTTGTAATCTGTGCACACGAGTTGACAGAGGGGACCCAAGGCGTAAAAGTACCCGACCTCCTGGAGCCCTCGCTGGGATCGGGGAGGCAAATGGCACCTCATAGGGACTTCCAGGGAGGTTTGGCCATCTGGTCGCCCTTTTGGATAGCATTGCGTGCGACCAGATGGCCGAGGGGAAAGGTGCAACCAGGTGGCCGGGAACGAAAGGACTCCCTGCTTCCCACCCCGAGCCTTCGTGGTAGGGCTGCTGCCTGCCCACGCCGGGCAGGGCTCGGGGACCCCGGCTGGGCCTCAGGCACGGTGAGGACCACCGGAGCTCCCAGGCCCGGACGCCCGGGACGACGACTGCCCGGGACGCATGGAGCCCGTCCTGGGCACTTTGACATGCCGTCGGCCTGGAGACCCGGGGGACGACTGCCTGGGACGCATGGAGCCCGTCCTGGACATTTTGACATGCCGTCGGCCTGGAGACCCGGGGGACGACTGCCCGGGACGCATGGAGCCCGTCCTGGGCACTTTGACATGCCGTCGGCCTGGAGACCCGGGGGACGACTGCCCGGAACGCATGGAGCCCGTCCTGGGCACTTTGACATGCCGTCGGCCTGGAGACCCGGGGGACGACTGCCCGGGACGCATGGAGCCCGTCCTGGGCACTTTGACATGCCGTAGGCCTGGAGACCCGGGGGACGACTGCCCGGGATGCATGGAGCCCGTCCTGGGCACTTTGACATGCCGTCGGCCCGGAGAAGGGAGCGCCGGACACCCAGGGAAGGACTGCCCGGGACCCATGGAGCCCGTCCTGGGCAATCTGACCTGCCGTCGGCCCAGGGAAGGGAGCGGCGGATGCCCGGGGGGAGGAATGCCCGGGACGCATGGAGCCCGTCCTGGGCACTTTGACATGCCGTCGGCCCGGAGACCAGTGGGACGACTGCCCGGGACGCATGGAGCCCAACCTGGGCACTTTGACATGCCGTCGGCCTGGAGACCCGGGGGACGACTGCCCGGGACGCATGGAGCCCGTCCTGGACATTTTGACATGCCGTCGGCCTGGAGACCCGGGGGACGACTGCCCGGGACGCATGGAGCCCGTCCTGGGCACTTTGACATGCCGTCGGCCCGGAGAAGGGAGCGCCGGACACCCAGGGGAGGACTGCCCGGGACCCATGGAGCCCGTCCTGGGCAATCTGACCTGCCGTCGGCCCGGAGAAGGGAGCGGCGGATGCCCGGGGGGACGACTGCCCGGGACGCATGGAGCCCGTCCTGGGCACTTTGACATGCCATCGGCCTGGAGACCCGGGGGACAACTGCCCGGGACGCATGGAGCCCAACCTGGGCACTTTGACATGCCGTCGGCCTGGAGACCCGGGGGACGACTGCCCGGGACGCATGGAGCCCGTCCTGGACATTTTGACATGCCGTCGGCCTGGAGACCCGGGGGACGACTGCCCGGGACGCATGGAGCCCGTCCTGGGCACTTTGACATGCCGTCGGCCTGGAGACCCGGGGGACGACTGCCCGGGACGCATGGAGCCCGTCCTGGGCACTTTGACATGCCGTCGGCCTGGAGATCCGGGGGACGACTGCCCGGGACGCATGGAGCCCGTCCTGGGCACTTTGACATGCCGTCGGCCTGGAGACCCGGGGGACGACTGCCCGGGACGCATGGAGCCCGTCCTGGGCACTTTGACATGCCGTCGGCCTGGAGATCCGGGGGACGACTGCCCGGGACGCATGGAGCCCGTCCTGGGCACTTTGACATGCCATCAGCCTGGAGACCCGGGGGACGACTGCCCAAGAGCCATGGAGCCCGTCCTGGGCAATTTGACAAGCCGTTGGCCTGGAGGAAGGAAGCCCCGGGTGGCCTAGGGAGGTGTTACCCAGGCATAGCCCATCTGGTCCCCCTAGCAGAGAACCACCAGCCTTGGAGGGGTGTCCGGGCATACCCTGCCCCCTAGTAATCCGGAGGGAAATTACCTGACTTTCTTGCAATCTGTGCACACAAGGTGACAGAAGGGACCCAAGGCGCGAAAGTACCCGACCTCCTGGAGCCCTCGCTGGGATCCGGGAGGCGAATGGCACCTCATCATGACTACCAGGGCGACCAGATGGCCGAGGCGAGAGGGGCGACCAGATGGCCGGGACCAAAAGGACGCCAATCTGCCTGCCCCGGAGCTGCAGGGCTCTGGGGCTGCAGGGTTCCGGGGGCTGCAGAGCTGCAGGTCTCTGGGGCTGCAGGGCTCCGGGGCTTCAGGCCTCCCCTGGCCCTGATGGACCCTCCGTCCCGGGTACCTCCGACCCCCGGCCGGCTTGCAGGACGGAGGGGGGATTCCCGCACCACTGGGCCCTGCCGGACGGGGCTCAAGCCCCGGGCCCGGCCCCCGGCCCCAGTCCCGGCTTTCCAAACCTTATGCTGGGCCGGGGAGAGCCTCCCCTGGGCCCCCGGTGGACCCTCCGTCCCGGGCGCCCCGGACCCCCGGCCGGATTGCTGGACGGAGGGGTACCAGCACCCTCGGGGCCTGGCCAGATGGAGTTCAAGCCCCGGGTCCGGTCCCACCTTCCGAACCCTAGCCAGGCTGGGGAGAGCCTCCCCGGGAACCGGTGGAGCCCCGTCCCCAGCGCACGGACCCACTGGTGGCCTGCGGGACAGGGGGCTCCAGCACCCTCGGGGCCTGGCCAGATGGAATTCAAGCCCCGGGTCCGGTCCCACCTTCCGAACCCTAGCCAGGCTGGGGAGAGCCTCCCCGGGAACCGGTGGAGCCCCGTCCCCAGCGCACGGACCCACTGGTGGCCTGCGGGACAGGGGGCTCCAGCACCCTCGGGGCCTGGCCAGATGGAGTTCAAGCCCCGGGTCCGGTCACACCTTCCGAACCCTAGCCAGGCTGGGGAGAGCCTCCCCGGGCCCCGGTGGGGCCCCGTCCCCAGCGCCCGGACCCACTGGTGGCCTGCGGGACAGGGGGCTCCAGCACCCTCGGGGCCTGGCCAGATGGAGTTCAAGCCCCGGGTCCGGTCCCACCTTCCGAACCCTAGCCAGGCTGGGGAGAGCCTCCCCGGGCCCCGGTGGGGCCCCGTCCCCAGCGCCCGGACCCACTGGTGGCCTGCGGGACAGGGGGCTCCAGCACCCTCGGGGCCTGGCCAGATGGAGTTCAAGCCCCGGGTCCGGTCACACCTTCCGAACCCTAGCCAGGCTGGGGAGAGCCTCCCCGGGCCCCGGTGGACCCTACGTCCCGGGCACCCCGGATCCCCGGCCGGATTGCAGGACGGAGGGGTACCAGCACCCTCGGGGCCTGACCAGATGGAGTTCAAGCCCCGGGTCCGGTCCCACCTTCCGAACCCTAGCCAGGCTGGGGAGAGCCTCCCCGGGCCCCGGTGGAGCCCCGTCCCCAGCGCCCGGACCCTCTGGTGGCCTGCGGGACAGGGGGCTCCAGCACCCTCGGGGCCTGGCCAGATGGAGTTCAAGCCCCGGGCCCGGTCCCACCTTCTGAACCCTAGCCAGGCTGGGGAGAGCCTCCCCGGGCCCCGGTGGAGCCCCGTCCCCAGTGCCCGGACCCTCTGGTGGCCGGCGGGACGGGGAGCTCACGCACCACCGGGCCCCGCCGGCCGAGCTCAAGCCCAGGGCCCGGTCCCACCTTCCGAACCCTAGCCAGGCTGGGGAGAGCCTCCCCGGGCCCCGGTGGAGCCCCGTCCCCAGCGCCCGGACCCTCTGGTGGCCGGCGGGACGGGGAGCTCGCGCACCCCGGGGCCAGCCGGCCGGAGCTCAAGCCCCGGGCCCGGTCCCACCTTCCGAAACCTAGCCAGGCTGGGGAGAGCCTCCCCGGGCCCCGGTGGAGCCCCGTCCCCAGCACCCGG